>NC_137024.1:58459151-58646651 GCF_032717465.1 Coenobita brevimanus | reverse complement strand
CCTCATATGCTACCGTACCATAACTACCACACCACACCACACTACAACCACAACACCCACCACACCAACCACCACTCCCACACTACCACGCCAACCACCACTACCACACTACCATACCAACCACCACTACCACACTACCATACCAACCACCACTACCACACTACCATACCAACCACTACTACCACACTACCACACCAACCACCACCACCACCACACCTACCACCACTACCACACTACCACACCAACCACCACTCCCACACTACCACACCAACCACCACTACCACACTACCACACCAACCACCACTCCCACACTACCACACCAACCACCACTATCGCACTACCATACCAACCACTACTACCACATTACCACACCAACCACCACCACCACCACCACACCTACCGCTATTACCACACTACCGCACCACAACCACCACACTACCACAACCACACCAACCACCACTACCACAACACCCACCACACTACCACAACCACACCAACCACCAATACCACACTACCATACCAACCACCAATACCACACTACCACACCAACCACCAATACCACACTACCACACCAATCACCACTACCACACTACCACACCAACCACCAATACCACACTACCACACCACTACCACACTACCACACCAACCACCAATACCACACTACCACACCAAACCACAACAACCATCATTCCCACACCTACCACCACACTACCACACCTACCACACTACCACACGTCAAAACTCGCGCAGACCACCCGTGCGACAAATCCAAATCATGAGCCGGCATTAAGTCACATTGGCACGTGTTGACTTAATTCAGGGTTGCCTCGTTGATGTGTCGCCTCGTTAGTGAGAGAGAGAGAGAGAGAGAGAGAGAGAGAGAGAGAGAGAGATTGTGTGTGTGTGTGTGTGTGTGTGTGAGAGAGAGAGAGAGAGAGAGAGAGAGAGAGAGAGAGAGAGAGAGAGAGAGAGAGAGAGAGAGAGAGATTGTGTGTGTGTGTGTGTGTGTGTGTGAGAGAGAGAGAGAGAGAGAGAGAGAGAGAGAGAGAGAGAGATTACCACTTAAGTACCATCCACCACAAGCAGAATAGCATTAACCAACCAACACTACTGTCACTACTACCACAACTACCATCACCACCATCACCACAATTACCACCACTATCACAACTACCATTACAGGAACTACCACTACCACACCAACTACCATCACCACACCTGCCACCACTACACACCTGGCACCAGTACCACGACTGCCATCACTACCACAACTACCACCACTACCACATCAACCACAACCAAAACTACCAGACTCTTACAACCATCACAACTACCACCACTCTTATTAACAGATTCTCTCTCTCTCTCTCTCTCTCTCTCTCACCTTCGGAATATATTACCCAGCAGAGGACAGGCAGAAGCAAAAGTTGTACCGTAGATCAGACAATCTTATGCACCACACTGTTCTTCAATAACCGTATTCTTCAAGATTAACAAGTCAATAACAACAACAATAATTACTAATCCTATCACTATACACCTTTCACCTAAACTTGGCCCAGATTTTCGTCCATTTGCAACTTATTTCACGCAGCCCAGTGACGGAAAGAATGCTTCGGCTTTACATCCTTCCCGTAGCACTTCTTCGTGACTATACTGCTTTTACGCTAAGCTGGCCTAGAGCTGCCATCTCTCCATCTTGAATGCTGATAATTTTACAACAGAGTAACGCTAGACTATGATGCTAGTCACGAAGAAGTGCTATGGAAAGGATGTAGAGTCGCAGTATTGTCTTGATTCTCAACTGAGCTACGTGAAACAACCTGCATAAGGACGAAAATCTTGGCCAAGTTAAGGTGAACGGAGTATAGCATTATATTCCAGTATTAATCTATTGTTATAAATCAAAATCCAACATGGAGAGATGGCAATTTTTGGCCAAGTTAGAGTGAAAAGAGTATGCCTCCTTTGTCAATCTATTATTACAACTCAGGAATCAAGATGGAGAGATGGCAACTTTAGGCCATGTTAAAGTGAAAAGAATAGTTAATTTCCATCAGTAACAAAACATTCACATCAGAAATAATAATAATAATAATAATAATAATAATAATAAACTAAGAATGTAGTCACGAGACGAGAACTATCCATAATATACAAAGCTAAACAAAAACATCATCAGCAACAACAACAACAACAACAATAATAATAATAATAATAATAATAATAATAATAGAAAAATATACTAAAAATAATAAAGGCGGTTCAAGAGGCTTCGTCACACATCCGTCTTTGTTATTTATTTTGCTTATTACACATTGCAAAAATTATCCAGTGGTAAAGCAAAAGAATAAATCGCTATGTAAGAGGTGTTACGAACACCCCATTGACAGAATGAAACTAGATCGTCGCTTAACACTCACCTGGACACACGAAGCTGAGCAAGAGGAGGAGGAGCAGAGGGCGGGCGTGGGCGTGGCCATGGGCGTGCATTTTGTGGGCGTGGGGGAGCATCCTGTGGGCGTGGAGAGCGGAGTCTTTGTTTAGGGCTGATTTTCAAGGAATTTGTTGGGGATTTTCGACTTAAAGATGCCTAGGGCGTGAAGCTTCCCCTGGGAGTAAGTTTTCAGGCGTGGAGCTTTCCTTGCGCATGATTTTTGGGGCGTGGAGGTTCCCTTGGGCGTGATTTATTGAGCGTGGAGCTTCCCTCGGGCGTGATTTATGGGGTGTACAGCTTCCCTTGGGCGTAATTTATTGGCCGTGAGGCTCGTCCTGGGCGTGATTTATTGGGCGTGGAGCTTCCCTTGGGCGTGATTTTTGGGGTGTAGAGCTTCCCTTGAGCGCGATTTTTTGGCCGCCAAGCTTTCCTGGATGTGATTATTATTATTATTATTATTATTTTTCGGGCGTATATACAATGTCTTGCACGCGTCGCCAAATCTCGTAATATCTCGTCCTGTTCTAAATTACAACCGTTCCTTTATGATCGTTCACTCACCACTGTCACTTCTATTCGTCTGGGTCACCATATGATCCAGGTTTATCAATATACTTCAAAAGTCTACATTCACTTCCGTTTTAAATCATAGTCTCGGTATTTGTATATTTTTCACACCAACTCTTCTCTTTCCATGCAATTTATTTTTACTGATTTACGAATTATTTTCTATTTAAGTTTTTCAATTATCAATGTTCACGGTCTTATTTCCCCATTAGTTTCACTCGCTCACCCGATTATCACTTTTATCGTATAAATTTATTGAGCGATAAATTGTGGGACTTCCAGAATTCTTCACATGTTAAAGTCCACTAAAGCTTCAGTTTGTCTAGTCTCAAACAACGTCATTTTTTTTTTTACATCGTTCAGCTGATATTCACTTAGTTTCGTTCACTTCTGACAGATCAATTGAGTTTTTATTTTTCAGATATTAATGTTCGCTCAACTTCAAAGCATTCCTAAAGTTTCGATCATTACCAGTTTTATTATTATTATTATTATTATTATTATTTCGGTAAGGACACACTAGTATTTATGTTCACTTTCGAGCGATAACTTTCGAATCTGTATACTTTTTCAAATGATTACGTCCGCTCCCATTTAAATTACTCCCCTTACTTCAATTATAACCTCCATTACTGTATCGTTCATTAGATCAACATAATTTTTGGTTCGCTTTCATCCAGTTTCCAAAATTAAAAGGTTCACTTAAATAAGTTCCATTTTAAAACGCCTTCTTTATCGTTCACTTCTGTGCTTTATAATGAGGAATAATTTGTGCATTTGTACTCAACATTCATATATTATCGTCCACTTCGGCTCTAATATTTCCTAAAGATTTCATGCTGAGTGATAATCTGTGAACTTGTAATTAATTTTCGTATATTATCGTCTACGTGAGTTCTAATAATCCAAAAGTTTTCATTTATACTCATTTATCTGTCCATTTCGTGCATATTGAGCGATAAATAATGCGTCCGTAATAATTCTTCATATAGTATCAGCAACTCACATTCAAATAATTTCAAAAGTTTTCAGTTACAACCAGTTTTCATAGTTACCACAAGCTCATTTTAGTCCACTCCTTTGAATTTCGTGTGGTTTTAAAATAATCTCGGCCACATTCCGTTTTATTTCATGCGATGATCAAATATTTACGCTCACTCTGGGGGTGGCTTTACTTTGTGTGTTCCTAAATTAGCGGTCACTGGCGGTTTTATTTTCCCCGGTTTTAATTTTCAAAAACTGTGGCCGTTAATGTCGTTATGCCTGACTAACGGTTTTTCATTCTGAGTTTATTTTTTTTCTGGCTATTTATCACTGTAATAATTCTGTTTATTTGTGGTTATTATTCAGTCAGTTCATTTATATCTGATAAATGTTAATGTTCGTATTTTACTTCTTTCTCTTTGGTTTTCATTTTCTTTCCTACATTTTCCAGTCTTCAAGTTTTATCGTTCTTTGTCCTCCTCTTCCCGTCTTTGTCTTTGTCCTCCTCTCCCTATCTCCGTCTCTCTATTAATTTTCTTTATCGCTGATTCTCTCACTCTAGCAGGAGATGGAGCGTTGCCACCTCCCTCCCTTTACGAGAACAAAATAGCATCTTTTCTTTCCTAACTTTATTCACTGGAAGGTCGCCTCTCTCTCTCTCTCTCTCTCTCTCTCTCTCTCTCTCTCTCTCTCTCTCCAAGGAACCGTAGATAGTCGTGGAAGGCGGAGTCGTCACTGAGTAGGGACAAAAAACACCTGGAAACCCTTACACCGAGGCGCTGTTTCTTAAGACAACCGACTCCTTTCTTGAAAAATTCTTACGGTGCTTCCCTGTGATCTTCAGCGCATTCCTGAGACACTTCTTCGTGATTATCAGCGCCTCTACGGAAGTTCACCCCACTCTTGCCGTACTGAGCGCTTTTCTTGGCATATCTTGGCGCTTTCTTGGGATACTGCAGCGCTATCCTGGAATACTTCACAGTTTTCTTGGGATCCTGAAGCGTTCTTGGGATAGTTTAGCGCTTTCTTGGGATTTTTCAGCCCATTTACGGAACTTTGCGCGTTCTACTGATATTTCACTATTCTTGTTACCATCCCCTTCTTGCGATACTGCAGCGATTTCCTTTTACGATACCAAACGTTCAGCCTTTGTTTCTTTCTTTCTTTTCCAATCCTCTCAGCGCTCCTTCACGATACCCCCTGCGCTCTCTCTCTGGATGATGCTCCCCCAGCCAGCGCAGCGGTGAGGTCCTGCGCAGTCTTGGAACGCCCCCACCAGGACTGCGCTCCAACCACTGCCAAGGAGAGAAAGAGAAGGGGTTATACAGAGGATGTGTGTGTGTGTGTGTGTGTGTGTGTGTGTGTGTGTGTGTGTGTGCAGACTCAGGACATACAGAGAAGGGGTTATATAGAGGATGTGTGTGTGTGTGTGTGTGTGTGTGTGTGTGTGTGTGTGTGTGTGTGTGTGTGTGTGTGTGTGTGTGTGTGTGCATCAGACTCAGGACATACAGAGATGGGGTTATACAGAGGATGTGTGTGTGTGTGTGTGTGTGTGTGTGTGTGTGTGTGTGTGTGTGTGTGTGTGTGCATCAGACTCAGGACATACAGAGAAAGGGTTAGACGGAGGATGTGTGTGTGTGAGTGTGTGTGTGTGTGTGTGTGTGTGTGTGTGTGTGTGTGTGTGTGTGTGTGTGTGTCAGACTCATATACTGTGTACAGTATAAGAGGTCCGCTCCCGAAATCACAAAATCCACCAATGACCCACCAACGAAGTATTGATCCTGACACTTGTATAACTCCCACCAACTCTACTGTAATATGCTAAGGCTATACAGTACATGTCACCACTTGGGCACATATATTCACCATTTCTTGTGATACGCTGATATTCATTCATCCACTCACACATGTCACTACTTGGGCACTAATACAACATAAATCATCACTACCACGACTACCATCAGGACCACGACTACCATCACTACTACACCTACCATCACTGCCACATGACTACCACAACTGCCACATCACTACCACAACTACCATCACTACCGAGCAGGAGAGAGAGAGAGAGAGAGAGAGAGAGAGAGAGATTTCAACACAGTTCGCCACCATCACTATCACCCGCTCAAACACACTCTCTCTCTCTCTCTCTCTCTCGTGCTTTGTGTAGTAGTAGTAGTAGTAATAGTAGTAGTAGCAGTAGTATGGTGGTCGCGATAATAATGATGATGATGATGATGATGGCTAGTGGTCCCGGTGCCTGGTGGTCTAGTGGGTTACGGCCCCCCATCGGATGTCCCCCACACAGGGTTTAAATCCAAGGGTGGGTTAACTTTACTAATCTGCTATTGCCGCTCAGGGATCAGTAACTGGTCATGCCTTTAATATCTGAACTAAGTAGACTAGCCCCGGGACCCTACGCTGACGGGGCAACACTGGTGTGGATAATGAAAGGATGATATTTTTTCATTACTAGTAGTAGTAGTAGTAGTAGTACCGTATTATTATTATTATTATTATTATTATTATTATTATTATTATTGTATTACTGTTATTATTATTATTATTATTATCATCATCATCATTATTAGTCATTATTATTATCATTATCCAAGAGGTACCTCAGCCTCCTGCCAGGTCACGTCAGGTCAAGAATTAGGTCAGTGTTGTGTGGAGAAGCAAAATAGCTGGCGAGGGAGAGTATAGCACTCTCTGTTTATCCTGGGAATATTGAGTGTTTCCTCCCTTCCCTCTCCCTTCCTCCCTTCCCTCTACCTGCCTCTCTCCCTCCCTCCCTTCCCTCTACCTGTCTCTCTCCCTCCCTTCCTTCCCTCTACTTTCCTCTCTCCCTCCCTCCCTTCCCTCTACCTTCCTCCCTACCTTCCCTATACCTTCCTCTCTCCCTCCCTCCCTTCCCTCTACCTTCCTCTCTCTCTCCCTCCCTTCCTTCTACCTTCCTCCCTCCCTCCCTTTCTTCCCTCTACCTGCCTCTCTTCCTCCCTTCTTCTCCAGTTCTCTCCCCCAGCCTCCTTTCCTCTGTCTCCCTACCTCCTTCCCTTCTCCCACCTCTTCTCTCCTATCTCCCCTTCTCAATCTTCCTCTCTCTCTCTCTCTCTCTCCACACAAAACTACTCCTTTCACAATAATTCCATTTCTATTAAAATACGCATATTATTCTATCTTTTTTATCTTTATTCTCCTATCCTATTAAATTTCCAGCTTACCATTACTGATACTACACTTAATTTGGAGTGATTGGTTTGTTCTTAGGTCCTTAGGAAGTTACAGCTGTTTATTTGTGTTTGTTTTGGTGGTGGTGATAGGAGATGGTGATGCTAGAGAGAGAGAGAGAGAGAAACAGAATCAAATAAATCAACATATATCACAGTGAGTCCCATTTTTGACAGTTTATATCACCAATTACACACACACACACACACACACACACACACACACACACACACAAACTTTCTCAGTGATTGGTGTGAGGGATTAGGTATGTGGGGGAGGGGGGGAGGGAGGGGGAGGAGAAGGGGAGATGAAGGGAGTTAAGGGAAAGGAGAGAACAGGAGGGGAGAAGGGAGAGTAGGAAGGAAGGGAGGGAAAGGAAGAGGAGGAAAGGGAGAGAAGGGGAGGGAAGAAGCAAGGAAAGGAAGGAAGGGGGAGGGGGGAAGAAAGAAAGGGAGGGAGAGAGAGGAAGAGGAGAGATGAGAGAGAAGGAGGGGGAGAGAGAAGCCAAGAGGGGAGAGTGGGGAATGATTTTAATTGATTGATTCTGTATACCTGGGGGGGGAGAGGGGAGGGAGGGAGGGAAGGAAGGTAAGGGAGGAGGGAGGAGTGTAAGTGGGAAGGTGTAGAATTAACTCTCTCTCTCTCTCTCTCTCTCTCTCTCTCTCTCTCTCAGATGTCAATTTATACGCAGCGTGTTATAATCATTCTTAAAAATTTTACATTGATAACACCAATGATACATATTTTTGCGTTTAAAAAAAATTGTATACACTACGTACTTAAGAATGATTTATAACTCTCTCTCTCTTTCTCTCTCTCTCTCTCTCTCAATTACTCACTCCTCGTCCGTCCAGTTATCAATCAATCATTAATTATTTCATTATCAACATTTCTGGCGTTGCAATTGTGTGTGTGTGTGTGTGTGTGTGTGTGTGTGTGTGTGTGTGTGTGTGTGTGTGTGTGTGTGTGTGTGTGTGTGTGTGTGTGTGTGTGTGTGTGTGTGTGTGTGTGTTCCTACATTATTCATACATATTATACAGGCAGCTCCGTACACAACACCTCTACCCTGCATCGTTTATTCACTCCCTACTCCCACTGCCACAACCACGCCCACACCAGCCGACTGGGCCGTCCCCGCCACACGCAAGATAGTGCCAGGTGAGGTTCTAGAGAAGCACCATTAACGGGAAAATAAGAATGAATATTTTCCTGTTTCCGCTTTCCTTTATATTCCTATTTTTAGATGATGATGCAGGTATTCTAGGGACTCAACTTTGTGTCTAGTCAGTCCTTTCCCTGAGAACTTGCAATCTAAGTACACAAAGCCCTCTCAGTCAGGTTATGGTGAAAGAATTACTATCTATCTGTCTATCTGTTTACTGCCAGACGCCTTAATCCCGTATGGAGTGGCCACAAACAAATCGTCTCCATGTCGCCCTGTCCCCCGCCTATTTTTCTATCGCCACCCATCACTACCACCACCACCACCACCACCAATACTACCACCATCACCACCACCACCACCACCACGAAAGTCAGTGACCTTTTCCTTTCAGGCGGCATTTAAACTGGAACAAATTGACTCAATCACCACCCACAGAGTACAACACTTACTTAATAATTCACTCACTCTCTCTCTCTCTCTCTCTCTCTCTCTCTTAAATGTCCCAACCAACTCCTTCTCGGCCTTCCTCTCCTTCCTCCCCAGACGTCCCACACGCCTAAGCCCCGCACTCACCCCAACCACCACCCAACACACCTTTCCACACACACACACACACACACACACACACACACACACACACACACACACACACCCATGACTCTGACGCTTATAAAATTTTAGGCCAAGTTAGAGTAAAAAGAGTATAGCAAGAACGCCATCGTAGTGAAGCGGTATTTCCTTCAGTGTTGCTATGTACAGACGATTTCATTCAGCTTAGGACACGCTCGTGGCTGGAGGGGTTGAATAGACTTGTATTCTCGAAGCTCCCTAACACCTCTTCCCTTGCGATTTATTTTTGGATTGCTATTTACAGACGATTTTATTCAGCTTTGGACAGACTTGCAACTGGAGGGGTTAGATATGGGTTTCTATTCTCGAAGCTCCCTAACACTTCTTCCTTAGCGATTTATTTTTGGATATATCTGGTTAATATCCATGTAGGCGATATTTACGCAGAGTACGGCGATGTGAAAATGATTTACGTAACACAGAAGAGGACAGTGAGGTGTCATAAACAAAATAAATCGCTTAGGAAAAGGTGTTGGGGAGCTTCCTTAACCGACGAGAATACGAGCTAGTAAAGTGTAATAAATAAAACAAATCGCTTAGGAAAAAGTGTTAGGGAGCTTTCTTAACCGACGAGAATACGAGTTTGTAAGGTGTAATAAATAAAATAAATCGCTTAGGAAAAGGTGTTTGGGAGCTTCGTTAATCTACGAGAATACGAGCTAGTAAGGTGTAATAAATGAAATAAATCGCTTAGGTAAAGGTATTGGGGAGCTTCTTTAATCGACGAGAATAAGAGTTAGTAAGGCGTAATAAATAAAATAAATACCTTAGGAAAAGGTGTTAGGGAGCTTCCTTAACCGGCGAGAATGCGGGTCATCATTATCCCCTTCAGTACGACAGGCCTTTCTCTGGCTGAAGAAAATCGTCCGAAATTAGCAGCAATAATGGAAATAGAGGCCGAGGGAGTAAGAGGGTTAATAAAAATCGTCTGAAATT
The DNA here is from genome assembly GCF_032717465.1 of Coenobita brevimanus. Classification (NCBI taxonomy): domain Eukaryota; kingdom Metazoa; phylum Arthropoda; class Malacostraca; order Decapoda; family Coenobitidae; genus Coenobita; species Coenobita brevimanus. The sequence continues at coordinate 58,636,698 of NC_137024.1, read as the reverse complement.
GGCAGGAATAAAGGAAATAAAGAGGCCAAGGGATGAAGAGGGTTAACAAAAATCGTCTGAAATTTGCAGGAATAAAGGAAATAAAGAGGCCGAGGGATTCAGAGGGTTAATAAAAATCGTCTGACAGCAGGAATAAAGGTAATAAAGAGGCCGAGGGATTCAGAGGGTTAATAAAAATCGTCTGACAGCAGGAATAAAGGTAATAAAGAGGCCGAGGGATTCAGAGGGTTAACAAAAAATCGTCTGAAATGAGCAGGAATAAAGGAAATAAAGAGGCCGAGGGATGCAGAGGGTTAATAAAAAATCGTCTGGAGGCCGGAAGGAAAATATACACCTGACATCCTCGGGCTGAAAGGGTCAATCACACCTAAGGAAGCTCCCTAACACCTTTTCCTATGCGATTTATTTTACTTATTACATCTTACTCTCCGCCTCTGTGTTATGTACATTCTTCTTATATCGCCTCACAGTATATACATGTACATATCGTGCAAAAGATTATCAGTCATATCGAAAAATAAATCGCTACGGAAGAGGTGTTAGGGAGAATACGAGCCTCTGTCTTCATCTGAGGGAACTGGGTCAATCACACAACTTGAATAATAACAAGAGGCGATAGGAAATAATATGATCCTTAGTTAAGGAGTAGGAATGAGTCTCCTTGGTTACTAGTCAAATCAATCCTTCAGTCTGACCACAGTGTCATTGTCCGAGCTGAGAGAGAGAGAGAGAGAGAGAGAGAGAGAGAGAGAGAGAGAGAGAGAGAGAGATTGGTTATTAGCCCAGTCTCCTTGGTTACTAGTCAAATAAATCCTTCCGAACTGAAAAGGTTTAGGGATTGTTTATAAGGATCGAAGGAGTCTCCTTGGTTATTAGTCAAATCAATCCTCCCAAGATTTAAAAAAAAAAGTTTGGGATTATTAGGTAGGGAATGAGTCTCCTTGGTTACTACTCAAATCAGTCCCTCAGTCTGACATTTCGCCATCATTCGAGGTAAAGGGGGGTTTGGGACTGGTTATTAAGTAGGAATGAATCTCCTTGGTTACTATTCAGATTCATCAGAGTAAATCCGCTATTCCTTCGCCTACGCTTCCCTTTGTCAAACCCAACCAATATTTTGTTCCTACAGGATGCGGCGTCAGACAACAAGCATGCACTCAGGTTTATAATGAATGGCGATAATGATGATGATGATGATAAGGAAGAAGAGAAGGAGGAGGAGGAGGAAATGGAGGAAGAGGAATTGAAGGTGGACGACGACGACGACGAGATGATGATGATGATGATGATGATGATGATGATGAGGAGGAGGAGGAGGAGGAGGAGGACGACGACGACGACGACGACGAGGACGAGGACGAGGACGACGACGACGAGGCGGTGGATGCCGATTATGATGAAAACGATAATAATAATAATAATAATAATAATAATAATAATAATAATAACGAGGATAATAACTCCTTGTGTGTTATAACTGCCAATCTACCCACACTAAACCGCCCAGCCCAGCCCAGCCCAGCATTATCCCCCGCCATCCCTTCATTCAACATTCACTCCCTTTGCCCTTCATTCAACATTCATTCCTTTAGCTTCTACGGACATCCCACGGACGCCACGTACAGCAGGGCGGCAGGTTACTCCATATATAGCGCTACACTTCCACTTCGGTCCATTTCTCGTGTTTTCTGGGGACGGCTTGGTGTTATCAGTGTCTATCCAGCATTATTTATTCATTTCCTACCCCCTTTATTCATTTCCTACCCCTCTTTATTAATTTCCTACCCCCTTTATTCATTTCCTACTCCCTTTATTCATTTCCTACTCCCTTTATTCATTTCCTACTCTCTTTATTCATTTCCCACCTCCTTTATTCATTTCCTATCACCTTTATTCATTTCCTATCTCCTTTATTCATTTCCTACTCCCTTTATTCATTTCCTACTCTCTTTATTCATTTCCTACCCCTCTTTATTCATTTCCCACCCCCTTTATTCATTTCCTACTCTCTTTATTCATTTCCTACCTCCTTGATTCATTTCCTACTCCCTTTATTCATTTCTTGCTCAGTTTATTCATTCACCACTCCCACTCTCACACCCGGGCCCACACCAGCCGACTGAGCCGTCCCCACAGCACACAAGATACTGCCAGGAGTTTCTAGAGCAGAGCTATTTACAGACCGGCCTGTATATAGAAGCGTCTGCCGAGCTGAGTGGGCCACACCCTCATCCACTCACCATTCAATCTCCCGGAATCCTGACTCCACAAGAACAAACAGCAACAAAGAAAAGGTTTATGGAAGATACTGGTGATGTATATTGATAAAATTATAATTGGGTAATTATTGAGTGGATGAGAGAGAGAGAGAGAGAGAGAGAGAGAGAGAGAGAGAGAGAGAGAGAGAGAGAGAGAGAGAGAGAGAGAGAGAGAATACATATACATCCTCACCCTTTTCCTCCTCCCCTCCTCCTTTCCTCCCTCCCCCCTCCGGTCCCCCTCTCTTACCCCTCCCTGTCTCTCCTTTCTTCCCCCTCCCACTTCTTCCTCTCCCCTCCTTCCTCCTCTTTCTCTCCCCTCCTTCCTCCTCTTTCTCTCCCCTCCTTCCTCTTCTTTCTCTCCCCTCCTCCTCCTCCTCCTCCCCTTCTCCATTTCATATCAGTATTTACACCAAAATGTTTGTGTGTCTTGCGCTGCTTGTTTGTACAGTAAATATATAAACACACACACACACACACACACACACACACACACACACACACACACACACACACACGCTTAATGTGATATCCCTTACGTATTAAATTACAGACGGTGGGTATTAGTGCCAAAATGGTGATAAGGAAGAGCGCCGGCCTGTCTGGGAGGGGAGGGTGATTTTTAGTATTTGTCTCTCAAGTATGTATGTATGTATGTATGTATGCATTTAAGTATTAAGCATGTACGTATGTAGGTTTTGCACTGTACGCATGTATGTATGTGTTATGTATGTACGCATATATGTGTACGGAGGGAAGACTATCCGACTAATGTACAAACAGGACACAGATAGACAGACGGATAGATAGACAGATGGGCAGAATAGACAGGCAGGCAGATAGACAGACAGAGATATATAGAAAGATAGACAGAATGATTGACAGACAAATAGACAGGATGACAGACACAGAAAGATTGACACACAGACAAAGTTAGACAGATTGATAGATAGATAGATAGATAGACAGACAGATAGATAAGGATGCTCCAGGTATATTATATTTGCTACCGACACCTTTACCTTTAATAACTCAGTCAATTATTTACCCTCATCGTTTATCATTTATCGCTGCTGTGTCTATAAATCCTACACACGTCTAGCTCCTATAGCCCACCTTATCTCATTTCTTATCCCTTATTTCTAGACTGATAAGAGGGGAAGGGACGCTGTGGTGTTGATGTGGGTGTGACTGAAGATGTTAAGAGAGAATGAGATGGTTTGGCCACGTGGAGAGGATAGAGAAACTGACTAGAAGAGTGTAGGTGAGTGAGATGAACGGGCAGGGGAGGAGGGGAAGACCGAGAATGAGATGGAGGGATGGAGAGATAGAGGTGAGAATATTGGAGGACGGGGGGGGTGTTGGATTGAGGGTAGTGGACAGAATGATATGGAGGCGATTTGTTTATAGTCACCCCTTACGAGATTCTGGCGTCTGGCAATACACAGATGGACAGACTGACATAGAGACAGATAGATAGACAGATAGATAGACAGATAGACGATTTTATTTAACTTGAGGGGTTCTGCATCTGACCACATTATTAAGAAAGAAAAAAAGGCACACGAAGAACAGAAAGAAAACTGTCTTCAGGTGAACAAACGGAAAAGCGAATGAATATAAGAACATGAAAAAAGTCAGAAGGTGAATAACCGAAAATGAAGAAGAAAAAAAAAATCTCTGAAAGCCAATAATAATAAAAATAAAATAAAATAAATGTGTCTTCAGCTGAATAAAGGAAAAAAAAAGAACGAAAAAATATAATAAGGTAAATAAGAAGAAAAAGAAGAGAGAAATTTGTCTTTACTATGAAGAAAATCAGCAGGAAGTGGCAAGCAATACCCCCATAAAACCTCGTCCTGAGAGGGTTAAATTACTAGATCTAAAGAAGTATAAGGGGCAGCGTTGTTCTGAGATTGTTATTCATTTATTCATTTATTTTTATTGCAAATCACCTGCGTATATATTGCAAAGGGCCTCCACTGACTCCTTCCCCGCGACGACGGTTTCTTATATGTCACATTCTTGCTAACGACGGACGATTTTATTCAGCTTAGAAAAAGGAGTATAGACAGACACTGATAGATATAAATAAATAGGCAGATAGATAGATAGGTAGATAGACAGATAGATAGAGATAGATAGGTAAATAGAGATAGATAGATAGATAGATAGACAGACAGACAAAGGACGCCCCTTCAAACCGATGACGTGTTCGGGAGCTTCTTTACGCGACGACAGCACGGAACCCTAACACCTTCTCCTAAGCGATTTATTTTGCTTATTGCACCTTATTATTACCCTGTTCCGTGTTACATAAATCCTTCTGACATCGCCATACTCTGTTCAGATAGCGCTTAAAAAGGAATACTGACCAGCCACACCCAAGAATAAATCGCTACGGAAGAGGTGCTAGGGAGCTTCCTTACCCGACGAGAACACGGATCCTCGTCCTTCCTGCGAATGCAAACCTTTCAATCCGAGGACGTATTTTATTTTTTAACCCTGGACGATTTATTTCTTCTAATTCCAGACGATTTTTTCAATTAATTATTTCTAGCTACTGGATTTTTATTTCTTCTAATTCCAGACGATTTTTTTCAATTAATTACTTTTAGCTACAGAAGATTTATTTATATTTTTTCTAATTCCAGACGATTTGTTCAGTTACGTCTAAAACCAGACGATTTTTTTCAATTAATTTCTAACTCCAGACGATTTTTTTTCAATTAATTTCTTCTAACTCGTTATTTTTCAATTTGTATCTTCTAACTCCAGACGATTTCTTCAATTAATTACTTCTAGCTCCAGGGGATTTTTATTTTTATTTCCCCTAATACCAGACGATTTTTTCTATTAATTTCTTCTAACTCCTGACGATTTTTTTTCAATCTACTTCTAGCTCCAGAGGACTTTTATATTTTTTTCTTCTAACTCTAGACGATTTTTATAGTTTAACTCCAGACGATTTTCCTCAATTTATTTCTTCAAACCCAGCTGATTTTACAATATATCTTTTCTAACTCCAGAAAGTTCTATTATTTTTTTTTCAATTTATTTCTTCCAACTCCGGACGATTTTTTCAATTTCTTTCTCCTAACTCCAGATGATTTCTTTTTCAATTTATTTCTTCCAACTCCAGACGATTTTTTCAATTTATTTCCTCTAACTCCAGACGATTTTTTCAATTTATTTCTTCTAACTCCAGACGATTTTTTCAATTTATTTCCTCTAACTCCAGACGATTTTTTCAATTTATTTCTTCTAACTCCAGACGATTTCATTATTTTTATGTAGTTCTAACTGGACGATTTTTACAGTTTATTTCTTCCAACTACACACGATTTTATTCAGCTTTGGGGAGACTTCGAAGGGGCGGCGGAGGGGGAAATCCAGCCTTCCTTAACCCCTTCAGCACGAGGCCGTCAATAAACATTAATAATCTTTGTGAATACCGGAGAGAATGGCAAATGCGTCATCGGATGGAAGGGGTTCATAATTCCTCCCCCCCAAAAAAAAAAATTATCTATCTATTGCCAGACGCCTTAATCCCGTAAGGGGTGGCCACAAACAAATCGCCTCCATATAAATAACAAAAACCACTACGCGTATCTCCATTATTTAAAAGATAAATACCAAACACTATTACTCTCTCTCTCTCTCTCACACACACACACACACACACATGCCATACCATCCTCCCTCATATCCCCTCTCACCTCCTCATCCCATAGTGACTGTTCTAGGTCAATTTCTTCTCCCACAACACACCACTCCCTCATACACCCTCACACCTCCCCCTCCCATATTATTCAAGACCAAATTCTCTTGTAATCTCACTGTGCCTGAGAGAGAGAGAGAGAGAGAGAGAGAGAGAGAGAGAGAGAGAGAGAGGAAAAAACAAACCCTGTAATACCTAATCTACCTTCTTATCGTGTCTAGCGCCGCATCCTGTAAGGGGTGGATCAACAAACGAACCTCCAGCCATATCCATCCCTCCTCAGTAACGTAAGGCGAGCGAAAGTTTGTTGTTCAGTCAAGATTCAGACGCTGCCAGAATGTGATAAACAGGCATTGGTCGCTTCCTTTGGCCAAACCTGCAGCCTCGGGACGGGAACGCTGACAAGACTGGTTTATATGTACACAGCTGACATTCTTTAACTCCGCGTAACGTGATGGGATTGGGTGAAAACGTAAGCTCACTCCGAATGATTTTATGAGAAACAGAGAAGTACTAGACCCCGACAGTGTAACACAACTCTCTCCCAATAAAGTATCCAGCAGTTGTGTGGGGTATTAAAGAGTAACCTGAATTCCTGAGAGCTTATCTATGGGCTTACATCTTATATTTTGGTGGCAGCGGTGGGATTTGAACTTATCTATTCCTCCCAAAATATCCCCTTCCCTCGTCACACATCCCCATCCTGTTCTCCCTCTTCCCCTCCTCCCAAAGCACCCCTCGAACACACACCTTCACTCATATACTCCCCCACCTCACTCCTGAACCACCTCTCCTTACCACTCCCATACACCTCTCACATACACTCCTTTACTCCCCCCTCTCTCTCTCTCTCTCCTAACCACTCCATTCCCATACACCCTCCCTCATACATTCCTCCAACTTTCTCTCTCTCTCTCTCTCTCTCCTATCCACTCCATTTCCATACATCCTCATAGATTCCTTCACTTCTCTCTCTCCTATCCACTCCATTTCCATACATCCTCATAGACTCCTTCACTTCTCTCTCTCTCTCTCCTAACCATTCCACTTCCATACACCCTCCCTCACGCATTCCCCCACATTACTCTTTCCCACTCTCCTAACCACTCCACTCCCATACACCCTCCCTCATACATTCCTTCACCTCTCTCTCTCTCTCTCTCTCTCACACACACACACACACACACACACACACACACACACACACATAAATCTTCCCCTTTCCTTCTTCTACCTCTCTTAACTCCCACCCACCGATTCCTACCTGGCATACACATAATCTCCCAATCTAAATATCGTTATCAGTTACATGCATTAACTAATTCACTTATTTCGTTACACTTCGGTACTCTGCAACCCATTACCGTCCTCGCTGCGCTGTGTACCCAATTAACAAACATCTACCTTGTCCTATTTCTGTCTCGTAACGGAAGAATTTTACCCACATGTTGAATTTCGGTTTACTGCAGGAGTCCAAGTCGGGCCAAAAAAGTTGCATCCTCACAGTAAACACAATTTCAGAATGTGGGAAAAAAATAAATAAATAAATAAATCCCTTCAAACATGTAAGTCCTTTTTACCGGGGAGTGAGCAGGAGTGGGAGTGGGAGGCGGGGAGAGGGAGGCCAGTCGGCGACGTACTTCCCCCTTCGAGGCCTGGAGACACACTGAGCCGCTCCTCCCCTCACACCTCGCCCTCCTCCGCCGGCCCACCGTCCTTGCCGCTCCGACGTCTTCTAAACCATTTCCATTCCGGCCCATTTGCATATCCCTCAGGGTCCCGGGCGCCATATATCATTTGCATTCCATAAACCCCTAAAATTCGACTAATTAAATCGACAGGGATTATACGGAACGGGAGGAATTATACGGGCGCAGTTATGGAGGTCGGTGCAATGTGGCAGCTCTCCCTCCCAGCCTCACCTGTGCTCGACGTGGCCTTCTGGCATTCAAACCCTCGGGCCAATCAGGAGTCGAGTGGGCCGCCAGCCAGCCAATCACGCGTCGAGAGCTTCCGGGGCCGGCCAATCAGGTGCCAGAGCTCCAGGGATCAGCCAATCATAGCTAAACAAGAAACTACCGGCCAATCGGGACGTGTGACCTCAAAGTAACCCAGCCAATCAGGGCACAGTGGCAGGAGGCGGCCAATAATAAATCTTCGCAGACACATTGAGCCAATCAGCGGGCGACAGTTCAAAAACCAAACTGGGCGCGGCCGTTAACAGTCGCCCAACGGTCAACGGTAATTAACGGACAAACGAGATGACGCCGATTAGCAGGCGAACTTGAACCATTCAGTGACGTCACCGGGAGACTCGTTGCAAGATTACGAGTGGTACTGGAAGATTGGGAGAAGCACTGGAAGGTTGGCCTGGAAGATTGGAAGCAGGTCTGGAAGATTAGAAGCAGGACTGGAAGATATTTAGGGTAATGCTGGAAAAAAATACGAGACACTAATGGAGGACTGGAAGTAATACTGGAAGATTGGGAGAAGCACAAGAGGCCGGCCTGGAAGATTAGGAACGGTACTGGAAGATATTTAGGACGATGCTGGAAAAATAAGGAACAGTAATGAATGTCTGGAAATAGTAGTCTACTGGAAGATTAAAAGTAGTACTGGAAGGTTGGGAGAAGCACCAGAGGGCGGCCTCGAAGACTGGAAGAAGCCCTGGAAAGTATTTATAATGCTGAAGAAAATAATGAGACGCTAATGGAAGAAAGGACGTAATACCGGAAATAAGACTGGAATATCAGGGGTAGTACTGGAAGATTGGGAGGAGCACGAGAGGCAGGCCTGGAAGATTAGGCACAGCACTGGAAGATGTTTGGGGCTTCGCTGGAAACATGGAAGAGTAATGGAAGGTTGGAAGCAATACTGGAAGACTAAAGAAGGCGCTGGAGGGGAAGATCAGCAAAGATTATGGGCAAAGGGTGGAATATTATACCTGAAATATTACTATCCCACGTTTCCTCTGAGCTGATAACGATCTCTAACCCCTCTCAGCTCGGTGTGATGCCTGATTGAAGGATTGTTTTTTACTAGTAACCAAGGAGACAACGAATGTCAGGCAACTACATTGTGATTTTCAAGTTGACTTTGGTCCAGTTCCCTCAGATGAAAACATACCAATATAATAGTATAAGAAATGGGAAGTATATCTGGAAGAATTGCTAGACTGGGTAGGGACAGTCGGCAGAATAATAATAATAATAATAATAATAATAATAATAATAATAACAATAATAATGTCGGTAGGCTGAGACAGACAGCTAAATAGAGATGGATATTTAAAGGTAACAAGGGATCTGCGTACAAGCGCTTTGACAAACATACACACGCATAGATAGATAGATAGATAGACAGATAGATAGATAGATAGGAACATTAATGACCCCAGATTAAATTGGACGTTCAATACAGAGAATACAAAAGCGGGAAGAAATACAAATACCTCGATATAAAAACAAGAATAAACACAAACTGCATTACACACACACACACACACACACACACACACACACACACACACACACACACACTACCACCACCACCATCACCACCAACCAACCACACTTTACAAACCACACTCAACCACATCAACCACACGCTACCACACCAACCACACACTAGCACACCAACCACGCACTACCACACTTAACCACACCAACCACGCACTACCACACTCTGCCACACCCACCACACACTACCACACCAACCACACTCACTACCACCACCACCACCACCACCACACCAACCACACTTACTCAGCCAACGCCCTACTTACTAGTCCACACCACTCACTGCCAGCCAGGAGAGAGAGAGAGAGAGAGAGAGAGAGAGAGAGAGAGAGAGAGAGAGAGAGCTACGGTTTTTCCTCAAGTGAATAAAATCGTCTGACAGAAAAGAACGTAATTCAGAGGTAAACACAGCAGACGGTTTGTTACGGCTATTTATGTGTATGTGCCACGCTAGTATGAATGGCAATGAACGCAAAACACATACATACACACGCACATACATACATACATACCTATATATATACACATACATACACACACATACATACATACAAACAAACATACAGACAAACAAACACACACACACAATCAGAAACAAAAAACACCGCACCAAAAGGACTGATAAAGCATCCCTAACATTTCCAGAACTAAAACACCTTGACTTCGAAAATCATTAGTTCGTCCTGACTGACGGGGCCGCTGCAAGAAATACCCAAGCATCTAAGAATACGGTGATGGTTTTGGCAATGAGGTGAAGGGGATACATAATAATAAAAATTAAAAAAAAAGGATGGCTAATGAGTGACAGGTGGTGTAACTCATTTATCTTAGGTTGGCGGTCTTGTGATAGTTCTAATATTGCAATCTTTGTGTTCCTGTTGCTGGATCATGCCCACTTTGCCAGTGCTGGGTGATGATGATGATGATGATGATGATAAGGAGGAGGAGGAGGAGGAGGAGGAGGCGGAGGATAAAAATAATAATAATAATAATAATAATAATCATAATAATAATAATAATACTGATGACGATAATAATAATAATCATAATAATAATAATAATAATAATAATAATAATAATAATAATATTCAGAACAAGAAGTACGGTAGTAGTAGTAGTAGTAGTAATAGTAGTACTAGCAACAGTAGTAGTAGTACTAGTAGTAGTAGTAGTAGTAGTAGAAGAAGAAGAAGAAGAAGAAGAAAATGAAAAGAAAAGAAGAAGAGGAAGGAGAAGAAGAAGAAGAAGAAGAAGAACAACAACAACAACAACAAGCAGGAAGAGTCCCGGGCTTAAGATGTGCTGAAAACAAAAACAAACCCAGCTGTGTGACGTCATTAGCAGCCCTCTCTCTCTCTCTCTCTCTCTCATTTAAATCCACGTACCGTATTTCCATTTCTACCTACTCTTCCTCTCCATCTGTCTTTATCCTTCCATTTCCTCTCTCTCTCTCTCTCTCTCTCTCTCTCTCTCTCATTTAAATCCACGTACCGTATTTCCATTTCTACCTACTCTTCCTCTCCATCTGTCTGAATCCTTCTATTTCTCTCTCCCTCTCTCTCTCTGTCTCTCTCTCCCGATTTTCATTCATACTCACTCTGCCTCTCTTCTCTAGTTATCCATATATCAACACTTCTTATTCTCTCTCTCTCTCTCATTTAAATCCACCTATTTCCAATTCTACCTACTCTTCCTCTCCATCTGTCTTTACCTTTCCATTTCCCCCCCCTCTTTCTCTCTCTCTCTCTCTCATAAATCACAGAGGCAGTGTCGGCCTAATTAAAGAAAACTAATTCATTACCGGTGACCTTACCTGTTCAACCCTCCACTAATTACACAGAAAAGCTAATAGTCTTACCTGGCCTAATCAGAGCGCGCGTGTGAGTGTGTGTGTGTGTGTGTGTGTGTGTGTGTGTGTGTGTGTGTGTGTGTGTGTGTGTGTGTGTGTGTAGACCCTATGTTTGTATATCTTATGTATCCGACTCTGGGCATAAACTTGATAGCCCGTTCCCTATGGCCCAACAGCCCTCCTACACTCCACACTCCATCACCTGACACCACTAGTGCACTAATGCCCACCGTCCATACTGAATGCATACCAGGGCTGCCTCATTCAGTACTGGTGTAAGAGTATCAGCGGAAGTGCCTCTGTGACATGTACATGAGTCTGATGAAAGATTAGTTACCATCAGAGTTCAAATCATCGAAATGTTTCCTGCTCAAACGTGGGACCGAACTCGCGTCCTTCCGTACAGCAGGCAAAGTCTCTACCCAATGGTAACAAGTAGTGTATCTGTATTTATGGTGTATATTGTGTATGTGAGTGGTGTACACTGTGCACGGTAATGTAGATGCTAGGTAGGGATATGTAGTGTCTGCTGTGTATGCGAAGAACGTTTACCAGTACATACACACACACACACACACAATATATATATATATATATATATATATATATATATATATATATATATATATATATATATATATATATGCTATTACACGAATTTTAAAGAAAAAGGGTACAAAATTCTCTCTCTCTCTCTCCTCAAGGGCTGGTCAGAAATTGGATCTCTTGCGAAAAATTAGCACGAGACATTTGCTAACACGACTGTGCTGAGAGAGAGAGAGAGAGAGAGAGAGAGAGAGAGAGAGACTCTATACATGTATTGCTTTTGTATGTGTATGTATACTGATGTTTGTGTATGTATATATGCAGCGTACATACCGGTATCTATGTATGTATGTATCCATGCATGCATGTATGTGTATGTACGTATGAACATGTGCGTATAAGCCCTCGCCTCTGGCCACTACCCAAACAGTCTCACATGACCAGCCAAACACCTCAGCGTCAACCACAGCCTCGCTAAAACAAACCACCAGGCTCTTTCCTACGCATGTGCCGCCCATTCACCCCGATGATATAATGCTTGTTATATCCCGGCTACCTAACACCTCTTCCTTGGCGATTAATTTTCTAAGCTACCCATTAATATCCTTTTAGCTCATATCTTTTTAACGTCAACATAGATTGCATGAATAACACACAAGAATATAGTAACGGAGCAGAATCAGAATAAATCGGTAAGGAAGAGATGTTAGTAAGCTTCCAAACCGTACGAGAACACCGCCCCCTGACACAGTGGGTTCGTTCAGTGGGCAAGGGAAGTGAAGGATTTGATATAACAACTGTCCATTAAGCCAGTGGGTGATGATGAGTGTATTTTATTGCCCTTACTGGCTCCCGTCATCTGGGCTGTAGTAGTAGTAGTAATAGTAGTAGTAATAGTAGTAGTAGAGGAAGAGGAGGAGAAGGAGGAGGATTTTTCTTTTTTAACCCTGGCTCACATCCTTACGTGGGAAGAGGAAAGGAGGAGGATGATTTCGACTCTTTCTGTTCCGGTTTCTGAATACCATCTCCCACATTTGTACTAGAAATCAGGGAAACAACAATAGTACTTAGTAGTAGTAGCAGTAGTAGTAGTAGCAGTAGCAGTAGTAGTAACAATAATAATAATAATAACTAATGATAAAAATAAAAATAATGTTGTAACAGTTGTAGGTATCTGGTAACCGTACCCTACTCTCAACACAAACACATTCCCCCTCTCGCTCACTCTCTCACTTTCTCACATCTCAACATCTTGCTCACATTTCTCGCATAACACTGGCTCGCTACCCCCCCCCCCTCACTCATGCCATAAGCAGCTGCGTTGAAAGAGAGGGGGGGGGGAGCAATAAGACGAAATAAACAGGGACTGCGGATAAACGAAAAAAGTGAACGAAAAACAGAGAGAGAGAGAGAGAGAGAGAGAGAGAGAATGATTGAAACGACAGCTTAGATAGAATGATAAGAGATCAATGGATGGACAGAGAAGACTACAAATACAGGTAGACAAAATACAGACTGGATGGTAAGGATATAGATGAAATGGATGGATGGATGGATGAATGGACTGGATACGACACACCGACAAGAGGACGGATAGAGAGATGACACCGGTAGATATATAGATAGATAAAGATAGATACCGGTAAAGATAGATAGCAGATATAGACAGATACCGTAACTACTGATCAAAACATGACTCATACCAGCCAACATTATCAACAAACCAACCCAACTGCTTAAACATCATTAAATATTGCATTCCATAAAATCCGTATAAACTTTCACGTGCATCGGGTCTTTATTTTCCCCCAGTCTAATTTACGCGTTACACCCCACTTCGTATAATCTGTAAAAGCGAACGAACTAACATAAGCATAATAAATACCCGTACGTCAAACTAGTCGTGAAAAAATGCTACACACACACACACACACAACTTTCTCTTTATATTCATCTATTACGAACCCCAGAGATCATGTACGGTGGTTCAGAAGTAAACAGATAAATATATAAAAACCCCTTATCGTCCATCAGCTCCGTTCCCTAACATTTTACGCTGTTCCATTTTTCCTCGGACTTCCCATATACCAATCCTTCAAGTACATTCACTTCTCTAAAAGCTCCCTCCTGGGAAGAGGGGGGGGGGGGTGGATAGAATGAGTACATCCCTATTATCCCTGCTTCTCGTAAGAGGCGACTAAAAGGGAAATTTTTGTCTCGTCTTTCTCTCCTTATTGTCCTCTTTTGCTCTTCTGTCCTACCTCACTTCTTGATATTTCCATGTTTCTTCCGGCCTTTATTTCCCCTCTACTCCTACAACGCCACAGAGCCAAATTATGGCTTGGTGCTAATTCTTTATTATTCCGTGCATCTCTAAATGCTTTGTTCATCCTTCACTCTTTACTGTTTCAATTTTTCGTGACAGAACACCACACTGATTACAGAATTAAATAGAGCCCGAATTACGACACGACAAGGATTAAAAAAAAAAAATAACTAGCGATAGGGAATACGATCGTACATACGTCTCAGAATCCCGCCAGCAATAGCATCCTCTGACCAAAATGTAACACCAAGAAGCGTAACACCGTAAAACAAGAGCTAAGCACAAAAAACACCAATATATTCTAAGACACATACACTAACGAATCAACTTTTAAATCCCTTCAGTTCGGTGACGCGCATTATTTACCGTATTCTTGTTGGCTCCAGACGATTTTATTAAGCCTTTTTAAAATAAGGGGATAATTGAAGGCTATACGTAACTCCTCCCGCTCGAAATCCCCCCAAAGCTGAGTGAAATCGTCTGGAGCTAGCAAGAACAGATGCGTCCTCGGGATGAAGGGCCGAAGTTCATGTCCCGATGCCACCTGAAATACGACACATCACAATATGAGATGATTTTCGCAGCCCCAAAACATTTTCCTTCGTTTTCATTGATAAAATTGTTGAGGCACATTAATAACGGCAGAAATTAATGTTGACGGCAAACCAAGATGATACATAATAAAACTGACGGAAGAAATAAACAAGCGCTAACCAAACGCAACATAAGTAAAAATTACCTACAAAAACCAATCTAAACACACGTGAAAATTTTGCAAAAGCTAGTGATCATATACATACTTTATTTTACTTCTTCAGCCATTACACTGTTTTACAGAGCATGTTCACATTTCCATGGTGTATTACGAAGCGTGGTGTATGTTGTAGCAGTGGTTGTAGCCCACATACAAACATTCCCGAAATTTAAATGCCGTGAGGAGCATATCACGACCATCATCTATTACACTAACCTGTTCAGACCTTGTTTTTCCGTTTTTCGTGGTCTCTGTATTTTCTTCCTGCTCCCTGGTGTTTCGTGCCTCCGTCACAGTCAACAAAGTATCTCGAGAGGTGCTATATACGTCTTGGAGGCGACACTTTTCCGCACTTTTCACTGATCACAAAAAACACCCCAAACATGGCGAGCCGTGACGTCATCAAGGTCAACTCCTGTTGTAACTCGGCAGTCTACTAAAAAATATATATATTTTTTTTGGTTAATACTTCCTACCCTATAAGTTTAAATTAAATGTTTAATTTTCTACTTTCTCTTTTTCTATTCCTATCATTTATATTAACAAGGACTAAAATTTAAACTGAATCGTGCTGTGCCCAGGCGTCCCTTTAACTCGTCTTCATAAATGTCCACCGGGCTCATTACTACTACTATCAATCTGGCGTGTAATTTTAAGTTAAAGAAGGGTTTTACACCATGTTCATTTGCACGAATGTACTGTATAAAGCTTTCTTGTTAATAACACAAAAGAACAAGTAAACTAGAAGTTGGAACGGTGGCCAATAACAATAATCAGAACAATTGCATTCCTCACCAAAATGACAAAATATCCCTTCTCTTCTTTCCTGAATAGTAACTGGGAAATCAGAGGTGAAACTTTGCTTTATTCCTGGGCTACAGTATCTGATACCCCATTTTTTAAATAAAAAGCAAAATACATGCAATACTAACAGGTTAAAATCAAGTTGTTTTTTTCCTGTTATACTTCAATTTCTGGGTAGCTTAAAGAACCATAAAAACAGAAAGAGGGCAAGGAAATATTACTTCGTTATCAGTACTTACAATTTTCTCTTCTATGGCATTTCAGATCAATTTTGACTGTCTCATCTCCCTCTAGGAAAACTTCACAACATATTTGCATCCTTTATTTACATCAATCCAGTTTTTTTTTTTACATTAAACAAAATTTACGGCATACTGTTCCCCTCCTTTTACCACTAGAATCACTTAAATACTGTAACACCAAATTCTTTACAAGTTTTACATGTACAGTACTTTAAAAAAAAAAAAAAAAAAAAAAAAAAAAAAAAAATATACTCTGCCCACCACATTTCACCCATCGTAAAGTCCCTTACCCTCGAAACACATAATTTATCAGCATAACACCCGTCTCATGACCCTCACTCTCCTAACACGAACAGTCCTTCAATGTAATACCTACCTTCTGCATCTCAAAGCAAGACTACCATAATCTTTCAGCAGATCTCTGGACGAACCCAACGGAAGTCGCCCTACTGCTGAGGTCCAATTGGTTTGCGTCAAAATGAATCATAAGTCACAACAAAAACTACTGTACATTCACTCCTCACAGACAAGGGTGTCCCAAAATAAAAAGAAATTTTTCCTTACAACTGGTGCTGTTAACTGAGGGAAAACAGCAATTTATTACTGTAATTTACTCTGGACCTGGTGCTAGAGAGGGATGCTGTCATGTGGTGGCACCAATAACACCAGGCAAAGGACTGCCCAATTATATGAGCATCCCTTAATTCCCTTCCTATCCCCCAAAATGAGGATGGTGGACTGTGGAAGAAAGATAACACTGGCCAGCAGTCCACTGAGTTCACATTCAGATAAGCCTAGGGCATTTCACCACTGCAAATCTGCATGAATCCTGGGACTGGGCATTAGCAAAGCATTTCAAGATTTTTCATCAGTGGGTGGCTAAACTTCACATCCCATACAGTATAACCAAGTGTAGCACAAGCATGTATTTTTGGATATCCATACACTAGATCTCTGCACACGGTAATCCAGCACATACAAAATTACCCTTAAACCAGTACACCATTCTCACACACCAGTACTTAACCTCTTTACTCAACGTATGTCCTTTTGTCTTATTCCTGCTCCCCAGATGATTATGTAAATTTTGGAGATTTTTTGAATTGGCAGTAGATATTGCCTCCATTAATTCCTTCAGTTAAACAGATCTCTCTCAAACTAAATAAAACCATCAGGTGGTAGCAAGAATAAAATACAGACTACATCATCAGACTGAAAGGGCTGAGAGAGAGACAGACAGACAGACAGACTCTTCCTAGTCAAGCACAGCTGAACAGTGAACAGGTGGACATTAAACTTAACCTCTTGACTATGACATCTCGAATTTTTGCAAGACCCATATGATTTTATTCAATTTAGGAAGGATATTTAGTACTCCGTGGTGTAATGAAGGTCCTGTCAACCCCACAATCTCAAAATGCCTCTCATATGCTCCAGTAAATGTAATTACCTGGCAGTAGCAAGAATATCAAAATTATATCCACAGGCTGAAGGGGTTAATGCAGGTATGTGCAGTATAAATGTCACTTAAAAACGTCCAGCATGATTTCATGCCTCAAATAAGTGTTTCCCATTAACACAATAAACACAACATATTATACAGTCCACTAAAACAGATCCTAATGTTGCTACAGTTCTATATAACTATCATCATCATCATCATCATCATCATCATCTTTATCCTAACCTTTCTTTCCACTAATATACGGAGACAGTTGGATCCAGAATTAGGGAAGCGTTTAATTAGGGATATTATTAACAGTGCCCAGTGAAATACGACAAACGTTCACTCATTCAGGCCTTCAAAATTCTTCACATAATTACAGTACTTGACAATATACTTTACTCAGTACTTACAAACATTACTCTAGACAGGTATTCTACAGGTAAGCTCTCTCTCTCTCCAATTAACACACCTACATCCTCCTACATATGAAACTGGTGTTCCTTAAACACACACAAACAGTGGATGGAAGGATGCAAGTATGAGTGTAAAATGCTTGCAACAGTATGAGAACCATAACAACTGTGCCAGGAATGGGGGATATCATGATCATCACCCTCATCCATATCATCGACACCAAATTCAACTCCATCATCATCATCATCATCATCATCCTGCCACCTGAGTATTCATTCAGACTATACGACTATCTCAGCGGTGAAAGGGTCAATGGAGATTTTTCACGAGTTTGAATAACCACACCTATAAGCAGTACGGTACAATTATGTGGAGATAGCAAGAATAAAATTAATACAAACAACAACTTCCAGCTGAGAAGGTTAGGTTTACACAGGACAATGCCATATTTAGACCCAAATTCTAGGTGGCACTGAAAGCTTTGTGGCACCTCTTCCTCAGTAATTCACTTTGCCTATTACACTTTAACATTCTCCGTATGATACTTTTGTGTCACCTCAGGGATACAAGACTGAATAGAGAGGCATGATAAATGAACGAAGCTCATAATTTTCACATAAACTTAGTATGCATCAATAACTTACAGTACAAGAGGACAGTGAGGCATAAAGTGCAGACTGTGCCTGGCATCACCAAGGAAGAGAAGCTAAAAAATCCCCCAAGCCATTTATGATATTATCCATCCATCATCCAATCCTACTTCGTCCCATGAGGAGCGTAGGAGCCCGGGGCTAGGCAAGATGGTCCTGACATTTAAGATGAGAGTGATCCTTAATGTAAATAAATTTCCCTAGGAATTTCTCCACTCAGGGTTCTCCATACCTCAGTTCACATCCCCTTCAGGCTCAATGAAAGATTAAAGGAAAGTTATTTGCATCATCAATTATATTACTATTGTACATTTACATACACTGAACCAAACATATGGTGTACAACTTAATTCACACTAGAGTATGCACATCATTTACTGTAGGGCTGTATTCTAGATGGCATAGGAAGTTTCAGAGTACCTCTTCCTCTGAGATTTATTCTGTATATTTTTTCATTCATTCTAATGGTCTAATATTCTCTTGTATGTTATTAGTCATAATGTTTTAATATCGACACACTTTGCATCAACAGCATACAATACTGGTACTGTACTGAGATGTAATGAAGAATACTGTACTGAGATGTAATGTGCACAAACAATTGCTGAGGAATAATTGTTACAAATTTCCAAAACCCATAGAGAATACAACCTTTCCTTTATGCACAATCATTTGATAGACAAAGGAAAGTTTATATACTGGGGGACTTACGGACACTTGCAAAGTCACCATTTTATGTTAACCACTGAAACTTAGCTTCTGTTTCTGCTTCCATGGGCATCTATTGGCAGCACTGTTGGTTAGTGCAGGAACCAAATAATTCCACAGAACCTCGTCAGGTACATAATTCACATTAACATATAACACTTTTCTGGAACATACATGTAATGAAATACCTTAGGTGTTCATATAACATTTCCTAATCCTTGAATTATCTGTCATGTCAAATACTTCACTCTTCACTAATAATTTTCAGCACTTATAATTATATACCAGTATTATCCTGTATCACCATATCACTCTTACACTGTGATATTTTTCAATACTAATGAACCTCAGTTAATACACATATCTTGCAAAAAATCCTTCATTCTTACACTGCCAATATTTTTCAGCACCTTATCTCTGCAATATTTATCCTTATCAATGGCTTCACTCATACAGCATTATTTATCAGCACTTTCTAACCTCCAAAATTCCTGTTATCAGTTGCTTATGCACTGTACCAGTACCGGTAATAAATTCATCAGTATTTCAAATCTCTTCTGTAACTACTGTATTCTGTATCAAATGCTTCACTGTTTCACTTATATTTTTCAGCACTTTTCTACTTCTTTTATCATTGCCACAGACTTATAGCTTCATTATCTTTCAACGCCATCAATGTTGTAACTAACATTTCTAGTGCAATGTCACCACCACTCCGTCTCAAAGAGATTCACACTTGTCACTTCACACTGTAGTCAGTTTGTTTTCATCTGACAGAGGCTGGCAACATTTCCAACAAGAATACTGTACCAAGCCATGATTGCGTGAAATTTGATCAGCCTTTGTGATGAGATGGGAGTGTGTCTTCCTGGTTACTGGTCAAATCAATTCTCCTGCCTGACTGTGCCTGGCCATCAACCATGCTAAAAGAGGTTATGGATCTGTCAGGTGAAAGCAAACTGATCATAACAACACACACTTCTCTTTCAATGTCCTTCCATTGACCCTTTCATTCCAATGATGCATTTTTCATCCTAATTCAGCTACCACATAATTCTATTTATCATCATCATCATCATCTAATCCAGTGTTGCCCCATGAGGAGCGTAGGAGCCATGGGTGAAGCAAGCTGGTCCTGACATTTAAGATGAGTGACCAGCCTCACTCATCCCTGAGTGGCATTGTGAGCAATAAACCCCAATCACCCCTTGGATATAAACCTGCACAGGCTCAATCCAACTGGAGCACCTTAATTACCCACTAAACCACCAGGTGCCATAATTTGGATAGATGGCTACCACCCAGTGTAGTAAATGGTTTCCTGGTGTACACAAAACCATTTGCCTTGTCTTTAGTGTAGAGTCACCCACAGGCAGAAGGAAGAGGAAAGAATGAAGGAAAGAAAGACAAGAGGAAGGAGGGAGGAGAAGAGAGGGCAGATACCCAAAGAAGTAATAAATCCAGTGAGAGGATGGTGAGCACCCCCACCTACCCTCAATAATAATCATCATCATCATAATCTGGCCAAAGGGGTTAAACACAGTACTCAATATTAATTAACCTGCTCATCCTCACTTACCCCTCCCCCCAGTTCACTATCTTTGGCCCATATTCTCATCAGGTTGGTAGGCTGTCTGGCACCTCTTTCTCAATGGTTCTGCTTGATCACCTTATCATTCTCTACTAGGTTATTTCCTTCCTTCTTATATGAACATTAGATTACATAAACAGCACACAAGATTATATTACCAGACCCCCCAAAATATAAATAAATAAATAAATAATTATAAAATATAAATTAGTTAGATTGAGGTGCTCTGGGGTTGCCTCAGCCGACAGGAATACGAGCCTCTGGAAGAAATTATACCCACACAGAGTAAGGAAATTGTGTTTATTGGCAAGTCTTCTTTACAAGTCAAGGTTAAAAATGGTAACAGCCAATCCCACACAACCTCTTCAACGTGTAGGGGCCTGAAGTATTGTCCAGTACATTTACGTATTGATAGCAAACTACTTCTCTTGATGGAATTATGGTACTGTTTTTTGTTTTCATTTATAAAGGCTCTAACATGCTTGCAAGCATCAGCCTTTGTCACCTAGTGGCAGCTCTCCACCATGCTGCTCTATCTCTGGCAGCCTCCCTATTCAGTGCCATATCACTGATGTCACACTCTATGACCTCATCCCAGGTTTTTTTTGGACTGCCTTTTGCAACCCAACCTCCAGTGTTAACACTTCTCGTGTGATTGACTAACTTCCAGTCACTCTTCGGAATCTAATCTATGCAAGGCCGTCACACCATGTGGGACATTCAAACCACCTGACCACCAACTGCCCTAACAATTAACAATGTCCTCAATAATATCACCTTTATCCATACAACTGGTACAATAAACTGGGGGGAAACTGGCAAATCAACTTTATATGTACCAATGGAGCTTCAACAGGAATTTTTTTCAAAATTTACTTTGAGTTTAACCATTTTAATCTGGGTGATGTCCTTTATATTCTTGCTCCTACCACATGCTTTTTCACAACTTAGGAAAGCCCTTTTGTACTGAAAGAGTTTACAAAGAATGAATGCTCTCTAACCTCTACAGTTCAAAAGCGTATCCTAAGTCAAATAAACTCATCAGGATATGGCAAGATTGAAACAAAATACTGTATACCCCTGGACTGAATGGGATAATACTAATAAATAATGTCACAAAAAAAGCTACTTGTATCTAAGACTTAATGAACAGTAATGTGATGATACAACACAATCTCAACATACAGGTATAATCTGCTCCACTTGAACCCCCGCCGTCCCCATGACATCAAGGTCCTATGTGCCTTTCCGCCACTTCTCAGCATGTGTGTACTCGGTCATGGGTTTGCCACCGATGCCACATGTGCCGATGCCAACCCGCCCGTTCGCTGCATCAGGGGTGGCAAAGATCGATTTCTTGGTGACGCCCTTCAACTTCTTTGTCTGTTCACAAAAGAGGATACCAGTATATGTTAGCATGAAACTAATCTATGAAATATCCCAATCTACCATCTTATCCTTTACTTCCCTGTCAAGTAAGTAAGGGCCAAGGTCTAGGATACTAAATTCAGACATTTAAAGCAATAATGACCAGTTCCTTCTCCCCATGCAGCATTAAGCAGGAAAAAAAAATAATAATAATAATAATCCCCTGGACTTACATCATTATGGATACCTAGGATACCAAGGTGTATGTTCAAAATAAAACATTAAGGAAGAGGTGTTATGATATCTCTACAGCCACTGCAAATAATGAGCCAGGACCAACACTCACAAATCTAACTTTGGTCGAGAATGCGAGCCATTTTGCCTTGTCTGCCTCGTGCGCCTCTTCGATCTGCTTCTGACGGTCATGTTTCTTCTGCTTGCGCTTCTTCGCCTGCTGACGCTGTGCCTCGATCATTTTCCTCCTGGTATGGGGGGAGGGGGTTAAAAAGTTTGGAGTGAATGAGCATGGCCTATAGTAATTCCTCCATCCACCTACCCACACCAGCCATCCACCCATCCACACCAGCCAGCCATCTACCCACACCATCCATCCATCCACCCTCACCATCCATCCACCCATCTACACCAACCATCCACTTATCCACACCAGCCATCCATCTACCCACACCAGCCATCCATCTACCCACACCAGCCATCCATCTACCCACACCAGCCATCCATCTAAGTCACCCTCAGTGTTGAAAGTGGATAATACTCACTTGTTTTTGTCACTCTCAGCATTAAAGTTTTGCTTTGTGCCAGATCGTTTCTCCCCTGGCGGCCGCTCCTTCAACTGTGATAGTGTAGTGACGTCCGAGTTGCCGTAACCCTCAAATGTAACTGCCACACACCCGTCATCTGTTATAGCATCAATTACTGCTTCATACCTGCAAGGGAGTACAGACAAAGATGTACACTCATAAAAACAAATACAAAGACACACAACCCTCTAAATTTTTAATACAATTTTTTTTTTAATAACTGATGAAGAGATAGACACAATCCTCTAAATCTTTAATAACTGACAGAGAGAGATAAACTAACAACCCTCCAAATTTTTCATAACTGATAAGAACAGATAGACACACAATAATACAGCTTCTAAATAACACCACCACACATCTACTGACAATGCTGATGATGTACCTCTAAGGGGATAGATGAGGACAAAGATTACATAGGTCCCTCATGAAGACAAAACTCATCCCACCTTACACACACACACACACACACATACAGTACAGCACACTATAAGGGTGAGAAAAACTGAAAAGTCTAGAAATGTAACCGACGCAAAGATGAAAATAAAGTCAAAGTATATAACAAAGGGGACCACTATATCTCACAAAGGTATGATCATGTGTCAGTTTCCAATCCCACCCCAGGCTGAATGCAGTGACAGCCAGAGTATAGTATTACACCAAACAAAGATCTAGTGTTGGTTGCTGGGAGCCTGTGTAGACTGCAATAGTAATATTATCATCAAACACAGGGCCTTGTGTAGTACAGGCAAGTTCTAATTATCACCTGAACCTGTGGAATCTGGTAATATCATTCTTTATTCATTCTTGTAACTTGCATTTTTTTTTTTTTTTAAATGCTGAAGCCATGAGGGGTTACTGAAGGCTATACCCAGCCCCTCAAGTTCAAAATGCCTTTCCTAAGCTGAATAAGCTAACCACGAAGAAACATGGACACTCTACAAACTACAACACAGGACTGCAAAATGTTAAGCACTGCACAATAGGTATAGTCAGTGCCAAAACCCCGACTAACTTTTCCCCTCCGGTCGAGTAGTGTTAAATGCAGTGAACTTCAGTTGTCTTCTTCATTTTATCCTGGCCATCACCTGACAATTCTGTTCAGTTTACGATACACTTTATAAACAGGATGGATTAAATATATCCATCCATCCATCCATCCATCATCCAATCCCACATTGCCCCATAACCTTAACAAACTTCTTAGAATACTAAAAGCTTTTCCTGAATTGAATATAAGTATCCAGTATGAAAAAAAATAAGGGGGGGTATAAAGCTTTACGGCATTAAGGATGAGCAGTAGCTATGGATGGGAGGTATACAAGCCTAAGTCACCTACCACTGTAAATCGTCTGACCACTGTGCCAGACACTTATCGCCGACCTTCCATGCTCGTACAGCTGTCGGCTCCCTCCTGCTGGCCCCATCCTCTCCACTACTACCTGCTGCTGCACTGCTGGCTGTGGGGGGGCAGTTCATCATCATTATAGTCAGGAAACAGCTTATCTACATGTAATGGTTCTGTAAAATCCTTGTAAGTCACTCCATTTCAATTGTTTTTTTGCTGCTAGGTCCACCTCACACATACAGTACCTCACAACTCCTATTATAAAAACTGTACAGAGACTGAAACCCCTGGAAAGTGCAGATCTGAAGTATAATCTTACCCAACAGCCTAAGCCATGAGACACCTCACACCCTGTACGATTATCATGGTACTGGAGACGGACGCCTTCATGCAGTGTCATCAATACACCTAGGCTGGCTATACAAATATCCCTCAACTCCCTCCCTATCACTAAAATGGAGGAAGGTGGATTCCCAGAGATGTGTTGCTACTGCCTGCAGTCCACTAGGTTCACACTACGAGTAACCAAGGCTACAACTATTATTTTGATTAACATGGTGAATTATAGGGATGCCTTCACACTGTAGCACCGATAAAACCTGGCAATTATGCAGTCCCGTAGCACAAACATCCCTCAATTCTCACTATCCACTGAAAAGACAATGGTGGATTGCAGAAGGGCAGCTTCAGCCTGCAGTCTAACAGGCTTAATTTCAGATGGGTCCATGGCCATTAACCCTTTCAGTAACATGATATTTTCTATTCATAGATACCGCCACACAATTTTACTCAGCATGAGGAAGACCTTTCCTCCCAGACTGCAACAAACTGTGACCTTACTGAAAAGGCTAGGAAACAGAGATATTGCCTGAGATACCAGCACGAGATATGACCACAATAAATACAAAACAATGTAAAAATCTGATAAATCAAGGTTACAGGTCTCACCCTGGGTCTGGATGAGGTTCTCCGTGAGAGTGATGACTTCCTGCAAGTCATTCTTCAACTTGAGCAGCTCGGCATTGCCCGGGTCAGAGGTCAGCGCCGCAACCACCTAGGGGAGGACATGAGAAATTACATTCTGGTCAAGAAAGATTACATTATTGGGTCATATTTTAGGTGGCTTTGGAGATTTTGTAACACCTCCTTTTTGGTTTCATCAGCATATAACACCTCAATATCCTCTTCTATATTATTGAAGCGAACTTTGTTGACATTAATACAAAATAAAAATATTTCAGAGAATGTTATGGTGTAATACCGTTATGCAATGTAAGTCACCAACAAAGAGGTGATACAAAGTCTCCCATGCCCTTATAAACAGTCCTCTGAATGATGCAAATGAACTTAAATGCTGTAGAAACACCCAAAAGAACCCAAGTAGTTAAATACCCAAATGACAAAAAGAGAGAGGGGGGTGTGAGTTGGGAGCAGGGCAGTGAAATGGCAGGGGACAGGGCGACTTGGAAGCGATTTGTTTGTGGCCACCCCAAACGGGATTGAGGTGTCTGGCAATAGATAGATAGATAGATAGACAAAAACTTCATCTGGGTATTTTGTTAATACTTTACCACATGGCCACAGGCCTTCCAAATTTCCAACTTAAATGGGTCTTTCACAGGCTGATTATGATAGGTTAGGTTTGAAGTTTTGGTCTGATAGAAACTGGCGACTGAATCGGTAGAGTGGCTGCCTGCAGTCCTAATGGACCCAGGTTTGAATCCCAGCTGGGGCAGGGAACAGTTTAAGGATTTGGATTTTATAAAAGCAGACTTCCCAGATCTACCAGAAGACCCGCAGCCATGTAAAAATATCCCTGCTAATACCAATACACCAGTCCTGTACAAAACCGCCTTAGCATGTATTCAATATGGATGGTGGATGTTAGAAGGGCTACTGGGTCTTGAGGATAGGCCACTGCCCCCTTGAAATAGGCCTTGAAGCCTTTGTCCAAAGTTAGACACATTAAAAAAAAAAAAAAAAAAAAAAAAAAAAAAATCTGGGTGGTTAAAATCACAGGGAGTCTGGAAGGTGAAGCTTCCAGTCAGCTTAAGTTTTGTTGGGTTAACGAGAGTATCAGTAAACAAGCTGCCGTGGGCATCCAGACAACTTCCTTTTTTTTTTTTATGCAAGAAAGAAAGAACCAAAGGCAAGAAGCCCACAGGCCGTTCCCTCTATTTAAAAAAAAAAAAAAAAAAAAAAAAAAAAAAAAAAAAAAAGGCCAAACCTGAGATCCATTCATTTCGAGATGCCTGAACACACTGCGTTTGAAAGACTGGAGATCACAGGCAGTAGGAAATACAGACAGAGAGAGACAGTTCCAGAGTTGACCTTTTGCATACACCAAGGACTGGGAGTAACGGTTAACTCTTGCATTAGAGAGTTGGACAGAAACGGGATGCGAGTTTGTTGTCAGACAGGCGCTACGCACCTGCCATAGTGGTGGAGGGATGCAAGCAGACAGTTCAAGGGGGCAATGACCACTGAGGTAGTGATAGAAAAGAGATAAAGATACAACAGTGCAACAAAGACAGAGGTTGAGGGGAGCCAGCAAGAGGAGGAGGGTTAATACGATGAAAAGCCCTTGACTACACATTGTTGAGAAGAGCTGTATGTGGGGAGCCTCCCCACACGTGAGAGTTGTACTCTACACTGGGGCAAATAACGCCCGTATATAAAGTCAACAACTGTGCAGGTAAAATTTGTTTGTTCTGTACACATTTTGTTTAATATTAACATGCACTTATCTCTGTTGCATTCTGTACTAAAATTACTTTCTTTAAGAATATGAGAACAGAAGAGGACAGGTGGAATTGCCGTGCCTGTGTGGCAGTTTTACCTCTATAGATTCATCTTGGTGTTTTCCTCTACAACTGGCTCATTTGAGTATTTACCTAGATTCATTTGGGCACCTATTTAGGCTAACTGGGTGTTCTCTGCATCAATTATCTTAAGTTCACTTGCGTAATTCATAAGCTTGGGGGAAAGTGACAGAGCATCCTTTCCTTTAATGTCTAGAACAGTAACCTGACAAAATGGGGAAAACAGAGAAGTGGATGATCAATGAATGGAAATAGGCTGCTATCTTTAGTAACCATGCTCACAAGCTCAGATAATTATGCTGGCATAACCACACCTTACATGCATAATTTTGGTTAATATACAATATGGCACATATTTCACATTGAAAAAAATAAATAAATTGGTCATAATTAAAACTAAATATTTTCTGAAAACCGTTAAATAGACCTCTATACAAAATACCCATCAGGAACTGCACGCACTCCATTACCTCTGTGAAAGGTAAATAATGACATTGACCTATCAGGTTCGCGTCAAAGAAAATGCTACTGTACTGAGGGAAGAGATGAACTATATTTTACCCTACAAATTCTTTTTCTCCACTCCTCTCCCCCCAACACACCCTTACAGATCTCAGGGCTTACACCGTTGCTCCTTTCTAATAATACACAGCCACATCCAAGACAAGGGTTGGTACACAAGGTTTATATCTACTTCTGGGTTTCATTACGCCACTCTAATATATCTTTCACTACCCATGAGGTAACCCAAACACTTTAGGCAACTACGTGCCCTAAAAGAGGCCATTTACCTGGTCTAGTTGAACTTTGTAAGTCTGGAGACTGTGAGCGAGATCCTCCGCCATTGTGTTTGTTTACTGTGTGTGAAGCGGCAGCACCAACAGCCCGCAGGGCTACCGTTTCACAACACAGTCGCTTCTGGGAACTATAAACGTTCCATGGCCAAAGGCCTTAGTTACATTAAGCGTTATTGTTGAACAATAAAGGACAAATTATTATCAATACATCATATATATGCATAATATCTATAATAAATAAAACTTCTATAATGACGTCACGGTCAGAGCTGAGAGCTTCCCAGCCGATTCCCTCACGTGAAAAGATTTTGCAAAGAGAAGAGGAAAGCTTTGCATGTAATCCAGTAGTAAAACATCATTCAGAATATGAAATCAGTTTTCAACTGAAACTGCTCGTTTCACTCTCACCCCTTTTTTCCCACCGCAATTTCCAAATATTAAGGAAAAAAGCATGGTAGTGGGATCGTTAATCAACAGAGGTAATATGAAATGGGTCGCACTCTTTCACCACCCACGGAATTCTGGTTCCACTTTCTAGGCAGACCTTCCAGAGTCTGCCTGATGAATTAGTTAAAAACGATGTCAAACTTGTCATTCACTCCTTTATACAAAACTCATCTAACCAGGTCAATCCTGGCCAGTTCCTACCCTCATCAATCCTCATACCTCTGACACACTCATTTCTAGAATGTACCTAGTTTTAAAAATAGGGCAGCCAGTGGGTGGCCAAGCCTAATTAAAGTACAGGGTTGCCTGGGCAGTTTCTCAGTGCAAGGGATTTGATAGTATTTCCCAAGAAAATCACCAAACATAATTCTAAGTGGTTGGACTCCCCTCTGGCTGCATCACTTCCTAAGACCCCCCCCCCCACCTCTCTCTCTCTCATTATGACATGCCACCATTCATTTCTTACAAATCAAATGCTTCAAAATCGAAATATTTCAATCATCAAAAAATAATCTTCAAATTCCAATGCAACTGAACATTAATGAACCATTAAAATCAGGAAAATCAATGAAGAAAAACACTGCATTCTGCTTTTATTAGAAAAAGTTGAAAATACAGTTATGCCAGACACACAAAGTTGTTATTATATACATACAGCAATGGGATTTTTTTTAATTCTGATATTTAATGCCAAAATGATTGCCAGATTAGTTTATCCAAAAATCTGAGAGCACATATAAAATGGCCATTGTTTCCTTAAGCACTGCTCTCATTTGTTTTTGTGGTCCACTGGAGAGACAGAGAGAGAGAGAGAGAGACAGCGGGGAGGAGGAGGAGATAGGCTAAGAGAGAATGGACAATGTCAGTTAATGAGGAGAGGAGAGGATGTCAGCTAGAGAGTATAGGGACAATCATATGACGAGGGAAGATCGCAGAGTCTCTTGGTGGGGTTGAAGATGAGGCTACCCGTGCACTCAAGGGTATACAGTTGTCCGTTAAGGCAGTAGTAGTACCTGAAACAATACTATTATTATTATCATTATCATTATTACAGTACAGTATTATTATTATACGTATTATTATTATTCTCTTTTCTATCACCACTGTTCAGATCACTGTTCTTCTGAACTGTGCTGGCATTCCTCCCCTGTCTAGTTCCATACTCTCACCCCTTTTCTGCTGAACTCTATAATGCATGAGTTGACTGGCACCATCAGCTTTTAATTCACAAATCAGTCAGGTCTTGAAGTATCTTCCTCACTCTCTCTTTCCTACTGTCTATGCTCCAGTCTGTTACATACAAAGTGTCCATATATGTCAAAATTAATGGCTTAAATTTAGCTTTCTTTTTGACAATTTGTTTCAAAAGGATGAGCATTGCAAGCTCTCAGCTTTTTTTTTTTTCTTTTTTTTTTTTCATTAAAATAAATATGGCATAGTACTAATGGGGATAAATACAGTATATGGTAAAGGACAGTCAGTAATGATTAAAAGAAACTACACTCGGGACTCACTTTTTGCAATCTCCTGGATACTGAAAGGCCCCATTTTGGCTTGTACAAGAGGGAAGGGCTGCAGTGGTGGTGGCTGTGGTGGTTGGGGTTGGGGATGGTGATGGGGTTGTGGTTGTAGTAGTTGATGAGTCAGGTATGGTGTTGTCAGTCATAATGTCTGGAGTAGTTGTAGTGGGAGGAGGCAGAGATGAGGAAGGGGTTGTTGAGTCAGGGGAGGGCGAAATAGGAGACGAGGAGTTAGGGGATGGGGAACTGGGGGATGGTGATGTGGAAAGGGATGGGTTAATTGGTGATGGTAAAGTGATAGTCGTGGTGGTTACTGAGGTGCTTACAGAGGTGGTGGAGCACTTTGGGATGAAGGGCTTGGTGTAGCAGGGGTTGGGTGAGGGGCAGGCGACTGTGCCTGTGTCCTCCTCACACTGGCTTGTCTCAGGGTTGAAGACCTGCGGAGGTATTTAGATGTTCACAAGTACAACTCAAAAAACAATCCACTATGCCTACACTATAATGCCACTCTCCTTTCCACACCTTTCACCACTCTATTTTCCATTTCTTTTGCACATTTACCCCTTTTTTCTACTGCTGTACCCAGGTACTTAAACTCACACCAGTTCACTATCCTCACACTGTAATGAAGTCCCAACACCACAACGTGCTTACTCATCTCATGCACCTCCTAGTACAATATGGATAATCTGTGAAAGTGGTTCATTGCATGGCTGGTGAGGCAGCAGATAAAATAAAGGTATAAATGATCCCATGGAAGTTTGTGAATACGATGCACCAGAGAAATTCTGTGAATATGATAGGGCAGGTGTACCTGGCTGGGGGAGCAGCAAACTGGGTCATTTACAATTGGTGGGTCGCCAGCAATGCCGGCGCAGATGTAGAAGGCATTACACTCATCGGGATCTCCAACTGTAGGGCCAGCACCACATGTGGGTACAACTGGCTTGATCTCCCCAGCCACACAGGACAGGGTGGCAGGGTTCCAACGCTCATCACCAGGACAGTCTACCACATCACTTGCCGTGTAGCCACCAGAGCCGTCAGGAAAGCAGAGGTAGTAGCCTGAGCAACTCTCCAACAGAGGGAAGACACCTTGCTGTGATTTAATTATAAAAAAGAAGGGTCAAGATATTTAGTCATTAAATAAGCAAATTATACAATCACCAAATTCAGTCATAATGCAACCATCAAATTCAGTCATACCAACAACAAATTCAGACACATCATAAACATAATCATTCATATGATCAGATCTACAATCAACAAACAGTCACGCAATCAACAAACTCAGTCAAATGATCAACTAACTCACTCATACAATCAGTTATACAACCAATAAATTTAGTCATATCATCAATAAATTCCCAGCCACACAATCACAGCCCTATGCTCAACAAACTTATTCAAAACAATTTACAGTGATAGTCATAATCTTAAGCCATATTGTCATATCGTAATTTCACAGTAACATAGTTATAATTTTTCTTTTTTATATCTTCTTGGCAGAAACAAGCTTGTGGACTTCCAGTCTTTGGTATCGTCTTCCTTGCATAAAAGAAAAAAAAATTACAGCCTTATGAACACAAAATTCATATGGTCACAAAATTTACAATTACATAGTGATGAAACTCACAGCCATACAAGTACCAGTTCACACAACCAGCCCCATATTTCAAGCCTCAACAACTCAGAGCTGGAAGAATAATTCCTATTCTTGAGCTACAGTCTGTCATAAGTTAGTTATTGACCTCACTAATGACATCTGTACTGACCTCGTTAATGATATCAGTCCAGGGAATCAACAATAAATTAATACTAACCACTATCTGAATTCAGCTTAAACTTGGCAGAACTACAACAAAATAAATATATACAATATTTCCAGCCCAGTACTTACATAACTACGGCAGGTGAACCAACCACCATCACACAGGTCGTAATATACGATGAATAAGAAAGTATGATATTGGAGAATTAAATATAAAGTGATATAGGGGCACAACATAAATTATGACATGATAATTGAGTCATGATATTGGGTTACAACATTCTCAAACCTGCCATGTTCAGAATGAGGCTGGTAACTGTTAGTACTATTGGACCAATTTACTGTGGATTATATTTCAAATGCCATGCTATCACTTCCTTTGAAAATTTTTTATATAGAGGTACAATACCTATATGTACAGATTAAATCCCCTCAGACTTTTCACACAGTTAAGAAATAGAGATTTTTCTTCTTTTCTCATAAGGAGGTATCTCAGAAAGGAGAGATGGAAAAAGGAAGTTGCTGACAGAACAGTCTAGTGAGACTGCCTCATTAGCTGACACAAGTATGACCTTGTTGACTTTGTTGTATGGTACTGACTTCTGTGCACGCTGGTGTGATGATGGGTGGGGTATCAACACATGAGCTGCTGTCTTCATCAAACACCTGGCCATCAGGACATCTAAGGATCCATGGGGGTTGATCGGAGGACACACACCCCAGGTACCAGATCCCGCTGGTGTCATACGGGTCTGCTACAAAGCCTGGTCCATCACACGTGCACTTGTCTGCATTACTGGGTGCGGTATAGCAGGCAGTCCCAGCACTCTTCTCCTCACACACCTGACACAATGTAAACAAGTACATGTTTATCACCTTGCACACAATGTAGACAGAGCAGTACCCAAAGAAGACAGTGATGTCATATCTGAACTGACCTTGACCCTTTACCTTGACCTTTGACCTGAATTAAAACTGAATAAAGTCTTCCCATCTTTGCACACAATATATGTGCACATTCTGATCCAGATCAGATCAGGCATTAATGTGATAATGCTGCACTCTGAAATCCGAGTATGACCCCTGACCTCCAACCTACGACTGATGTGCACCAAAGTCAAATCACTTCTTACACATCTACACAGTGAATGTGCCAATTTTGATTGAAATCAGATCAGGCATTGATGGCATTTTTATTAATACAGAATTATACCTACTGTACATTTATCCTGTACATAAGCCATAAACAAAAATACAAAAACTGACTCAGTCACAACAACTGTGCCTTCAGCACTGCTACCAACACAAATCATTATCAGCATAGCCAACCCTAAGCTGCACACTAACTTCAGCTAACCTACATATTATGAGTAAACTCTAACCTCAGCTAACCCAATGTGAGTATTTACCTGCGTGGACTGACAGTTTGCAGTGAATCCAGTGTCCTCCTCATTGCTGCACATGGCAAGAGTGCTGCAGCTGACACATTTGAACGCAGTGCCTGTGACACCGGTACAATCGACACCCTCACCCAGCCTTGCCACACACGCCACCTGCAGCACATTACATAGTCACTTTGTTTTCACCTGACAGAGCAGGGCCACTCCGAAAACTTGAATACTATGTTGTGGTTACATGAAATTGGGCCTCAGCCATGAGCTAGGAATGTGTCTCCTTCACTACTATTTATATCAACACTCCCTGCTGGGTAGACTTTGCAATCTACTAAGCTGAAAGGGATTAGGGTTCTCTGACAGTTTTAACTACTGTAAATGCACTATAGCAAACCAGAGCATATCATGGTTAGCTATTCTGCACATCTGTCTATACGCAGATGCCTTAATCTAGTATAGGGAGGCCACAAACAAACTGCCTCTATGTCACCATACCTACTGCCATTTGGGTGCCATCCCTCCAACTCACACACCCTCAACATACATATCTCTCAATTCCATCCCTCCATCTCATACTTGGTTTCTTCCTCTACCTCAGTCACAAACACTCTTCTAGTCAGTCTCATTTTGCATCCTGTCCACATGGCCAAACCATCTCTCTTTCAATCACATCTGCATCATTACCACAATGCTCCTTCACTTCCTCATTTGTCTCTGGCAGTCTCTCCATGTAACTGCACATGCTCCTCTCAAATAACTCATTTCCACTGCTCTCACTCTTGACTTGTCTCCTTCCAATAGGGTTCAAGTTTTGCCTTGTTTCATTAGTATGGGACACATGAATATTTAAGGCATGGTTGTCACTTTGCTCCATGACAAATGATATTAGCCACCAGAGGAAAGTGACAGGCAGAAGAGGTAAAACAATAAATGATCTTATCCTTAAGTGTACCATACATCAAAAATAGGAAGCACACCACAATCAGGTAACATATCATACAGTTAGCTACCACATCACTCCAACTTTCCCACAACTACTGAAATATTTTTAATGTACTGTAACTACAAAATTAATAAGAATTTAATATTCATCAGAGACACAATGACTTAAAATTACCCAAGGACTTTGTCTTCCAAAGAATGACATACTTTGCTGAGACTCTCTCTCTCATGTCTGGTCCTTACCGTAAGCAGTGCCAACATCCGCATCATCACGCAGCAGTCCACTCAGCGTCTTCCTTCACGCCACAAACACCTGCATACAAACCATAATCAAATGCGGTACACTGAATTTATCATCATCCCTGTTAAAGTCATGGACACACTTGTACGTGTTGTTCAGGGTTTTAACTAGACCATCGTATTCAACTGAAGGAGGTTCTATCAGTTCTAACAGACAATGCCTATATTACTACTAATATGAACAGTCTATATAAAAATGATACCAACAACATACAAGAGATTATTTACATGTAAGCAAACTAAACCACCCAGGAGACGGTGTTAGGAAATCTCTAAGGCAACAGAGCATACAGCTCTCAGGCATACAACTGAAGGAGACAATGACCAAGAATGAGATGAATGGGATACAGCTGAGGAATATTATGGGAGTAGAATGGGAGAACCAAGAATGATATGGGTGGGAAAAGGTTAAGGGATATGACAGGAGAGGAGACCAAGAACAAGATGGGTGGGAGACAGCTGAGGGAATACTACAGGAGAGGGGGACCAAGGAGGAGAAATGGATGAGTGAGTTGGGAAACAATGGAAATCTCAAATTGGACAGGGATGAAGTTGTGTTTAGGTGCTTTAGTCAAGGAAGCAGGAGAGATGGACAGAAAGATAGACAGACACGGACAGAGATATAGATAGATAGGTAGGTAGATAGAGAAATAATGTACATACACACATATACACATACATACATACATACACATTCATAACAGATAGGTACAGTACATTCTATAAACAGAAAGCAAAATTATATGCCAAGAAATGCACTCTCTCTCTCTGCTTACCACTCTGGAGCCAGTGAGTTAAAGAGACCTGTGTGGCACCTTGGCTGATGGTCTGTGCTACCCTTGCCACTTTATATACCTCCATCAAGCTTAGCCTCACCCCACTACTCTCTCCATCTCTCCCTCCCCTCCTTCCACCTCCCTTTTCACTCTACCCTCCTCCCATCCTTCTCTCCATCTCTCCCTTCCCCCTCCCTCCTTTCACCTCCCTTTTAACTCTCCCCCCCATCTCTCTCTCCTCCCTTCTCTCTCTCCCAATCCTTTCATCCCACCTTCCCTATCTTCTTGCTCATCTTCCTCACCTCTCTCAATCTCTCTCTCTCTCCTAAATAAATAATTAATAAAATAAATAAGTAAATGAATAAATAATATATATGAACAGCAGTAATAAATAAATTAATAAAAAATACATAAACTTAACCCCTTCAGTACCACCACCACCTTATTTTTTTCTACAGGACTCTTACCACCTCCAGGCATTTTCTTTTCTTTTCTTTTTTTTTTCCTAGTATACTCTCGTCACCTCCCCACGATTCTATTCAAAGTTAGGAAGGACGTCTGGTGGTGAAAAATGGAGAGAGAGAGAGAGAGAGGAGGGGGGCATTATCTAACCCCTCCAGTTCGAATAAAAAGAAAACTCCAAAGCTGAAAAAAAATCTGTCATAATTTCGCCTGGGAGTATCGATAATAAAAATAATCGTCATCGGAGTGAAGGGGCTGACATTCTCAGGCTCCTATGACCCACTTAGCTGAACAAAATCGACTGGTATAGACAAGAAAATACTGAAGAGTTGTTCCGAACCTGACGGGGTTAATAGTCGTGTTGCTTGAATTATTCGTCTATATGTGAGCAGCGTCTGAAACACTCTGATGATGATGCGAAGAGAAAAAAAATCGTAAAAACTAGGCAGGCCTCGGAGAGGCAACTTAGATCAAAAGTTTACCAACCCTTCCCTGGCCCATAATCCACATATCCACAAAATATCTGTGAAATCCATCGATAACGTTCTGAGATATCTTGTGGACAAAGAAACACGCACAAACAGGGGTGAATACATAATCTCCTCCAACTTCGCTGGCACAGGTATAAAGAGTAAAACGATAATAAAAAAAAAAAAGTAATAAAAAGTTACTAAATAACGAAGTGGGGGAAAAAAAAAATTGGACCCGTATCCCTCCCGGCAGCTGTTCAACCTCCTTCCAAATCTTTCCCATTTTTAAAAAACGCACTGGGTGGCCGTCATGTCGCTGTCATCCTTCGGGGAGACGCCTGAATACTGCAGTGATTAATTATTGGCATGCATGACCTTGCTGGATGATTAGGCAGTGGAGGGGAAAAATGTGGTGTGGATGACAGTACTGAAATGTGAACAGGGAGCTCGAGCCACCACAAGCTCCCCTCTCCCCTCTCTCATATACATAAATACATTATATATATATATATATATATATATATATATATATATATATATATATATATATATATATATATATATAATACGATCATGTACTTTAATCCACACTGGCCGTACATTTGCCCCTCCCCCGGTCTGGAATGTTCCCAGTGCTACTGTTCAGCATTCCATAGCATGGAAAAGTGACCTGGGCAGCTACATCAGTTCCTATGAGTGGGTGAGATTTTCGTGGTATAGAAAAGTAACCTAGGTGGCTATGTCAGTTTCTATGGCTAAGTCAAAACATACGGTTTGCAAAGGGTGGACAGAAACGAACATTACGTGAAAATAATGGAAGACCATGAACGCAGTTGTCTGGACATGTGGAAGGTTTGAACAATGGGTACTTAACAAAATGTATAAAACTTAAATTTATGGTGTAATACGTAAAAATACATCGCTAAGTAAGATGTGTTACGAATCTCCAAAACATTAAATATCTGTGTAGGATTTTGTGAAGTTTGTGTACTGTAACTGTCCGCCTCATTAACACACCTTGTCATTTTGTGTTTGCAGGTGAGAATGACTGACACGAACTGAAAATGAATCAAAATATTTCTACTTTAACATTCTCTTAGATTATTTTTATTAACGTTATTTATTTATTTATTTATTCGTTCATTTATTTACTTATTTTCTTATCGACAGGTGTTAGTGAGGGTCGCCTTCCCGTGGTGGCACAGATAAGGCCGGATGGCTACAAACATCCCTCAGCACCTTCCCTATCGCTCCAAAGAAGGATGGCGGACTACAAAAGGGCAACATACTCCTGCAGTCCATCGAGTCCATGTTTTAGATCGATCTGGGACTACTAGTACTACTACTATTACTACTACTACTACTACTTCTGCACCCCTTGTTTTGTGTTTTGATCTGAACACTACACTCAACATCACCTTGTATGTTACTGATGCAAACTATGTTGCTATTAACATGATATGAGTAAATTACCCCATAATACGATGCTACGGTATTATACGCAGAATACATCGCTAAGGAACAGGTGCAACGAAGCCTCCTACGCCACCCAGAATACGTCCCTCATAAACCCCAAACACACATGCCAAGTACAGCCGCGGACATAATTCTCGATCCACTCCAGCGCCACAAATACGGGGACAGTGAGCGGTGACTTTCGGAACATGGCGATGCGATCTATGGAACCTAACAAACGTTTTCAGGATATTTGGTTTGTTTCATAATTGTTTGAGTAAACTGTGGGACCATGCTGTTTTCCTCAACCATAACTCTACCATACTGACTAGTTTTCCAACACTGATACCATGTCATTCACTCAAGAGCTAAGTTACTCATTTATTTTTTGTTTTTGTCTCGTGGGCACTGGTTATACTCTCATATAAATGAATTCTTTGCTATTTCTATGTCAGAATGTGTACTTTTATCACTCCAGCTGGGGAGAGAAAGGTCTGGATGATGATGATGATGATGATGATGATCTATGCATCTATCTATCTATCCGTCGGTCTTTGTACGTTAGCTAGCTATCTATCTGTCTGTCTGTCCATCTATCATCCACTATTTTACTACAGCATTAGCAGCGTAGAGGCCTGGGTGTACGCTGCTTACTTTACACATTAAATATTAGTATTTTTTTTTTTTTTTTTTTTTTTTTTTTTTGGCGATGGTTACATTACAGTATAACCGGGGTCCTTTGAGCATATGATACGAAAGAAGATAAACGAATCACATAAACAAATGGTATGGAAGGCGTTCAAGGGATCAAGCCAACGAGAATACGACTTAGCAAAATAGCGAAATACAGTTCAAGTTAATTTAATACTGCGGCACAACCCACACAACGCGGGAAAGTCAGAGCGCCTCTCGCCAATATTGATTTTGCGCGGGAAACTTGGGCGGGCTTTTGAGAGGCGTGGCTGCGTTTTGTATGACACGGATTAGAATGTTATAGTAATCTTTCGTTCCTCTGTATTTCTGAAACTGGGTACACACATGCAGTGCACTAATTAGAAAAGATAATTGTGCTGCACTATATTACAAAGGTAGGGAAAGACTATCTAACGAAATAAGAAATTCATCCACTGCTATCCCAGCTTATAGCAAGAACGGTATATTACAAAAAGTAAAAATACACCAAGAATATAAGATGTGAGGTTCGTGAACTGGGCTGTCATAGAGCATTTAAAGTTTTACGTAGCAAAATATATGGGTGGAACGTTTACTAACCGAACAACCTTCACTACAGCAAGTACTACTTGGGTTCGTAATGCATAAGGAGGTATCTCAGAAAGGAGATGAACCCAAAGATGAATATACGACCTATAAAGGAGAAAATATAGAAAGCAGACAATTTCTCTTTATTCCAGTCACCCAGGAGTCACAGAAAACGAGTCAAATTTCCCGGTTTCTGTGATGGCCGTCTACCTCTGGGTCTGGAAGTAAACAAAACTCGCTTCACGCGCCGCCCCGGCCACCCACGCCCACAATTTCCCCTCCCCACGCCCGCCATGCCACACACGGGCCTCAACTCCATCAACCTCAGAGACTTGAACATCCTGGCCGGCATTTCGTTGGTAGTGATCGTGGCTAGCGTGACCATTGGCTCTATAGTGGGTAAGTATTGACTTGTTGCTCTAGGGGGAAGAATTCGGAAGGCAGTGTTTTCCTTCTGTTTCATCTGCTTCCGGAATTATTTGGTGGTCTCTCCTCCCTGCTCTTAGCTTTCATCTCTCGGCTACTTGCGTTCAGGCATTGATTTCCGCTTAATCGTTCATTGGGTTATTCATCAATTTGCTAGCTAGTGGTCTGACAGCGGGGTCACTGTTTTCGTTCGATTTCGTTCACCTTTACTCTCATTCATTACCGTATCCCATTAGTAACCATATATTCCATGTTAACATGTTCACTGATTCAAATTCATCGTTCTTCTGGTTATTCATTAACTGATGGCAGGTGCTATAAGCGGGTCCATTGCTTTTCATTCCCATTCATAGTTATTAATTACTAAAGCTGTTTCGTTAGTAAGCATGATACACCTCTTGGTTTGCTCGTTCATTCATTACGCCTTCACACACTCATTCGACACCAGGGTTGTCTTAGTAACCATACGACTCCCGAACGTGCTTACGCACCCATTCATTGTCCTGGTTTCATTCACAAATCGTATTGTTTGCCGAGAAGTCTATGGTCGTGACTCACCACATTTCACTATATACCATATCCGTCAACAACTACTACTACTGCTACTACTACAACTACTACTACTGCTGCTGCTGCTGCTGCCGCTGCTGCTGCTGCTGCTACTACTACTACTATTACTACTATTCTGCTGCAGCTAGAGTCCCCACAGGTCTGTGATGGCTTTCCACTACTGTTTACCACGTTTCACCCATATTTTGACTGCGGCAGTTCTTATGCTTAGGCTATCCAGGAAATCTTTAACCTCTTCTTGTTATTTCCCGGCGATTTTATTCACCACAGAATTGCCTTTTGAGACGGGGGGAGGGGGGAGAGTTAGATATGACCTAGGAAATCCATAAAACTGCTTCTGAAGACAATAATGTTTTACTCTGGCAATCATAATATATTTTTACTCATCACTGGGAAGCCCCACCGAGGCCTGAGGGTTAACATTTATTACTGTGAACATACATTTTGGAATAAGGCCAACGTCAGAGGGTTATGCTAAGGAGACTCAACAGGCAATGGATTTTTACGCACACACACACACACACACACACACACACACTGATTTCAGTGCTTCATTTACCATCTGCTCAGTATCCAATACTTTTACGCTGCCTTAGTCAAAACATACGAATCTGCATCAGACACAGATACAACTTCGGTACAATTTCCCCCTCAAAACTTGATTAGGCTGGAAGAAACCCATATACTCCAATACAAATGTGAGACAACATATGTATGTACGTACATGTGAATGAATGTATGTATGTGTGTTGTCTATTGCATGCCTGTATGTATGAGTATATATATGTATGGAAACGTGTATGCATATATGTATGAATGTATGTATAGTCATGTATGAATGAATGTATGTGTGTATGTTGGCTGTTGTATGCAAGTATGTATGCATGTAGTCTATGTATGTGTATGTATGTATGTATGTAGTAACCCAGTACAGTAAAAACACAGTTGTCTTACCCATGTTCAGTAGCTGCATGAGAATGATAACGCACTGGTGTCTGGAACAAACGGGTGTCTGGAACAGAGTTGTAATGGTCAGAGTTAGATGGATCCACAGTGACCCAGTATAGACTACAAGATTCTGTCAATGTAAATGATGGTTAAGAAGAACATTGATGATGATGATAATGATGATGATGATGATGAGAGAGAGAGAGAGAGAGAGAGAGAGAGAGAGAGAGAGAGAGAGAGAGAGAGAGAGAGAGAGAAATGGAATGAAGCACTAATAATAAACCCACTGGAAGAATACACGCTGGATGCCTTGGGATGAAATGAAGCATGGGAATTGATCCAAGATATATATTTTTTAAGGGTCATATCTAAGTGACAAAGAAGGCCTCGTGGCACCTCTTCCTTGGTGATTTATTTTACATATTACACCCTAACCTTCCTTTTTATGCTATTTACATATTTTCAACATTGTTTCTTTAGTTTCTGCTCTTACTAGCCCTTGTTTAACTCCCGTAATTTGCCCTTAACACACATTCCTTCCACTCGCCCCTTGTTCCCCTTATCATTGTTGTCTCATCCCAGTTTACCATAGCATAGCATGTGTTCTCTAAGCCGACAAAAATTCCGAACCCCCCTTTATTTCAGCTTAATTGATGGCCAGGTGTAGTTAGATTAGTGGGTCACTTCCTACCTCGAAACTAAGGACTGTCAGTTTCAAACAATCATGATGTAGTATGGTATTCATGGTATGGAAGAAACCCAAATTTTGCCATGTGAAAGCAAACAGACTGTTGCAGCAGTTCTTCCCTTTTCAGCACCTTCCCCGTGGACGCACATCACTGTGAGAGGCAGCAAGTGCATAGCAACGCCTGAAGCCCCACAGCAGCAGTGGTTCATTCCTGAAGGGCCATCACTCTGTCACACCATGCCCAGGGACACACACAAACTACACCCACATACACACACACCACTGCATGATACACACACAGCCACTCAGCTCCCTGATACACATATACACACTCACAGTCCAGACACATATGCATCCACTATACCTTCTGACACACACACACTTCATTCAGACACTTACACAGCAGTGCACATGCCCACAATACACCCA
The DNA here is from genome assembly GCF_032717465.1 of Coenobita brevimanus. Classification (NCBI taxonomy): domain Eukaryota; kingdom Metazoa; phylum Arthropoda; class Malacostraca; order Decapoda; family Coenobitidae; genus Coenobita; species Coenobita brevimanus. Next base: position 58,594,856 of record NC_137024.1, on the reverse strand, counting down.
GATACACTCACAGACACAGTTATATCTCCAGACACATACACAGATCTACAGACTTCCACCACCTTAAACAGTTCAAACACCAACCTACACACTCCCACCCTTCTGGAATACACACCTTCCACACAGCCACACACCTCACCTCACCCCAGTACACATCACCAAAACACCTCAAAACACATCATCACAACACACGCTCAACCAAACAAAACTCACCCCAGCAGACACCCTAACACCTCAAGACACACCAACAGACACCCTGACACCACAACACACACTGACACACTCTCAGGCACCTCACCTAACACTTCAGCACGCTCCTTAATGCTCCCTAACACCTCCACACTCCCAGACACAATCTTAGCACCTGCCAACACGTCCTCACTACAAGCCCTCATCACCAGCACACCCCACAATGACACACAGGTGCCCAACACATCCCTCCACAACATTGTATTTGCATTCCAGGTAAGCTCAGCAAAAGAACTTAGGTTGAGGAATATTTTACATAATTTTTAAGTTGCCTGTATTTCTTTAGTCAAGAGTTATCTACACATTTCTGCTAGTTTGTTCTCTGTCTGTCTGTCTGTCTGTCTGTCTCTCTTTTTTGTTTTCCTCTTACAATTCTTGGTGCTGGAGATTGACACATTCATGCAACAGGACCGATATGCTGAATAATTGTACAGAGTTCCAATTGACTAACTAATTTTTGTGTATAGCAGCCTCAGGCTGCTATACACAAAAATGGGATATGCTATTTATGAGCAAGGGCGAAGCCCTTGAAAGTTTCTTGTCAAGTAGTGGCATTTTCTCACATGAGAGGCCTGACCAGAACGCTTTTGAGAAGTTTATATCTCAGAAACCACAGGGCCAATCACGGTGTGGGTTTCACCATATGATAGCCCACTTCTGTAAGATTTGTTTTTGACACGTTTCATCACACCCAGGCAGTGCATGTGGCACGAGACACGCTCCAGGTGCAACATGTTGAAAATCTTCAAAAAAGGGCCACAGGCCAGACAGTTTGTCATAAAGGCATGAAACTTGGTAGGTATATAGCCATCAATATACTCTTGGCATCCTCGAGGTGTAAGGTGATATTTCATTGCTTTTGGATTTAAATGGCCTCGGTCGTACCTCACCGACAAAAGCATTTTACTGGTTTTATTGATTAAAAAAATATAATATTTTTTTAAAGATTTGTACACTTTGTTCTTTTGTGTTTTAGTTCCCCGGGCAGCCACAAGGGGCATCACGGTGGCAGCAGAGACTGGCTGGCCTCCTGCGACTACGCCTCATTCATCACCACCAGCAAGGTCAGTACTGGGGTGCCTAGAGGGCAGGGCGGGGTAGGACAGAGAAAGTTGGGTTGGGTCTGGTTTGGGTTGGCTTAATTTAAGCAAAGGGAAGTTTAATAGTAGGACACTGGGCTGAGTTAGGTGAAGAAAAACAGTGTAGTATAAATTAGTCTAGCTTATGACATGCAATGTGAGGTTAAATGAAGCAATGTTAAGTGAGGTGAGGTGAGGTATGGTGTGGCTAGGTTAAGTTAGGTTAGGTTAGATCATGGAAGGTGAAGCTGAATTGAAGGTAGGGTAGGTGATGTGAGATGAGGTAATAGTAATATTGTAGTCACTGTGCACCTTCACACCTCCCCCAGCCTCATTCATTCAACACCAACCATCATATTCCACAATGGGGAGAAGATAGAGTTCAGACAAGCTTCATAATACATCTGGGCTACAGTGACTGCCCTTCAGCCCCTCCTGCACTCAACCTACACCCCCACACCTCATGTCATACCCTTCAGCTTCAAAGCACACCCTTACATCTACCCTTCCAGTTCATCACATTTCCCTTGCCCACTGCCATACCATACCCTTACACACTCCTTCACATCTCCATACCCCATCTCATACTCTCCCTCACACCATATCTTGTCTCACCCCCTCACACACTACACTTTATCATGAACCCTAACGCCCTTTTATATTCCAGGCTGGTGGGGTGCTGGAGGGGGTCAACTAAGCCTTATAACACGTCTGGGCTACAGTGACCGCCCTTCCGCCCCGCCTGCCCTCTTGGCTCACACCGTCCAGTCCCGCCACGTGTCCTGTAGCCCCCGCCAGGAACACCGCTTCGGGGGCGCCACCTACCACTGTGCCCCTGTACCCCTTGTGGTGCTGTACAGCCTCTACCACCCACACTACATTGTCAACATCAGGATTGAGGGTGATGGACAGAGTCTCAAGCAGATACAAGATCTCTATGTTTCGGTTGGTGGACCTTTCTTCACTTACAATTGTTTATTTATCTATGTAGGCTATCTACCATCTATCTATCTGTCATACAGCCTTGACTATCCAACCTAGATCATCAGCATCAAGACTGAGGGTGATGAAGAGTTTCAAGCAGATACAAGTTCTCAGTGCTTTGGTTGAACTTTTCTCCTCTTCATCATTCTTTTCAGTACCAGCATGTCTATCAGCATCAGGATCCAGCATGATGTTCAGAGTCTCAAGCAGGTACAAGACCTCTGTGCTTCAGCTGGTGGACCTTTCTTCACCTACCTATCCATCTGTCTCTCTATCAGCTGTACCTGTGTATAACTAGTTGCCTTATTGGAAATCCTGGAGAAAGTAGCCACGAATAAACTGCTTTCATGTCACCCTATCCTTACAGTTGTAATTTGCTGTAAGGTAGCTATGAAATCATGAGTCAGTGTTGCTTGTGTGTATAGCTGACACCTGATCTTAAACCACATGTATGTGCATCATTTAAAACAACATCATAGGGGGAACTGGTTAATGAGCTCCATTGGTAGCACTGGAACTTTAATATGCAATTTTTTGTTGATTTACTATGGACATAATAGCAGAAAAAAAAAGGCCAAACCAGGCAACTTATAACATGGCATTACTGCATTTCTTAAAGCATGAACATTGTGTTGAAAGTCACTTCTTCTTGGCACAGTTCATCAGCAAGGACGGTCGGTACACACGTATCTTGGTGGCTCTCAAGACTGTCTTCTTCCCTGCCCTGGCGTTCTTGCTCCTGTGGTACCTCAGAGCCCTCCGCCATGCCTCCGCCACAGCTGCTGCCACATCCCCCACAGTTCCCACCACAGCTGTGCACTATTCTGCCACAGCCACTTCCCCCACAGCTATCATAGCCAGACCAGAAACCACCACATCAACCACAGCCACCCTCAACACAGCCACTGGAAGTATATCCATTGCCCCTACCATAACTACCACCACAGCTACAGCCACATCTCCAACCACAGCCACACTTAACACAACCACAGGAAGCATATCCATTGCCCCCATCACAACCACCACCTCCACAGCTACAGTCACACCCCCAACTGCAGCCAGGGACACTGCAGCTTTAGCTACCCCCACCACAGCCAGAGTTCAAGCCACAGCTGCCCCCACAGTATGCACAACAGCTGGTGGCACGTCCACGCTCTCATACTTCCAGATGATGCTGCTGCTTCTGGCCTCCACACTGCTTCTTGTCAATTGTGAGTTGTTTACAACCATGGTAATGGTAGCTCCTGTAAAAGCTGCTTAATTAATTCATTCATTGCATTAACACAACTCTTCTCATTTTCCATACATCTATCCTTCAGGCCCATGGACCTATCTGACCCTGGTGGTGGACTGTCCATGGCTGGTCATTGTGCAGGGGCTGTGTCTGGGCCTCTTCTATGCCACATTCATGACCTTCCTGCATTTCCTCACACATCTTTACCTCGAGGTTGGTGTGTGCTTTAGTCTACTTCCTGTTTTACAGTACAGTGCTATATTTATGTGTCCACAACAAATATAGTTTATCTTAAATGCTAACATTTATGAAGGCTCTGGCCATGCATGCTTGTGTAAGGCTTTTTTTTCACCTACTGATGGTAATTAACAATGATATTGGGTGCCATGTAAATCTGGCATTACACTGTGACATCAACAGGTATCTTGGGCAAGTATTTTTATTGGCTGTATGCATTTCCTATCACCAGTCCTTATCTAGGGCCTTGGGTTTGAATTTGGAGTTTTCCTTCTCCTAAGCCAGTTGCCATCCAAGGCTTATGGGTCCTGCCAACCCCATCACCACTCTTACTTCCACTAAAATGGGTCTCCCCTCCAGCCTGTCAACCGATGCCCAAAGGTGTGTACAGCGATGGCACGTGTAATTGGTGGTTATGCAGGCGCACTGCTGCTGGTGGAGTGCACGGAACACTGGCTGCTGCTCCACAACCCCCTACCTGCTTCATGGGAGTCCCTGCACCTTGGCCTGGCCACCATCACCATCATCCTTGTCATTGTGTATCTTGCCTACATCACCGTTAGGGTATACTCGGTTAGTCTCAGTTTGATTTGATTATCCTCACCCATGTCACCATTAAGATCTTCCTGGTATGTTATGGTCAGCCTATACTCTTTCATTCAGAATGGGACTAAATCCATTACAGTTCACCATCATCATCCATACATGAATGATATACCGGTAAGGTACCCATGGGGACAACTCAGTAGAGGTAGTTGCATACCTATAGTCATTGGGTCTGATCATCAGGAGGGGACATTTTTTTTTTGGGGGGGGGAAGATAAATAAATAATTGATCCCATGAAAACTATTAAACCCATCATAAAAATCTTTGTTCCCAGCAAAATACAACTCTTTAGCGTTAAAGTGAGTGTGTTCCAATATCCTTTATTCATTAATTGTAGAGCACTGGCTGAGAACGTAAGAGGGTCGTAGGAAAGGCTTTCTTCCCCCACTCACAGATGCTGAAAATAGGCCATTTTCAAAAACCATTTGTGTAAAAACTGTTAGATCTATTAAAATAAAGTCTACATAAAAGAAAGTACTAACCTTTAGCCTCAAAATGAATGGTGGCCAAAGTTCCTCCAATGACTTGCTGGGGTCCAGTGGTTGAGGGCAATGCTAAATGCTCTGGAACGGGGATCGATGTCCCTATGACACGCATTCCAGAACAGGGACCGACCTTTAGGGGTTAGAGAACAACAACAACCATCATCCTTCTCATCATATACTGCACTTCATTTAAATCACCACTAGACTCTACTTGGTCAGTCATGGGCTTAGTTTCTTCTGCAACTGACGCTGGATCCATTTCTATCTATCTATCAATCTATAGTTAGATGTCTTAATTCTGGAAGGGGTGGACCTCTTTACTAAATTGAACTGACCATTTTTTTTTTTTTCCCCCTTAATAAATGTGGTTGACTCTGGGCAAAGGCTTCAGGGCCTGTCCCCAAGGCCCGATAGTCCTACACACACCTCCGCATGTCACCACTTCGGCACAAATACTCACCACCCATATTGAATGCATGCTAGGGCTGTCTCATACAGGATTGGTATACTGGTATTTGCGGGGGTATTTTTACGACATGTCAGCAGGTCTTCTGGTAGATCAGTAAAGTCTTCATTCATGAAATTCAGATCCTTAAACTGTTCCCTTCCCCAGCTGGGATTCGAACCCAGGTCCATTATGACTGCAGGCTGCCTCTACCGATTCAGCCACCACCAGAATTAACTTCTCAGATGGGAATTGTACTGGATGACAATGTTTTTTTTTTTTTTAATCCCCCCCCATTAGTTTTGGAGTCATTATTTTCACAAGTTTTGACACTACTTTTGGTTCTCTAATTTTCCATAATAACTAATAAGTAGCTACTGTTCTGCAAAAAAGGCCGGAGCAAGTCATCTTCTCAGTCATGCAAATCCCCATGTCCTGTCTGGATCTGACATGCATCTGTAATACCTGTAACAACAAAGTATGTGAAGAATGTTTGGCATATGAGGCAGACCCAAGTTTCATGTTTCTGGATCCTGCCTCACCTCATGATGATGATGATGATGATGATATGCTTTTCTCCCCAGGCTATGAAGGTGCTGCGTAGGATGGCTGGGCAGCAGAGGAGTGACTCAAGAAGGAGTAGGAGCTCAGTTAGGTTGTGGAGTGCACCAGGGGTACAGAATGGCAATACAGCAAAGGAGAGAGGCTCAGTAAAGGAACACAGTCTGGAGCTAGAGCCTAGGAAAGAGAGAGATATGAAAACAGCCAGATCCATTGAAAAGAAGGAACGAGACATGAAAAAGGAGAGACAGACTACAAATGATACTGACTTGGAGAAGGGAGGGGACCTTGAGTTAGAACAAGTGAAAAAGTCAGTAGTTGAAGAAAAAGACCTGGAGAAGTGTTTAAAGGAGCAAGAAATACAACTTAGTTCAAAGGAAAGTAAACCAACCAATGACACAGATTTAAAGAGGCTGGTGGGCTCAGAAAAGCAGAAAATAGATCAGAAAGTAAAAAAGGACCTCATCGTGGAAATACCCATAGAAATAGACCCAAAGTTGGTAACAAACCAAAAACAGAAAGATGTCAAGTTGATGAAAGACCCCGGACAGAGAGATCCTTACTCAACGAAGGACCCCAAACACACAGAGTTACCAAAAGATGCCAAACAAAGCAGCCCAGAATTAACAAAGGACCTCACACAAAACCACCCAGAGCTGATGAAAGACTCCAAAACTAAAGATCCCAATATGAAGGACCCCAAACAAAATGATGCAGAGTTGACAAAAGACTCCAAACAAAGAGACACAGCATTATCAAGAGAACCCTCCAAAAGAGAACTCAAACTAAGCCTTCAACTGGAGCACATCAATTCACCACAAGCTCCCAGCCAGGAGGAGTGTGAAGTTGGGACGTGGAGCAATGCGGCACACGATCGTCGACAGGGGTGGTGGCGGGAGGGGAGCGTCTTGCTGGTGTCATGGCTCTGTGTGCTCCTCACTGCTGTAGAGTTTATCATCCAGAGGGTCAGTTGATTCATGTTTTGGTTTCTCAGTCTTGTATAATACTATACAGCCTGACTGTTTCATTGGAGAGTGATTATGTTATGTTTTTGGCCTCAATCTTATCTAGTACAGATCAGAGTCTAATACTGTACATGTTTTGATTTTACATATTGGACTAGTACAGATATACCAGTACTGATTAATCAAAAAACTGATCTTGGCAACATAATAGCAAAGGTCATTGCCAATACATGTACAGTACTACAGACTCCCTTCCAGTTACACAAAGTTCTTGTATGTTAGGGTTATGTTTCAAAATATCACAACTATTTCCTTACAACTGGTAGTATAACCTGGAGGAAACTGGCGAATCTGCATTAATGGTACCATTGGAGCTTCAGTAGGCAATTTTCTGTGATTTACTATGGACTTGACAGCAGTAATAAATATATACAGTGACTGATGGTGATAATTTACTGTAGTTGTACAGTATACATTTATGAGTTTCATTCCTTTAGTGATGATTTTTATAAAACCTTTTTTTGCTGCCACAAAACAGTGTTACTATAGCAGTAGCCTTCATTAATGACTTCAGCACAAAGTATTTCCCAAGTTATTAACAGAAGCCTTCATAAACCACTTCTGTACAATATGCACTTCCCAAGCTGAAAAGAGCGCATGAAGTAGGACCACTAACCTATTCAAAGATGTTATGGTATTGAAAATGCGAATGTATGTTGACAGCTTCATGATGGGATGTGGATCTGGGAAGACATCTTTGGCAACCTTGAGATAGAGAACACAAGTGGTCTGCTGCTGGGTGTGTACAGTGCTTGGAATGTCTTCACCTGTGTGGCACTACTGGCATATCCACCCCTGCCACCACCACCACCACACTCACACACACCACAAGGTGGGTGCAGTATATAGATGACGTTACCCATGGCACAACTGGATTCATTTGCATTCTTTACCATTTGTCCTATTCTCTCTCTACATACTCAACTCTCCTTCTTCATACAACCCAGCATATCCCTAGCTTCTTCATGCCCCTCCCTGCCACCGCCACCACCATCATTCTCGCACACACTAAAGAGTAAATGCAGCTTAATTCTGCACACTCACATGCTACAAGGTGAGTGGAAAATATAAACTTTCTAGCCCCACAGCACAGTCTGTACCTATTTCAGCTTTTCCCTGGAGTCTACTACATGCCTTCTCTACAGTCTGCCATATCCTCAAAGTATTTTAAGGCAGAGTATAGAAGTCCTTCTGTAGATAGACTTAACCAGTTTATGTCTCCACAGTGAACTGATGTCGCGTCCATGTTGGCAGGTGATACAGAGGTTGTTGTAGAGAGACAGTCTTTCCACCAGCCACCACCACAGCCACTACAACAACAGCCATCACAAGAACAACAGCAACAGCAGTGTCAACAGCAGTGTCCAGGATGGCGGCACCCAAGACCGCCGCTGGTACGACAAGATGCTATTGACATTGTAAGCCAGGACTCCCTAGAGGGCGTGGTGGTCATGGGCAGTCGCTCAGAGAGTCAGGATTCAGAGGGGGCGGTGCTGAGGCTGGCAGTTCTCAGTGCAGATGGACTTGTTAGTAATGATGATGCCGTCAGCGTTTACCTGATCAGCACTGACAATGTGGCAGGTGCTGAGGTGACTATTAGTGAGACGACGGCTGGGCGAGATGCTACGGCAGTCAGGACAAGTACCTCCATACTCAGTAACGGCATCATGGCCACCACCGACCAACCCAGCGACCTACCTGGCCATCCCCCTCGCCAAGATTCTTCGGCTGGGAGTAGGTCAATTCATTGCAGTGTTTCCAATGCCAGTGTAAGTAGGGGTAACAGTGTGGGCATTTGTGGTGGTGGAAACGAAACAGTGACTGATGGACGGAGAGCCACGTCGAGCATCCTGGTGAATGGTGTTGATGCACGCAGCCTAGACGATGACGGCAGTGATATAGGAATGATAGACGACGATGATACCTGTGATAGCAGTACATGTGGGGGTAGTGGTGGTGTTGTTGGTGGTGTGGCCATCAGCAGTAGCTTTAGTGGAGGTGTAAGTGGTAGTTTTAGTGCGGGTAACGGGGCCAGTGCTGGGACCAGCGGTAGTGTGTGCATCGTTAACGGTGGAATCAGTAGCTCAAGTGGCGATGGTACGAGCAGTGGTGTGAGTGGCATCAGCAGTGGTGTGAGTGGTGGTGCGAGTGGCAGTGTGAGTGGAGGAATGAGTGGCAGCGGGGTGAGTGGGGAGGGAATCATGAATGGAGTGGCCAGCTTTGGGTCAGACAGCAAAAGCACCACTGATTCACTGTAGTTACAGCCCCCAAGACATTAATTTAGAAGAGTACAGGCATATTAAGTCAGGGATGTGTTCTAAAATATCAGCTTTTTACATCCAGGATGGCCCATAAATAACAATCTACTAGAATCTCACGTGACAGTATCTAATGTGTTGCAGGGAGGACTGGGTTGGCTAGTGTGGATGTAGTTGTGGCTGTGGGAGTAGGAAATGAATAAATGATGCAGAGCAGATACTGATAATACTGACTGAGCTGTCCCACAATACAAAAGGTAACGCTCAGCGGAGTAGCAGTGGAATGTTATGTATGGTCCACCGTGTATATTTGCCACTGTAAATAGGGGGAACTGGCAAGATTGCAAGAAAAAATAATGGGCAATTCTTTTCAATTTACTGTGGACTTAATTGAAAAATCAGATGTACAAATAGGTGGCCCAAACAAGGACTTACCACAGTATATAAGCAGGATGGTGGTTTAGTATGGAACAAACTGCATTCATGTTATGTCTCCTTTCTTATATTCTTTACTGTTGCCAGATCCACATATATTACACAAAAATTGCCTACAAAAGTTCCATTGCTTCCAGAAAGGTGATTTGCCAGTTTCCTCCAGTTTACAGTACCAGACTGTAACAAAAAAGTTGAAGTATTTTGGCACACATCTCTATTGTGAGGAGTGCATGCAGAATGGTAGATTAGGACAAAATGACAGACAAATTAGACTTTTAAAAAAAGTGAAGGACTGAAGCTGGGTCATAAACAACCCCTTCAATCCAATGACATATTTTACACACTGTATTACCAGGTACAGTATATTCTTGCTATGTTGGCTATTTCTACATGATATTATTCAACTTGGGAAAGCCCTCTCATACTGAGGAGGTTAATGAAGCCTGCACCTAAACCCAGCAATTCTTAAAAATCTGTCCTACTTTGAATAAGACCATCCAGTGGTAGCAAGAATAAAATGTAAAATACATTGCTGGAGATAAGAGGTTGTCATGTAAAGGTGTTTCTTTGCAGCCACCTTGTATGAGAGAATTTCAGTTTAAGGCAGCAGATAAGAACAAAAAGTGATAGAAGTGTATAATTATTAGCATATTCATCCAAAAGGACAGTCATACTGTAAGATTCCCAACGAAATGGATTTTTTTTTAATTTACATATATATATTAATTGCTCATTCTCTGTATATTTATCTCTCTCTCTCTCTTCCTCTCATTTCCATTGATTCAGCTCAGTCTGGTTTCCAATCTCTGTTCCTCTGTTTCTCAAATTATCACTGTCATGCAGAATTATAAGCTGCCATTTTCATCCTATCATTCCATCACTTCCTCCTCTCCATTAAGCAAGATAGGCACAAAAATACAGTGGATGGAAGTAAATAAAGAGGTTAAGAATATATGTGCACAAAGGCAGTCACAGTTCTGTATCACATTTTGACTCCTTATGTACAGAGAATTTTTCTTCTACAGTACTTACAGATGATTTTAGGAACTGTGTCTTGTACTGAAGGGGTTAATGAATGTTTTTTTTTAAGTCATATTAATCCAGGAAATCCCTTTCATATTGAAGGGATTAATAAAGGCTCTATTAATTTCATTCACTTATTAATCTGGGAAATCCTTCTCACACTGAAAGGGATAACAAAGGTTCTATTTCAAGCATTCAGTTAGTCATCCAGGAAATCCCTTTCATATTGAAGGGGGTTAATGAGGTTAATGAAGGCTTTATTTAACCCCTTCATTTTGAAAAGTCTATTTGAGTAAAAACAAAATCATCTGGAGACACCAAAAACAAGAAAGATGTTTGATGGGGAAATGGAAAATACAAGCAGAATACCATGATATTTAAGTGTAAATTAGAACACTGTTCTCACAAACTCCTTCACAATGATGTCCTTTCTGTTCTTGTTGTTTCCAGGTTATTTTATTCTGTACAGGAATGACTTTTTCAGGAGGGGTTACGTGCAGTACATCTTCCATTAACCCCTTCAGTACAAAGAGATCCCCCAAAAGTGAATAAACTTGTTTGGCAGTGGCATGAATAAACATATTACACTAGAAAGACTTCTTGGAATGGATGGGTTTGATATAAGGTTGTATTTTAAGTGGCTCGGGAGCTTTTAAAACATCTCTTCCTTATGATAACAATTTATCTTGCATATTACACTTCAGTATCCACTTGTTTGTAATCACTGCAAATTTTCTGTTACAGTAATATTACGCTAATATACATACAGGACAGCATACATGTATAATATGTAAAATATCTAGATATGCAAAAGCACTATGATGCCTCCTGTGCCACTTACAAAATGGACTTGTCCTTAATTAACCCATTCCCTACAAGAGGTCTTCCCTGAACTGAAAAAAAAATGTCCACCAGTGCCAAGCTTGCATCTCTGTAAACTAATTTGCTGTACTGAAAGGGATTTGGCCCAACCCCTGTAATGTATATGAGCACAAATGAACTCCCTGTCATACCAGCATCATTTAAGCATATTGTATTGTACTGAATGTTACTCAGAGCACAAATGTTGTCATGTGTGTATATGAGTCCATACCCATACAGGTGGTCCTCATTTAAAGTGGATTTTTTTTTTTTTACTTAGTTACTGATGAATTAGTGGTAGCAAACACCTTTCTGTCACATGGTCAGTTGATCCTCAGGTGCTGATGAACTAACACTACTTTCTCTTAAGGGTGCTAGTGTTTCGTTATATAGTTGAAGTCAGAAATGAATACTTTTTCATTTTTAACCTCTTAGTCATGAACAACAGGCATGTCATACTTTACAATGTTTGACTGAGCTCTTTCAACTGCTGTGATTTCCTTGCACTGAGCAAAATGTCTGGTGTCAGTCTATATAAGGTATATAGTTTCTAGGTGGAGCAGTACCAGAGAAAGGCCTCCTCAAGATAATTTTTAGGCCTCTGACTGCTACAGTTCCTAACAGCTAAACAAAATATCCTGGTATTGGCATGAATATAATACCAAAGTGCACCAGTCACAGCAAAAGTGTTAAAGTGGTTTCCCTTGGGGCCATGTTCTTGTTACCTCTAGGACCTCTTTCTTAGCAATTTATATTTCATACTGCTCCATGTTATTCTTGTAAATGTTTACTGTCTCATATTAATACTGACAAAGAATGCCTGACTTAACATTTATCTCTGTCAGTCTGTCTATACCAAATGCCTTGATTCTGTAAGGGATGGCCACACATGAATTGCCTCTATATAACCCCGTCTCCACCATCAGACTGCCCTTTCCAAACTCGCACCTCTATCATAATCTCTTGACCCCATCCCTCCATCTCATCCTCAGTCTGCCCTTCCCGCTTCCCCTTCCACCTCATTCACATACATACTAGAGAGAAATTAAGTGGTAAGGACGAGGTACTAGGGAGATGCGAATAAAGACCTCAGAACAGCAGTTTACCAGAGACTTTAAACGAGGACTAACTGTACATTCCCCCCAGCACAAAGTCATTCCCCGTCACCCATATTTTTTGCCACACACGTAGTTGTAGGTTTTGTAGGTGTCGTCTCTTCCATATTCGTAAGTCGTGTGTTCGTCAGGAGCCATACATTGCTGTCTTTCAGGAGCTGTTTTTGTCATGTAAATATGGAATTCCGAAATAAGAAAAGACAAAGTTATTTGTATAACTATTAGTTTGTTTTTGTTAGTGTATATATGGCATTCATAAATACAACTAGAGAAGACAAGGTTATGTGTAAGACTAAGACTAAATCACAATATTTTGTATGATTTTAAAAAGATGAGGATTTTGTATGACTAAAATACCGGCATAACTTTATTTGTATGCCTGTAAAAGAGAGGGTTGTCTTATTGTGTATATATGGATTTCAAGAGTAAGACTAGAAAAGACAAGGCTTTTGTATGATAGTATAAGACTATGAGTTTTGTATGACTAAAAGGGAAAGGTTGTTTTGCCAGTGTAAATATGGCATTTGGAAATTTAAGTAGACATTCCAAGGAACTATATTCTAGTTAGTTTAGGAGGTAATTCTTGTTAGTTTAGGAGGCATACTAAACACTCATCCTTCCCAGTTTATGCTTCCACATGGTATGCCTGGTGGCATGGTTTTAGAGCTCTCTGGCTGGAACACAGTTTGACCTGCACACAACAGTTCAAGTCCTACAGGTGTCCAGAGGCTTTTCCATCAATGTAAATACTGTACTACCCAGGGTGGAGGTCAGTCTCCTACCCTTAAACGTTCTGGTTTACATTACCTTAGCCTTGGGCCCCTGTGTTCCAAAGGGGGGCAAAATGGGACTGGCACCATTACATTAATATTCCCTTCACCCAGTGACATACAGGTACTTTGTGTATTGTTTTCCAATGACGCACTTTGTATTTTATGTTTTCTATCTCCAAGCAGTTTTATTCAGCTAAGGAAGGACCTCGAGTAGTGGAGAAGCTGATGAAGGTTACTTTGGATTCCTCCAGTCTGAAAAGTGTCTCCTGGAGGAAGGACGACTAAATTTAAATATACATAACTGAACTGAAGGGGTAAATAATGCAGTCACTGCTGATTGGGAGACTCAAGCATCATAAAGTGAATTTCTTAAGTGTAACAGGCAAAATGAACTGGTAAGGAAAAGGTGCTACAAAGCCTCTTCAGCTAACAAGAATGTAAGGTAATTTGTATAATTACACAAGACAAGATTATTTGTATTATTATAACTTGTGTGGGTAATAGACAAATACATAAATAGATAAAAGATGAGGGTTTTGTCTGACTGTTCAAGATGGTGTTTTTTGTGATAAGATTATGATTTTGTTTATGGTGAAATAAGGTCATAGGAATCTCTGTTGGAGTTTGGATGGGATTAATTTTCAAAGTAATGGTACTGTAACGTTTGTTTTTCACTTTAACATACTGGGTATAATTTTTTTTTAATGTTTGGTGGTATAGTGGTGTGAGGCACTAGCCAGGTGCTGTGCATAGTTTTGTCCTCCTAAGGAGGCAGTTATAGTTTTTTCTCATATAATTGTAATGGGGTCATAAAGGCCTGTGTAGCCAGTAGGCATGTGGGATATCAGTCTTGACTCAGCATACATTACATGCTTGTATTGCACTTGGTCCAGGATCAAAACCTGGCTGGGACAGTGATTACATGGTTAAAAAAAAAAAAAAAAAAAATTGCCATTACAAAATGCCACCTAAGGAGTAGGCCAGTCACATACGGTAGCCTACATTTCATTGCACTGGACTCTGGTAGCCTGGGCCACTGCTCCCCACTCCCAAAGAGTAATACAAGATTAGCTATAACCAGTTTACTTACTTTTAAGACATCTGCTCTTCTAGTCTAAGAACCAAATGTACTTACTGTACTCAAATCTAGCCTAATAACCTACCTCAAACTGACTTACCCCAACTTCAAGTTGTCTGATTTATCAACCTGACCCTCTCCTAACCTAGATGGCTTGCTGTACTTAATACGCAGCCTAATTTGATAAGTATGTCCAGTGAATAACACGCAGTACTGACTTTGATGTGATATGCTAATTATTGATGAAAGTATGTACTGGTATTTTACACAACTGATGTACTGTGTTCTCTAATGAGGTGTTCAATTTTCCACTTCCCACCCAAAAATAAATAAATAAATAAAAGAATACCGGTATGTCACAGGCCAGCACATGTTGGCGCCTTTATAAACGAAATGAATGTGGTGGAAAGGATGTCCTAATGTGGTAGCACTGATATAACTGTGTGACGCTGCTACCCAGTTATATAATTATCCCTCACTATCCCCTGAAAGGAGAATTGTGAACTGCAGGAAAGGAGCAACTTCAGCCCACAGTCCTGAGATCGAATCTCGGCCAGACTAGTGATTAATTTGTTAAGTTTCATTTCAGTTATTCCACCGATACTTCTTGTTGCTGTGACCCCAGGCTCCTGTGAAACATACACCTAGACAGCAGGCTTAAGATGCCACTTCTGGAGCCCACCAACCTCCTTTTGGGGGACAGGGAGGCAGTGGAGCCACCAGGTTGTATCAGTGTTACAACATGAAAGCATCCCTCTGCAGCACCTACTGTACACTTACCGCCAATACTGTATAGACTACAGTGTTATTCAGTCTTGTAGAGCATATTCAAACTAAAGGAGTAAGATTATAGGCTTTGTTAAACTGCATACAGCAATATGAAAGAGGTGGCATTAATATAACTGGTTATACAATCATCCCTCAACTCCCTTCCTATCACCTGAAAGGAGGATGGTGGATTGCAGGGCAACTCCAGCCTACAGTCCACTGGTTTCATGTCCAGATGAATCCTGGACCACAACAATAAGAAAAAAGATGTTATGGTAGTGAAGGGGTTTTGTAAGTGTATATACAGTATGACAAAAAAAAAAGATAATGTATTGTATATGCCCATAAAGGACGCAGACTATATGGACCAAGGTGTGTATATACAGTACGACATAAGATAATAATACTGTACGCCCATAAAGGATGCAGACTATATTAGATTACTGTACTTTGGGGGAGCTACAGACAATAAATGAATACCCTTGTGCTATAAACACTAAAAAAATTAAAATCCAGCCATGAAACCCCAGATTCTCAATATTGCCAACAAACATAAATTCTCTACTGGTAAGTCCTTGTTATATGTTTTTTTTTTTTTTTCTTTTTTTTTTGCTATATATACTTTTTTTCCTTGGTGCAAATTAATCACAGAAATATTACCTGTTAACATTCCATCACTACCAACAGTAATCAGCTGATTTTCTGGTTTTCTCCCATATAAAGGATTATATATGTTTTCATCTGATGGAACTGTGCCACTCCCACAACTTGAATTGTCACAGTTGTGTGTGTGTAAAATATATATATATATATATATATATATATATATAAAGGCTTTAGTAATGGGGCAAAAATTAATCTCAGAGGTTAGGTTACTAGTCAAATCAACCCTCCAATCTGACTACACTTGGAAATCATATGTGCATTGGAAGGGGGTTTAGTGATCTTTGCCATGTGAAACAAACTTCAGTTTTGTGGGAAAGGCTGTGATATTTTCAAACATCCCCAACTTATGATTGTTTATGTGTAAATTGTAACTATATATATATATATATATATATATATATAAAGGCAAACAAGAAAATATCCCCAACCATTCTTGGTTCCTTGTGTTACTATGCAATACCTTTACTTTCCCTGATGCATATCTTGGTTTATGTAATGCACCTCAAATGTTTACGTGGGACCGAATTATTGTGTATGCCAAGAGTGAATGTCATCGCAGCAATTCTTGTGTAAAACCTCGTAATAAAATCTACACCAACTGTCTTGAGTTTATTTTACCCTTGATTGCCTAGTGGTGAAGTTGTTATAGTTGTTGTTATTCTTGGTTTTGTGGTCCCAAGCTCATCTGGAAATGAACCTGGTGGACTGCAGGCTTACCTTAAGTGCCCCTTCTTCTGCAGTACACCATCCTCCTCTCAGGGGATAGAGAGAGAACTGAGGAACATTTGTATAATCATGCAGTGGAGCCAACCAGTTATATTAGTGCCATTACATGAAGCCATCTTTCTCCTGCACTAGCTGAGTACAGTAATTAGAGCGCTCCTGTAATGATGTCACAATCAATGGCTCACCACAAAATGATATTATTTGTGCTCTTTTAATGGTCGGAAATTCAGTATGATCACTTAACGCCCAAAAGCATCCATGATTAGCCTACTGTTTCCATCATTTCATTTTTAAAGGCGCCAACATGCTTGCATGCATTGGCCTTGGTCACCTAATGGTTGCTCTTTATGCTGCTCAATCTCTAGCAGTCTCCCTATTCAGTCTCTTAACCCTGAGGTCATGCTCAGTGACCTCATCCCAGGTTTATTCGATCTACCTCTCACAACCCTACCTCTAACATTAACACTTCTCACTTTCTGCACCCAATCATCATCTCCCATCCTCTCCACATGCCTAGACCAACTCAGTCTACCCCTCCTCATCACAACACCAATACACTCCAGTCCCATCCTACCTCTTAACTCTTCCATCATAAACCTAGCCCTCCCAAGGCCTCACACTCAAGGACACACTGCACATCCACCACATCAATATCATTTCTGTATGTCTGAGCCTGTGTATATCCTCTTTCCTTACTGTCCTGGTCTCACTACCATACAGCATTACACTCCTAACACATGCCGCATACAAGATCCTTTAACACAGAGGGACAGCCCTCTCAATGTAGGGAGAGGCAACAGCTCCCTGAACTTTTTCCAACCCTATTGTTACATCCCCATCACACAATGCCACAGGCTCCAACAGCAGTAGTTCAGTATAAGAAGGACATTGCCCAATGAGTGTTCTTCTTATGGTCAGCCTTTCGGTGTGCAACAACGACATCAACTCAGGCACTGTAAATAAACACTGGCATCTTAAGTTGACTGTCTTTTTTTTCCAACTAATTACCGTACACCTAATGCTTGCCAGCTTCAATTCACTGTTTTCACAAGTACTGGAGCTATACAATCTGCACTGACACTGAACTAAACTCAAACTGAACTGAAACTCCTCTAGTTCCTTCCCCATCCTAATATAAGCTCCCTATGTACTAGAAAGATCTAGCTACTACATTCTGAGAAAAGCAACAGTTATCAACTTGGACACATCCAAAATATCCAAAGTTTTCTTACACTAAGGTACATAATACCTGTACTCTAAATTATTTAGCAAACAAACTGAGATAAAATTACATACTGTACCGTAATTTAACGATCACATTATAGAGAAAAGGAGCATAAAAGTTAATACACAACCTTACAAAATACCTCAGCTCACAAATAGCAGGCTAACTGGTAACTCTGACATGTTACCAAACTATGAGAATTACTGTACCGAGAACCTTCCATACTACCTAACTAGCAAATCCTGCTTCTCAACAATATTAGTGAGTAAATTATTTGAAGCCATTACTAGTATCATTATCCAGTCACATGGTGTATGATGAGAAAGTTACACAGACATGCATTCACCTGTATTTGAAATCCAAAAGCTACTTCCCCCCCCCCTTATCTATCTATTGCTGGAAGCCTCAATCCCATTCGGGGTGGCCACAAACAGATCACCTCCACGTTGCCCTGTCCCCCACCATTTCACTGCCCTGCTCCCAACTCACACACCCCTCTCTCATATACCAGGTACCTCTCCACCCCATCCCTCCCTCTCCCCCCCTCCACCTAACTCACATACACTCTCTTCATTAGTCTTTCACCCTCCATCCTCTCCACATGGCCAAACCACCTCAGTGTATTCTTCCTAACGCTTCCTATCACATCCACATCCACATCACGACGCTCCTTTATATCCTCATTTGTCAGCCTGTCTCTCCATGTGACTCCACAGGCTCCACTTAAATAACTCATTTCCACTGCTCTCACTCTTGCCTTGTGTCCTTCCAACTACGTCCAAGCTTCATTTCCATACGTCAGAGTTGGTATCACAATACTGTCATGTAGTAACTTTTTCACTTCCAAGCTCACTTCCCCTCATTATTGACAAAACCCTACCCATTCTTCACAAACCAAAGGTGGCACTGTAAAAGGCTGTTTGCAGGGTGAAGAGTTGCCACATTCCAATGCCACTACTAGCATGGGGAAGGTTTCAGGAAGTAATTCCCTATTTTAATTACAAAACAAGCCAAATAACAGACTATAATAGATGAGACAAGTTCCCAGTCTTACCTTACCTTTCCATTGTCAGCCGCTCTGCCTCCGTGGTGCAAGTTCCTCTACTCCTCCTCTCATACATCTTCCACAACTCCACCGCCGTCCTCTCTCCATGTCCACTGTTATCACACATAATATGAGATAAATTCACTTGAAACAAAACACTCCTTCAAGTTTCCCGTCACTCCTATTCCCAGAGTTGCCAAACCTTCACAAATCTCGTTCAACTTGCTTACAATAATCGCTGGGATGTCGCTAAGCACAAATACTCCGGAAAACCACTGCACCTCGAGAAAAAGTACTAGTATCTGTCTAAAATATCAGTAAAACCTTGTATAAAATCATTAGATTATTAGGAAATTCCTCAAAATATCTTGTTACAAAAAGTTTTCAATTTACAAGACTCCTATGGGGCAAATTAGCACGAAATTAGCACTTTTCGCATGACATGGATTTATTTAACCACATATGGGTAAAGGACATAGCTGCAATATTCTAGTGAGTCTCCCTATGTGTTCGTAATATTCTAGATCCTTACAAACTTCTCCAACAATTATCTGGAATCTTTTTCGTGTTCAGCGACTGTATAACAGGTTTAGCAATGTAGATTTGGTAACTCTGGGCACAGTCAGATCGTCAGACATCAAAACATTGAAGAGTTGCCAATGAGGGTGCCAGTGTTATTAATTACGTCGTTAACAGGGTGCCATTAGTGCCAGAGGTGCCTTGGGGGACGCATCATGGGGTCCCAGGCGGTGATGGTTGTGGTGGTTATGTGTGTAGCAGGAGTGACGGGTCAGCTGGTGGTTAATGTTAAATCACAGGTCAGTGGTGATGTCACACCCACTGAATCATTTCGCCCTTCTCTTCAGCACCTTTTGGTGTTTTTATGTATTGTATGCATTATTTCAGGTGGTATTATGCTCCTCGCCTGACCAATATTAACCTCACTGAACCTTAACAAGATATTTAACAATGAACGGACCCATGTGGTAGAGTGTGAAGTTGCTGTTAATATTTAGAATTCCATGGCGAAGTTTGTGCATTAGCCTATACTGTAATTGACAGACAAAGGTTGTGGATTAAGCTTTACCAGTAGCCTGCCAGATTCAGGTTCAAATTTCCCTTTTCTGATGGTTTCCGTTTTTTTACCTCTTACCATACCTGTGATTTCTGCCATAATGCAGTTGATAGTTAATTTTAAGATGTGTTACCTACCAAGTGCTTATTAACATATTTTTGGTATTTATTGGCAATAAAAATTAAGTTAAATATCATTATGGAACATGAAGAGAGACAATTTTTTAATCCTATGCAGCTTACCCATCCTACCACACCCTGTCATTCTAACCCTGCCGTGCCAGACCCAACCTAGTTTTAAGACCCAAATTTGCAGCCAAGTTAACCTAAACAAACCAAAAGTAATTTAACTTCTTCCCCCCCCCCTCAAAAAAGCATAAAAAAAAAAAAACTGATTTATAATGAGAATGACCAACAAAAAGATGATTGGCTATGTGGACTTGCCTTCTTGTATGTCATTCGCCCATTGTTTCCAGGGTGGGGAGGTGTTTAAGGAAACAATCACAGCTAACATATCGGATGACTCAGTGCTGCTCGAGTTTCCGCAGAGTGACGGGACATACATCACACAGCTCATAGACTTCAAACAGGTAAAGCCATTAGAAGACTTGCGTATTGTTACAAGCCATATTGCTTGTCTTGGATTTCCTTTCTGTCAACAGTTTCAGGCAACCACTGGAAAGTAATTAGCTGGTTTTTTGCATCTGGTTTAGCTTCTAGTTCATAGGAAACATCAGGTTTACCATGGCCAGTCTCAATATAGGGATTTCTGAAGAGGGAGCATGGAATTATTTGATCTGATTTTTGTTTTGGCATACTGTATTCACCCACCAGATAGTGGCAGTTGAAAAAAAAAAAAAAAAAAAAAAAAAAAAAAAATCCCTGTATCCCAGTCATACCAAACTGTGGGATACTTCCAGGAACTTCAGATCTTCAAGGTGATTGTGCTGGGTGAGGAGGAGCTTGGCCAGAGTCAGTACCAGGTCATGTGCTTCGTCCTCCGCTTCTTCAAAAACAACTTTATCTCCTCGGATGCAATGTCAAAGCTCAGACAGGTTGGTATCTGTCATCGTATTCATCACCATCATCATCATCAGTGTGTTTTGCCTTTATCATTACAGTATCTCATCATCGCTATTGTCACCATCATCCTCATCTTCATCATCACTTACAGTCAGCATCTTTACTCTTATCATCTTTGTCATATTCATGGTAATTATCATCATTCTTGGTGCTAGAGAGGGATGCCTGGACAACAAACCTTATTGCCCTCCTCTTCCTCTCACCTCCTGAAAGGGGGATGGGGGGTTGCAGCACTGAAGTCACATTGCAAGACATGCTATCCCACCAAATCCTAAGTAACCCAACCTAATCCAGTCTCAGTTAACTCCTTTCCATCTTACCCCACTTTCCTTCTGTCAGAAAAACCCAGGTACAGTACGAGTTCCTGAAGAGGATCGTGGGACAGAGGAGGTGGAGCTTGATGTGAGTGTGGAAGTGTCGAGGGCCGGCCTGCTGTCTCCACACCTGCCACGCCTCTGCTCCCTCGCACAAACTTCCACATACGCAGCCGACCGAGACCTTAAGTTGTGGGCTACACAACGCAGAGGTAAGTGGTCTCTCTCTCTCTCCTTTTTCATTCCACTTCCCTGTTTTCTCTTGCTTTCTTTCTTTCATTCCTTTATTCCTCTCTTCTCTCTTTTGTTTCCACCTCACAGACCTCAGTGGTCATACTCTTTAGGCCAGTGGCTAGCAGTCTTTCTCATCACTCATCATTTCTTTCCTTTCTCCCTCCTTGTCTCTCCTCTTTCTTTTCTCTCCTTGGCAACACCACCACATATGCAGCAGACCATAATCTTGAGCCTTGGGTCATGCAGTGGAGAGACCTTTTTTTCCTCTCTTCATTTTCCAGCTTTACCCAGTAAAATAATAACTATTCATAGCAGTGATTAACCCCTAAGTATGACTAGGACCGTTTATTTTAACATACCGATAACATATTTGAGACTGGAAATGTATATAAGTTTTTGTTGAAGATCCTCAAGCATATTCTATGCCCAAAAAGGTTGCAGCCTACTTCCAGTTAAAAACAATATACACCCTTAGCACAAATATAGTCAGTGCTTTTACCAGGCAAACTTGATCACTCCCACGGCCTGAATACTAAGTCAGTTATGGTTGTGTGATATCCGATGAGCCTTTTATAAGGCAGGAATGAGTCTCCATGGTTGGTAGTCAAATAAACCGTCCAGTATAATTATGCATAGCTGAAAGGTATTGCAGTCTTTGTCAGAATATAAATGATTGCATTGTATGATCAGTTTGTCCCAGAACTGTGCATTAATTCTGTTCATGTTACAGAGCTTGATGGTGACTGGTCACTGGTGAGTGATGTTACACACCACCTGCCAACGCGTGGTGTGGGCCGCTGCAGTGATGCCACACGTACTGACCTCACCTCACCCTGTGTCTGTCACTATCAGGTAACTGTAGTGGATGGATTCCACACCATTACAGTGGATGAACAGCATCATCCAGCAACACTAATGCCTTTTCTTCCCATGTCTTTAATGTATGAGGCAGCCAGTACTCTCAGTCCTTTATGTACTGGGTATGCTGCTGGTCAGCTCTGGAAGTATCTTCATCAGTCTGTCTTTCCTACTGCCTATAAGCTCCAGTCTTTGAAATGTTATGTGTCCAGGTATCTTGAAATGAACTACCATATTCTTGAATTTGTTTTTTTTTGCTTATTCATTTCAATTTGGAGAGGACAAGTCAGGCAGGCTCTGTTTCTTGGATTCTTTTTCTGCATTAAAAGAAAAACCAATACTTAATATTCCTGTTATCTGTCCATCAGGTGTGCATCGCATGGTACCCATGTGGACTGAAGTACTGCAAGGGTCGGGATAACTCAGGTAAGGCCGTGTCATATCGTTGTGGGATCAGAACCTGCCGCAAGTGTCGCAACTTCTCTTACTTCGTGGCCCAGCAGCAACTCTGCTTATGGGATGAGTGAATGGTCCTCTGTTGTAGTCAGTTTGTTCTAATCAGACAGAACTGGGCCACACACAACATGAATTCCAAAACGTGGTTGCATGATATTCAGTGAACCTTTGTTAATAGGTACGAATGAGTCTCCACGGTTACTGGTTAAAACGACATTCCAGTATGACTACTTGCCAGTATGGATGTTTATTAGTTTCCATCTGTGGATCTGGTTCAGATAGACCTGGTAAGAGACAGGTTGAATATCTTTTGTCACTGTGATGTTTCTATCAGCTACCAAGTATTGTATACATTATCAGTTCCTGTGATGTGTATGGCTAGTCGATCAGAAACTTTTCTAGCTTAAACCTTATTATGGCTTAGCTGTGGTTTTTATATCGTATAACAGTGTACAGTACTTGTTATCAAGCTAAATAAGATGCCAGTTAAATCTTGAGCCAAGTTATCTTTATAGGTGAGCCAGATAATGTAGTACGTTGGTTCCCGTACCATATCCACCCATTGGGTGGCCAGTGTTTGGTGGCCATGTTAGGAGTATCATACTACATGGCACTGAAATTGGGTTGTACAAGGGGATATGAAAACTGGAATGATGCAACATGAGAAAGACCCAGTGGATATGTGGATTAAAGGTGGATGATTGGATATCCTCAGAACTAAAAAGATAACTGGAAGTGGAAAACATCAGAAAGGTAGAGACTGAGATGTTTCGGACATGTTCTAAGGATGAAGCAGAGGGCTGAGTGAGGAAGTGTAGTAGTATTAGGGCAGCAGGATGTTGATTGAGAGGTAGACCAAGAAAGAAGTGGTGTGTGCTGACCTCAGATCTTGAGGTATTATTAAGAGAGTTACCAAAGGACAGAGCTAGGAGGAGTGCTATACTTTAACTTGTTTGCCCCATTTCCTGTAGTAAGGAAATAGACATAAAATAGAAATTAATTCTAATGACCATTATATTTGATGTTCAAAAGTCAGTTTAATTTACTGACCCCAGGTTCATTATACACCTACCCTAGTTCATTAGATACAATGCAGTACCATCGGTGCTCATGTATTGTTTTAATTTTATGTGAGCTAAGCACAATACTGGACTGAATGGCTCAAGTCAAACCCTCACACTGTCAGTTAGACAGTTGGCCACATGTGCCAAACATACAGGATCTTTTTTGGTGGCTAAATGAGGATTTTGTTTGGTTAGCCCATAATTTGTTAAGCACCAATATTACGTATATCGAGGTGCTGTATATATGTATGTACGAGTATTGTTCCAGCTGGTTTGCATACACCTGACCATTGGTGGGCAGCTGTACTATACACATCCAAACCATGTTAACAACAGTTTACTGTACTATACAGCATATTGTTGTTGAATTTTCGGTAAAGTATTATTAGACTCTAAATTTTATTGCCATCACCTCAGGGTATTACTTAACTTTCAGGATAAAGTATGTGAAGAGTGGTAATGTCATTACCAGGAATATTCATTTGAACTTGGAATGAAACATTTGGGGGTAATACTGCAGTTTAAGTAAATGGAATTTCTAAAACTTTATTTATATATTTATTTTTTATGGAGGCTGATGAGGTGTGGAAATAAGGGATTGAGCTGGCTGGATGAATTTTGTGTGGAGTAGTGTATTACCAGGGTTTGGCATCCCTTTCTAACCTTACAGTCATCAGACTGACTGACTGTTGGATAGGTGAACGAGACTGTGTGTGGAATGAGTTTTTATCTATCAGATGGTGTCGGGATTCCTGGGGCTTTGATGAGCAGTGGGAGTTTGGCCCTTTCAGCTGAGCA
Organism: Coenobita brevimanus; assembly: GCF_032717465.1. NCBI lineage: Eukaryota > Metazoa > Arthropoda > Malacostraca > Decapoda > Coenobitidae > Coenobita > Coenobita brevimanus. Next base: position 58,570,096 of record NC_137024.1, on the reverse strand, counting down.
AACTTTGGTTTGTTCATTTTCAGTTTTTTTTTTCTGACTGTGGATGCTACCTTACTCAACCTTCAGATGGTAATGTCTTTGTGATGGTTTTCTATGAGGTCCTCCTCAAGTTACAGAAAAATTGCTTTTTAAATTGTATTTGTTAGCAGTACAGCAGATTTATCAGTTCCCCTCAGTTTACTGTAGCAGTATCAGTACTTAAAGATGCCCCAACCATGAGACAAGTAATGTTACCTGAATTAATACACACTCATCTGACTCGCTATCAGCTGAATGGAATCCACTGGCCTTAGCTGGAACAGAATAATACAGCAGTCCAAACATGAGAATATAATGTATGGAGAATTAAACATCCACTGTACAAGCATTTTTATTGTTTATATATAAAGATCATAGGATTTGGAATGTGACAGGTTTGATGAAGTGGTTTAATACTAGGGAATGAAAATGATCTGACATTCTTTTCCACAGTATGAGGGATGCTTGAGCATCAAATTTGAAGAAAACAATGAAAATATGCACTGGGATACTTTGCCATAAATAATCCATAAATATTTGTAAGGTAGTTTTATAAGTTACACAATACAATTGTACTCTTGCTAGTGATCTAAAGTTTTCTTATACTGTAATATAAAACTATTATTATCCTCTCAACAGATAAACTGCATCTGTAATATATTGTCAATAGTAATTGTCAACGTTTAGGAAACAACCTTGAGATAATGTTGATTATAAGTTGTATTGTTTATAATTTTAAGCAGACTTTAGAGTGTTTGAAGAAACTAAACATTACTAAAAATAAATTTCATTCAACATTATTATATACAATTCATATATCTGTAAAATGTTAACATAATACCCAAAGACTGATATCTGCTGCCCATCCATGAATTTCTTGCGCTGGCATTGCATATACAAAGCATTCGGATATACATCAGCTCCTTCAGTCTGGTGATTCATTTAAAATTTTTCTTTCCTGCAGTCTGTACTTAATTTTATTCAGCTTGGAGAGCTCACTAGTCATACAGGAGTTAATGAAGGCTATATCTAGCCCCCTTATTTTGAAAAGCATCTCCTGACCTGATTAAATGCATGTGGGCATAGCAAGAATAAAACAGAAAATACCTCTATGTCATCAAGACTGAAGGGGTTAAGCCATAGTGCCTGGAGATGTCTTTCATTTTGTTCTTGTCATCTCAATATGATTCTATTCAGTTAAGGATAGACTTTGATCTGGTGGGGGTTTGATATAGCCATAAACCCCTTCAGGATGAGAGGCCTTCCCTGGGTTGATATTCTGAGAACAGCAAGAAAGGACATCACCCAGACTCGAGACAGGCAAGAGCACCATTTGTTTACATGTGGCGAGTGTTGCCAAAGGACATGCCGGCCTGGTTGGCACCTTTGTTGGAGCCATACTGCAGGCTGATGACTGAATCCCCAGCACGAAGCTGCTCCTCAGTAAACTGCCGCACATTCTTCTCAGCCTCCTTGGGTCCAATGGAAGGAACACCAAACTGGGAACCCTGTAATAAGCCATGGAATATTTGTGGAGATCAGGTTACCAAACCGTTTCTCTTTAAACTGGCTAAAAATTGCCATCTCTCCATCTAGAATGTTGGGTTGCAACAAAGTTTAGTTACAGAATATGACAAGTCACAAGTGTTATGTGGAAGATGCCATAAAATTATCTTCTGCCATACAGCTAGCCATCCCTGTGTGTGTGTGTGTGTGTATGCTGCACTCACTATGCAGGGATTATGAGAGTATGATTAAGGACAGACAGGAACACCAGTGACAGAAAAACAAAGCCAAGTGGATGGTTCCATATAATTTCCCACTTACTGCTTGATGTCTCTTTAGTGTCACTGCTTTATGTCTCCTTTACCTCTAGACAGCAGGCTATGCCCTTACAAAACATATCTGTAGTCTGTTTGGGGTCACAGGATTTTTAGTAAGCAAGTTGGGGTCAGGCAGGTGATCTGATTTAATACACATGATATTACAATTTACTCAAGCATACAGAGGGATGAGTATGTGAAATAAGCTCAAAAAGGAAAAATCTGAGCCAAGTTATGATAAAAGAATTACAGCATGCCTTATGCAAATACTGTACAGTGTGCTCACAGGTTACTCTGTTTTTGGTTAATCAAAGGATGCCATGCAAGTGGATACCTTGTATGTGGAGATCCAGTTAAAAAAAGGTGAACTGTAAACTAACCCCCAATCCTATTGCCAACTTGGCTACTAAAGAGTTTCCATGGCTCCAAATTGAGTAGAGGTATGATTCCTAAGGGCAAGACAACTATTGAGAGATACAGGCAAAGACATGAAAAGGACTAATTCCTGTCAAAGCTTGAGAGCATTGCCAATTAGTCCAATAAGCCATAACTAGCGTGATGTGCTACTTTTGATAATTTATATCACCTTTCTTTCTCTTCCCTTAGCCACTATTGGCCTTGCTCTTAATTTTTGCACAAAGTTTTGAAGTTTTTTCTAGATAGGTTTGAGCCTTCCTTGGATGCTAACCATGGTAGATAGATCAGGAAGAGTGGAAATTTCCTTCACAGTAGCTACTGTTCCTCTGTTTCTAGACTCACCCTTCTGGGTGGGTATGACTTGACAGATAGCCTAATACACATACAAGACTGAAAAAATCATTTATAATATGCATGTTACATGACCCTGGAATGCCTCTCATGGGGTAAGCCATATTCCTTGGGTTAACAAACAAAAACTGCCAGTTTGCTGAATACTGTATAGGGGAAGGGATCAGAGGACATCAGACCTCATCAACTTCTAACGTACCCATCTTAGAGCACACACTATACTGTACATTCACTTATTTCCACACTCTTCTTATGCTTGATTCATTCATCACATGAAGATAATGTGGCAGATTCTCTTCCATTATCCAAACATTGCAACATTTCCTTCTCTGAAACTAAGGACTGTAGCTTGCGCTTCTGGCCAGTGGATAACGCCATGATTGACCACAAAAGTTAATAGGGGCCGTGAAACAGGTCATGTTCAGGTAAAACCAATTACATGGTAGAGATACACAGTGCATCTTCGCACAGATTAAGTGTGGCTGTAGTCATTGCTCCACACGTGGTTCCAAAATCGGAGTAGAAGGATGGATGGAGGATTGTGGGAGCCTGAAGGCTGCCGTGACATCACAGCACAGGCAGTTTCAAAAATTCTGCAGCCTGGACCAATAACAAAGCTGGTTTGATCCAATTGGGGAGTGCACATGTAAAATGAAATTTTGCACAAAAGCGGTCTCAGGGTGCAGTTTCTTTGGCCATGCGAGGGAAATCTGTGCATGCTAATCCTACCTATCTTGCAGAAGCACTGTAAATGGATGTTAATTTGCTCTTAAGAATTTAACTCTGATGACAGTTTTCATTGTATTCTTGCTGCTACTGTACTGTACTTGCTGGTACAGAAACTCAAAATCATCTGATAAAAGTAAGGGTAATGAAAAAAAATAAAAAATAAATAACTAAATGCATAACTAGATTCAAAGGATTAACAAACAAACCTTCCAGTATGCATGATGTCCCTTTTCAACCCTTATTTCAGTTCAATACCAGCAGTATAGCATTTCTAACTGTACTGCAAAGGAACAATATCAAAACTCTTCTATCTACATGTGCTACCCACCTAAGTACCAAAATTTCCCACTTTTCTGGATTTTTGTCAACTATTTCATCTTGTCTGCTCTTCAGCTTCATCATCTAGCTAATATTCTCAAGTTGAGAATGGTTTGGTATGTTTCTCTGCCCACAGATAATTTTCACAATGAGGATGGGTTAAAGCAGAAAGTGATGGACATGCCATAAGTGCAAAGCACACAGTGCAGCAGCAGAGTCAGTCTAGTGTGTAAATGCTTGTCGAAAATTATTCTAATAATAATCATGCTGATCCTTATTCTCACCTAAAGATGGGATGATTATACTTACAGATGGATGATTATACTTACAGTCTATGAAAATAAAAGATGCCCAGTGAAATGGGCAATAAAATCACACTGAAGGCCCTGGAATCTTGGCTGAACCTTACATGCTTTTCCACATGAGCATATTTTTCTTTTTCGTTACTGATGCACTTCACACTTCAGATGGGCATTTCTATGGCAATCATGTCAATACAGTAAGGGCTGCAAAATCCATAATCATGCATTTCCCCCCTACATATGGTATTTCATCCAGCCGAGTGGATCCTCCATCAATTCCTCAGCCTCACGGCCTCAGTAACTCCTATACCTTGTTTTCTACACATTCATTTATTTTGTTCATCCATCTTTTTGGCTTATCATGCTTCCTTCCACTCTCAAACTCATTCAATTACACCCTTATCACCACCCTCTCTCCAACACAGTCTGAACATGCACTCTTCACCCTACACTCCAAATAGCTTTCCACATCTCCACCCATGCTTTAGGCACTGGGTGGGAATGGGTCACTTCCACAGTGACAAAGTAGTATTACAAAGCACTAAGAAGCGACTGCCTTTCATACAGAGTAAACCCACCTACCCGTCAGGCGTGTGCCAGTCAACCATTAAAATACATTTAGTACTGAGCAGAACTTTACCTCTGGTACCTCTTTCTATTATATTTCCAATTCCATTATATCTGACTACCTATGGTATTCTTTCTGGCCACTATGTATCCTCCATGATATTCCATGTTCTATCAGTAATCTGTGCTGCTGCTTCCCTACGTACAAACTATAGAATTAGATTTCTGGATATGAGCATTTTTGTAAGCATTTACCAACTTTTTTTGTGACTAATGAAAGTGCTATTAATGACTTTACTAGAAGCAACTGGTACTGCAATGATCTGTACACCACCACCAAAAACACCTATGCACAATGGATTTGACAATGAGCAGAATATAGTGTCATCTCCAATCAGAATGCCTGATTGTGGCGTATTTATGAACCAATTAAGTATAAGCAGGGAAGCAACTACACCCTGTCCAGTACTATTCTTTCTGCCACAACTTACCTTCCTGCCTAGTGACTGGATGCAGATGACGACAGAGTTGAGATTCTGTCTCTCCCAAAGGTCGACTGTCTGGAATGTCTCCTGGGACGGCACTCCAGCCTTCTTGGCGCCCTCCACAAAGTTGTTGATGTTCTCCATACACTTGAATGCCATGGTCGACTTTGTGATCTTCTTGATTTGGCCGGGTAGAAGCTTGTTGATCACCCTGCAGAAAAAAATGGTTACACTGAGTCCAGAGGTGTATTTACAATGGACTCTCCCAATGCTCATATATGTATCTAGTCAAATAACAACAAACAGAACTACATTTGCCACTCCTGTATTCTAAACTGTATCAACACCTAATTTCTCTACAAGTACAGAACTCAGTTTTGATACTAAACATTTTTAAGGTGCTATTTTATTAACTCTTCTTTTTTAGATCCATTCATAATCCTGATTTTTTTTTTCCCACCTATGGATATGTGAGGCAGATTCTAAAACCACGAGAAGAGACAGTACAAACTTGATAGCTAACTATCAACAGCATGCCACTACATTCTGCAGTACATTTGGTATTTGATTCCCTTACACAGTAATGTCTACATTGCTCTTGCTACGGTAAGATTATTTTATTCAATTTATCACGGCCCACTAAGCCCAAAGAATACTTTAATTTTTGCCATCGCCAAATGAATACTGTTCAGCACACACTAGACTTTTCAAACTGGAGGGATTATGTATAGCCTTACTAAACCCCTTCAATATGTGGTCTTTCTCATGCTAAATAAAATAGTCTGGCAGATGCAAGAATAATCTGTAAAGGACGTTACCAAGATGGAGGGGGTTACTGGAGAGTTATCATGAATACATGGTGCTGGAGAGACAGACCTTCCCGCAGTGCATGTATATAACCAGACAGAAGGTGGATCACGGTGGACTGCATAAGGGCAATTTTAGTCTCCAGTCCACAGCGTTCAAGTCGCCTGGGACCACAGCAACAAAAAAAAAACAGCAGCAGCAGCAGCAGCAAAAACATGTTAATAGAGAACAATTACCGAAAGAAAAATGAACACTCACTCGCAAAGAAGGCTTCCATCCTTGAGCACCTCGTAGAAGTTGTCAGCTCCGCCACTTTGGTCGATGTCCTGACCGGTGACAGCAGCAATCCACTGAAGACACTCAGCCGCCTGTTCCTCATTGTATTTGGCATCCACCTGACGAGTAAATCACGTTAACACACCCCTTGCATTTCCCATATCTATCTACAGTCAGACCCCCTAATTCCGTAAGGGGTGGCCACAAACAAATCCCCTCCATGTCCCCTGCCATTTCAATGCCCTCCCCCCAGTTTACACCTCTCTATTCCATCCCTCCATCTACAAACTTAATGTGTTGTTTATCTTCCGACATGTCCATGCTTTGCGCCAAGAATATATAAATATCTTGCAGAAATAACAGGTAAGGAAAAGGTGCCATACATGGTTTTTCATCCGAGAAAGCTCGTTAACCCTTTTCAGCTCAGAGTAGAAAGAGCCACCGTTGCAACGCCAGGCTCATCTGGACGTGAGCCTGGTGGACCGCTAGAAACTGCCCACTTCAACCGGGCATTTATTTATATTTCTGAGGGGAGGGGGTTAGGCTGAAGGCTTGTCTGTTGTGATGGTGTGGTGAATGAGTGTGATCATCTGACCCCGATAAGGCAATTGTGATGTTTATCATACGTGAATCATAGGCTGCCTCCATGAGTGCCTGGTATTGAAGGCTTCGTCTGCACTCTCTCTCTCAGTTGTCATTTGTACGTTATATCGTACTGATGTGCGCATAAATTATGATAATGGGGTTCAAATTACTAAATGGCTTCTTATGAGTTGTGTATGCACACCATCATATTAGAAAATTGTGAAAAATAAATCGCTAGGAAAGAAATGTTACGGAATCTCTAAAATCACTTACAGTACAATACGACCTCTCTCTCTCTCTCTCTCTCTCTCTCCCGGAACTACCCAAATAGGTGAGAATCTGAGCCTGATGACTGCACCTAGCATGTAAAAGTCCATTCTACCTATGGTGTATTGGCTGTAAGGGAAAGTGAGGAGGGGAGAGGAAAGGCGAGTGGGGAAGGGGGAGTGGGAGGATGAAAGGAGAGTAGGGGGAAGGGGGAGTGGGAGGTTGAAAGGAGAGTAGGGGGAAGGGGGTGTGGGAGGATGAAAGGACAGTGGGGGAGGAGGAGGGAGTGAGTTGGGGAAGGGGTAGTGAGGGGAGGAAGACCATAAAGAATGAAGAGCGAGGGAAGCAAAGAAGAGGAAGGAAGAGGGAGAGGGGAGGTAGGAAGGTGGAGTGAGAGGAGGGGAGGGATAAAGAAGGGAAAAGGAGGAAGGAAAAGGACGAGGGGAGGTAGGAAGAGGGAGTGAGAGGAGGGGAGGGATGAAGAAGGGAAGAGTGAGGGGTATGGAAGAGAGTATAACCCCTTTCAGTTCATTTGATGGCCAGGTGTGGCTAGATGGGAAGGCCTTAGGAACCTTAGTAACCAAGGAGATTCATTCCTACCTCATAACTGCGGCTCAACTGAATTTCATGAAACTACTACTTGTTACTGAGGTTGTGTCACAGGTTCAGATCCGCCGGGTAATAAAATGAAGAGAATATAGTGTGTGTGTGTGTGTGTGTGTGTGTGTGTGTGTGTGTGTGTGTGTGTGTGTGTGTGAGAGAGAGAGAGAGAGAGAGAGAGAGACGGCGTTAGAGAAAAAAAAAACAAATGTACGGGGGGAGTGATATGGTGTTGCCGGCCGGTGTGTTGAGTTAGCGGTGACGTCATGCTATAGCCATGCTGCCCTTGACCACCCCTGTCTCTCTCTCTCTCTCTCTCTCTCTCTCTCTCTCTCTCATAAAGTTAATCAATTCACTTAAAGACAATTCCCAAACTGAAGGAAAGCATTTAACAGCAGCAACAACAGCAATACCACGCCATCATATAGGATGCAACTCGTTCATTCATATAAAGGTCGGTATGCATAACAAAACGCACCTTTGCACTAGAGACTACACACTTTCCAATCCCTTCACCAACGAGGGGCCCAAACAAAACCGCCTGGCAGTAACAAGAACGACTTATCATGGGGAAAAGAATAAGAAAACAGAGCCATCCTTGCACTCCACCTGCTATGTTTTGCACCGATACCTTCTCAGCTAAACATCATCTTCTCCCCCTCTTCCGTATCCTCATCCCTCCCCACCCACACGTCAGAATCTTCCCCACTGTTAAGAAAGTCAAGATAAAATTCACTGATAGAGGTTAGGAATCAAAGAAGCAAAAGATCTCCATTCGTCGACCTCTCCTTCACCTTCAATGCCCTTCCCTTCCCTGCCTCCCCCTTTCCCCTCCCCTCTCCACCATCATTCCATTCCTCCCTCCCTCCCATCCCTCTCCCCCGCCCCCTCCACCTTACTCAGCCTCTCCCTTATCTGTCTGTCCATCTCTCCAATCCCATCTCTATCTTCGTTACTAAATCTTTACTATCACCTTCTCCCCGCCCCCCCCCTCTCAACCTCCCTACCTGTGACCCCCGCGCTATCTCTCGAATCCTATCCCCCTCCGTCTCTCTCCCTCTTCTCCCCTCCCCTCCCTTTCTTGCACCTGCTTGTCTCTTCTTTCTTTCCCTCCCTCCCGTCTCTCCCTACCACTCCTTTAAGCGCTCCACCCGTCTACATTACCAGGTACTTCTGCAATTTCATCCTTACCTTTCTCTCTCAACCTCATCCCCTTTCCCTCCACCTCATCAACATCCCTCCTTCCTTCCTTCCTCCCCTCCTCACAATTCATTACCTTTCCCTCACTCCATTCCCTCCACTTACCTACCCCCTCCCTCCCTTCATCCTTTCTTACCAACCTCACGTCTCTTCTCAAAACACTCAACTCCTTCCCTTTCTCACCTCTCGTCATTCCCCCACCCCAACTCTCCCCTCCTTCCTTTCCTCCCTCTCTCTCTCCTTCCTTCCTTTCTTTCCTCCTTTTCTACCACTACCCCCCTCTTCCTCCTCTACCACCATCCATTTCTTCCCTCTCACAACCATATGTTGAAATTGTATTCACTGCGTCGCGCCTGTTTTTCTTTCTTTTTCCTGCCGGTTATATGTCGGAGGGATTGGTGGGTGTCTCCTTTCTCTCCAGCGTAACAAGCCTGGTTCCCACGTAATTACAGGGTTCTTAGTAGTAAAGGCCTTTCTTTGGTTATTGCAGGGGTGGCGAGATAAAAGGAAGATATGGTGAAACGGAAGGCAGTGGTGGCTGAAAGTGGTATGGTTTTGTCTTTTCACCTCCCCCTGTATCAATACCCCCCACAAAAACACACTAGTCCACACACACACACACACACACAAACACACAACATACACAAACATTAGCACAGTAACGCTACGGAGTGATAAGCAGAAACAGCAACTCGGCGCCAGACTCATCCTTCATTCAAACCGGTTCCATCTCGCCCACTGCTTATCTTACCCACCCACACACCTACACCACCGCTACAGTACAACCACCACCATCACCACTATACTAAAACCACCACCATCGCCATTACACTACAACCACCACCATCACTACTACCAAACACCCACTGCCATCAAATAACCACAACACCATCACCACTACAACCACACCCACCACCTGCGTGTGTGTGTGTGTACGGCTGCTGCCAAGACGCCGCGCCGACTCCTTACACACACCACGTACGCACATAATTATACACTGAAAAGTACCCCCCTTCTCTCTCTCTCTCTCTCTGACAATTATGAACAACCCCACATAGTAATATACAAAAAAAAGTTACATCTATATCTTAATTCCACTTCGATAAATCCCTGAATGGCCGAACAAAATCGCCTCACGGTAACAAGAATACACCGAAATAAAAAGCCATCGAAGCAACCATCTTAGTACTACCACAGTCATTCTGGTCACTCTACCACATCCTATTCTACATCATTTTACCTCATCATTCTACCACATCATCATTTTACCACAATGTCATTCATCTGGATTCAACACCAGAGATTAAGTTCAGACAGCACTATGAAAAAAAAGTGGAAGGGCGCTTAGTATGAATTATGTCGCAGCAGCAAATAAAAAGAAAAAAATTATGTCCAGCTGAAAGAATTAACATCAAGAATGGTCAAGTTCCATAATATAAATATATGAATGAATAATGAAATAAAAATCCTTTCTCATTTTCTTTTACGGCACTATGGAGGGGGTAAATGCGATGAGAACTCCACGCTGGTAGTAAAACGTGTACCCTTCCGTGAGTGACTGCCTGACTGCCACACCGTTCACCAATCATTGCAAGGAGCATTTTCTGACGCTTTGCAATGTAGTCCTGCACTTTAAAATAATCCTATGAAGACTTACGTTTCCCAAAATTTATAAACCACAGCAAAAATTTATACACCACTGATAATAATAATAGTATATAAAGTTTGCGAGGTAATGAGTCGGATGTGACAAAAACATAACACCAACCTGCATGCTTTTACCTTAATAACACCAACACCCACATCACCACCACCTACACCACCCACCCACACCACACACACCCTACTGACCTACATGACCGTATGAATGACAATTATAATATATGCTCCTATAATATTTCCGGATAACACACGTACAGACCGACAAATACTGATAGACAGATGGACAGACAAATGGACAGACAGATAGATGGATCGATGGATAGTCACCTTAACGTCTCACTACAATGACATCCTCTTTAAATGCTTCCTAGCCCCATCCTACTTATATTCAGCTGGAGAGAGAACTGGAGAACTTATACACAGCATCACTAATCCCTCCACCACTAGAACAGTCTAAGCTTCATAAAAAAAAAATCTTCTGGAGGTGACGAAAAAAATACTGAATCCCTCATTGAAGTCAAGATATTAAAATTCATCTTAACCCCTTCAATCCAGGACCCATTTCATTTTTGCTATCTTCAGACGATTTTATTCAGCTTTTGTGAAGGAGTAAATGGAGGTAGATTTTTAAGTCGCTGTCAATCGTCTCTGTAGCTGAAAATAATCATCCAGTGGTACCGTAAATAAATATATAACAATAAAGTCAAGCTGAAAGGTCAAATGTGTCGCTTGATTAAAGGGGATTAGCATGAGGGTGAAGCAAGCCAGTGCCACAGCAGTGATGGTGGTGGTGTGGGAGAATCTACCCCTCCCCCCACCCTCACATCACTCCCTCCCCCACCATCCACCCCGTCATTTTTAAAGACATCGTACTGAAGGGGATAATATTTTCTTCAACAAGGTAATACGAGCAAAAAACCAGTGCAGTGTTGGTGGTGAGGGAGAACTTACCCCCTCACCCCTCCCCTCCCTCCCCTTCACCCCACCCTACCGTAATACCTAACCTGGGAGAAATATAATCTGAAGACAGCACGACATTAAGCTGGCATACAAGGGAAGATATGAACATTAATTATAACCGGTAAAAGCTAAAAAAAAATATGTTGCAGTGATGGAGATAACTTACCTCCCTCCTTCCCTCCATCCCCCTCTCCCTCCCTCCCTCCAACCTCCCCCCCCCCGCCAGCGAACACCTGTGAGCACAAATTCACCTGGTTCATGGATTGAGCACACATACATACCGGTAAGCACAGCCGCGTTCATAAGTTAGAATACACACCTGTTCCTGCTACCTGCTGTAATGCTGTATGCTGGTGGGGCGTTGAACTAATTCGCCTAAAGCCAGGTGCAACGATATCAGTGTACCAGGCAGGAGTGGAACAGGCCTACATCCTACCACCACTGAACATTACTAGGAATATCACGGGTTTATACGTATCCCTACTTTTGAGTGCGGCTGTACGACACACACACACACACACACACACACACACACACACACACACACACACACACACACACACACACACACACACACACACACTTTCTTCCTTCGTGTGTGGAGAGAGAGAGAGAGAGAGAGAGAGAAATCAGCTAGTATAACAGGTGAGCAGTAACTGGCTTTCATACCCTTCCCTTTGCAGCAATGGTCCTTTACTTCCTCCTCCATATCTCATGAAGTGAACAAATGAACCAACTAAATACATCATCGTCATCATTCTCATCACCATCAGAGCCATTATCATCAGTCATCCTATCACAATCATCAGCATCATTAACACCATCACCACCACTACCATCATCATCAGAGCATCATCGTCCTAACCCTAGCTCCCATAAATAAATGACTGTAAAACCAAATTAACTACAAAATCAGTTACCTGTTGACCAAAGCACCTCCCTAGTCCAGCAGCCACCTAAGATGTTCCCTATTTAATGCCAGCGATATCTTTCTTCGGGCCAGTCATCGTGTCATTAGTGTATATCACGTGCTAGTCTCACCCTCTCACTGACGGATTTCTCTCAGTAACAAACTAGTCTGGTGTTGGTGGAAAGCACGCTGTTAATGTGTCCCATCCACGCCTGAGAAAATGTGGCTGATTACCTAGCTGAAAAAATATATGGCGATAACCTAGATAAAGGTGAAAGTTATCGTACCATGCCACACCTCAAAAAATACATAAATAAATAAATAATCAAATCTATATTATACTAGCCTACTTATAACATGCACTTGCGCGGCAGTTAACATGTAAATCTGAATATCGAGTCTGAATTAGTTTTTGTCAAGAGAAATATAGTTCTTAAATTCTACTATAAGGTAAAGTTTTAACCCCCCTCTGTTCTACATTATTACTTATATTTATTTTCGTTTTCCCGCACGAGGTTTAGTAACTGAATCAAAGTCTAGAATAAATTACAAAGCTGATTCATGGCGGGAAATGAATTAGGGATGCAAGTGTGTGTGCGTAGGATTCGAGATGCGTGTATGTGTGTGTGTGTAGGGTTCGAGATGAGTGTGTGTGTGTGTGTGTGTATAGGGTTTGAGATTTTGTGTGTGTGTGTGTGTGTGTGTGTGTGTGTGTGTGTGTGTGTGTGTGTGTGTGTGTGTGTGTGTTTGTGTGTAGGGTTCGAGATGCGATTGTGTTTGTGTGTAGGGTTCGAGATTGTGTGTGTGTGTGTGTGTGTGTGTGTGTGTGTGTGTGTGTGTGTGTGTGTGTGTGTGTGTGTGTGTGTGTGTGTTTCAGAGATGCGAGTGTGTGTGTAGGGTTAGAGACGCGAGTGTGTGTGTGGTTAATCCAGGGAATGAGTTGGTTGTGCACGTAGGAGTGGTTCAATATGCATGACATCACCACCAATAACAGCATCAGCACCGGAAGTTGACAATTACTGTTGCTCACACCACATGGCTCATCCCTCACCCCCACACCCCAGTTACCACCACAATCACCAACTATCCTTCCCCTGTCAGTTACAACACTCCTTAGTTTGAATTTTTAGCATTGGAGCTCTACATGACAAATAATTTCATTCTTATCTTTTTCCAACTTCAAAATCAATAGCAAGACTCATACCCCGGAGATGTTACACTTCTTCCTGCACGTCATTCGCCAGACATATTCAGCTTAGAAAACTATCACACAGTTAGTAAAATAGCGCATGCGTGTAGCTAGCGTCCCCTGTGGTTTGTGGGATTAACTGGTGAACCAAACTGTGTAGAAGCAGCAAGAATATTAAAAGGAGTTATGTTACAGAAGGGATTGAGGGCATCAGTACCACGATACAAGATTACGACAAACGTTTTTAATCTTTCATCTCCCCTCACAGCTTTCCACACCTTTCCCTCCGCAGCAATGTGACTCTCATCTACAGCTAGTACAATGGACACATGAATTCTCTGACTTCCCCTTTACGGCGGGCAGGTAGCAACAGTCTACACACACAAATCACCCTCACTTTTTTACTTAAATCATGGAGTTAACTGGTATTCCCATTATTTCAAGTTAAACACCTGGCCTCCTCTGGATTAATCAGTCTTTCCCCTTGCCTATGACCTTCAGCCTTCAGAATTTAAACTGGGCGTGTCTGGACACCTCAAAATGAACTAACCTCTCTGTCGTTCTTCCAGCAACTTTAATACAATTACTTTACTACTACTACTACTACTACTATTACTACTACTATTTCTAACTCTGCAGCCGCATCATGGTGAAGAGATTCATGGTCTAACCTCTCCAATTCGAAGCCTCATCAAAGCTGAATAATGTATCCGAGAGAGAGAGAGAGAGAGAGAGAGAGAGAGAGAAACACTAGATGGGATAATTTTGCAAGTCACTTTCAGCCTGTTTCCTTCTCCCTACTTTTTTATTCTTGTTATTTGGTAAGTTTTTTTTATTATTCTTGTTATTTAGTAAGTTTTTTTTTTATTCTTGCTATTTAGTAACTATTCTTGCTATCTCCAAACGATTTTATCTAAACCACATCTTGAATAACAAAAACGCACCCTGTCAATCTTTATCTGTTAACGTTATTACTGATGCTGATAACATCCTGCCTAATCAGCAAGTAACATGTCAGCAACGTCAGCACGCGATAAAATAGCCAAGATAAGGTAGGCTATGTGTCAAACTCGCTCTTACGTAGGCTATTATCTATGTGCTAACTGGAGAGATTCCGGCAGCTTATTCAATCTTCCATTCGTCACTATCACAATAAAAACTATCATTGTATATTATGGGGAAGTTGCGGGTATTGTGAAAAAAAAAGATGAAAGATTATACGTCATTAATAATTCAAAATACTGAAACTACTAAAATACATTAATACAAAATTTAGTCATGTCACAGAATTTAGAGTACAAATGATTTACTGAAGAGAAATTGACATACCAAACTGAAACACGTACTGAAAATACCAAATTACATATAATTCACCCTGAGACCAAGTTCGAATAGTAAATTTTCGAAACAACCGAGAAATTAGGCCAAGCATGTCTCCAAATCTCGACCCCTGTTCTTCTAATCCACATCTTACAGTGAATCACCCTTCTGCTCTGGTCCCTAATCGATCCACGCACACGAAGCCTCCACCAAACCACCCCTCACACCTACACCCACGAATTCGTAGGATTTGTTGTCGTAGCCTCACCTTCGACTGGGCCTCAGCAGCGATTCCAGATTTGACGGCACGGTTAGACATGGTGGTGGTGGGATTGAAGGAGCGGAGACGTACACTCACACTGATGGTCCGGTGGCAACTGATGGCTGAGCTGCGCGGACCCGCCTTTTTACCCCCAAACCTCCCCCCTCCCCCCCCGTTCAAAATCATCTCCCCCCTCCCTCCTTTGCAGTATCCCCCACCTTGATTCCCCCTCCACCGCTTCTGTTCCCTCCTGAGCCTTGCCCTTCACTGCCATGTTTAGTTTTATTTGCTTGGTGAATCTAGAGCTAAACAGACTGCGTGTAACTCTATGTTTGAATTTACTTCGGCACATACGAATGCAATTTTTCAACGTCAACTCTGCAACCTCCCACTTTCATTCCCCCCCCCTTTCCTTCCTACCGCCCCCCTATCTCCTCACCCGCCCTTTACTTTTTTTTTTCGTTTTTAAGTGCGAATATGGAGCAAAAAACAACTACGTACGATCAATGAATGGAAGTTTTTGCGTACTAAATGGCAGTTTTCCTTCTCTTACCTTCCTGCTGCCTCTCTTCCGTCTATAATTTTCTTATTCCCTCCATACATGTTTTCTCCTTATTTATTTATTTATTTTTCTTCGTTCTCGAAGGCAAATAATATATAACAAAAACGAGTTCGAGTGTCGCAAGGCTATTTTTATTCATTCACGAATGAGGTTTTGTTTATTTATTTAATGGACCCTCCACTTGACCTCTTCTCCCCTCCCTCCTTCCCTCTTACCCCTACCACTCTTCCTCCTCCTATGCCCTTCACTTTAACATCTTTTTTTCTCTAATGCCTGTGACTGGAAATGAAAAAAAAACGAGAGCGAAATATGGAAGGAACTTTTTTTTTCCCCCTCGACTGCACCTGTTTATCGTCCTGCTGCTATTTCGGTTTTTGTTCATTTCCAATTTTATTCATCCTTTAATCTTTACTGAACTGGAATGGAGATTGTTATTATTATTATTATTATATTATTATTATTATTATTATTATTATTATTTGTATATTAGTTCTTTCACTTTAAATTTGGAGATTTTCGTCCTTTTCCAGCATATTTCCCTTAACTGGTAGAGCATATCATAGCACTTCTTCGTGACTAGCACCATATTCTAGTGTTAATTTTGCAATGACTCAACATTCAAGATGGCGTCATGGTAGTTTTACCCTAATTAAAAGATGAACAGTAAAAATAACTCTGGAAATGCTAACGAGAGAGAGAGAGAGAGAGAGAGAGAGAGAGAGAGAGAGAGAGAGAGAGTTTATCAGTGCCCTTCCTGTTTTAATCTATTATAAGCTACATATCACAAACGTTTGACCTCTCTCTCTCTCTCTCTCTCTCACTCAGTCTCAAACACCCAGCATACCCGTGTGTGAAGAGTTGGGTGGCGGTGGGTCACTTCCTCAGTCATAAAACTGTTTCTTTACCCAATGGATCAGTTGCCTTTATGAACTCGAAAAACGTGGCTTGAACGTGTATAGCTGACCTGTACGCTACCATACATATTACTAATACTACCACGACTACTATTTACACACACACACACACACACACACACACACACACAGGAACCCAGGCATCAATTCTAAATATTCAACTAATCTCTCCCCCTCAGATAACACCCACACCCCACACCGGCCACTTCATGTACACTTTCTAGGGCAAAGCAACACCATTCTCTCTACCCTAAAATAAATCGCTCGTTATATTTTGCTGCGTTTCGTGTAGGATTTAGTTTTATTTTATTTATTTACTTATTTATTTAATGTTCCATTTTTATTTGTTATTTACTAATTACGAATATACACTCAAGTACACAATATATGGGGTGCATGTTCTTGATTACGCTCTCTCTCTCTCTCTCTCTCTCTCTCTCGTTATCTTTTCTTATCAATAAACCTATCTCCATGTTTCCTGTCATTTTCACATGACATCTGAGAGAGAGAGAGAGAGAGAGAGAGAGAGAGAGAGAGAGAGAGAGAGAGAGAGAGAGAGAGAAAAGAGAGAGAGTGGATAACAAGCAACCCTAATTACTCCATCCTAATTATTTACACGGACTGCACTCCTATCTAATTAGCTCTCATATCTAATCCATGTGACACTTCTCTCCTTCACCGCCCCATCAAGAGCGTAGGGACCCTGGGCAAGGCTAATTAGTACAGGCAATCAGAGAGAGTGATTAGCCGGTTACCCTCCCGTGACTGGTTAATACAAAAATCCAACCATCCCTCTCTCTCTCTCTCTCTCTCACACACACACACACACACACAATAGCATATGTATAAAGTTGCAGTTAAAGGTGTCACACACACACACACACACACACACACACAGCATATGTATAAAGGCGCAGTTTAAAGGTTATGCACACACACACACACACACACACACACACACACACACACACACACACACAACTATAACCTAATCTAAGCATAATGTCACAGTTCAAAGGTTGTATCTGACGTCGCTTTTGGAGATTTCGTTGCACCATTCACTCAGCGATTTATTGTACATATTACACAATGATATTTTCTTTTATGATATTAAATTTTGTCTCCATTAATCACCCAGTTTGCCTTTGGGCTATACAAGGCTTTTAAAAAATCTAATATATACTCAAAATAAATCACTGAGGAACAGGTGTAACGTAGTCTGCCAAGCTAAAAAAAAAAAAAAAAAAAAACTAATATAAATCGCTGAGGAACAGGTGTCACGTACAAGTAGTCTGGAAAAGCTAAAAAAAATAATAATAATAATAATACAAAATAAACAGCTGAGGAAAAGAAGTCACGTACAAGTAGTCTGGAAAAGCTATAACAAAATCTCTTACAAAATAAATCGCCGAGGAACAAGTGTCACGCGCCTGCCACAGCATTTGGATTTCAAGCGGTGGTATATTAATGAGGAGCGAGAGTAGCTGGTGTGGTGCTGGTATCACAGGAAGCCAGAAGCGGTGAGATAGGGCAAAGTTGTGTGTCACCCCTCATCCCTCATACGTCCTGCCTCATCCCATATACCGTACACCTTGCCTCATCCCCTACATCGTACACCTTGCCTCATCCCATATATCGTACACCTTGCCTCATCCCTTACATCGTACACCTTGCCTCATCCCCTACATCGTACACCTTGCCTCATCCCACATACCGTACACCTTGCCTCATCCCTCATACATCCTGCCTCACCCCATATATCGTACACCTTGCCTCATCCCTAATCTCTCAATCCCCTCATCCCTCACACTCCGTAATTACAGATAATGATGATCCTGTCTGTCTGTCTGTCTGTCTGTCTGTCTGTCTATCCTCCAGTCAGAACAGCCTTCCTATGTTTAATCCGTTAATTTAAGACAGCAAGGACTATGATATCAATCCGGTTATTTTAATTCTGCTGAGGGAAACATTTGCCCTAGAAGTTTTAAAGGCAAGAGAGCTTAATTAATGAAGTAAATCAGTCTATACGCTTACACATAAGTTACGTTAAAGGAGGTGGTTTAAGTGTAGGTATAATCTTGACCTTTATTTCAAGAGGATAAAGAGGTGACACATCTTGTTGAACAGTTCGACTGCGTGCAGCCCTCAATGTCAAGATCGGTAAAAGTCTATGGACGCGTCACTCCATGTTTCACAACCACATCGACCTAAAAATAAAATAAGAGACGGGGTTAAGGAGAAGTTGGGCACTGGGATGTATCACTGCACTTTATTATTATTATTATTATTATTATTACTACTACTACTACTACTACTACTGTCACCATCATCATCATCACTAAAACCTCCCATATAAGGCCACACTCAGCACCCAGCGCAGCACACCACCACCTACGCACCTTACGCATTCTACGCCTTCCGGAAAGTCAGCATAGGAAATGGGAGCGTTGGCTATGCTTCTGAGGCGAGACTCTTCACTACCACGACTTTTTTATTAGCCTGACGACATGGTTTAGGTTAGGAAAATGATTCGTGGTGTGTGTGTGTGTGTGTGTGTGTGTGTGTGTGTGTGTGTGTGTGTGTGTGTGTGTGTGTGTGTGTGTGTGTGTGTGTGTCTGTACGAATACACATACATACTTAAAAACATAAACACGTACACACACACACACACACACACACACACACACACATATATATATATATATATATATATATATATATATATATATATATATATATATATATATATATATGTACACACACACTCAGTTTAACCCAAATATCAATGTGTTCACAGGAAGCAGACGAGGTCTGGTCAGTGAACCGTACATGAACCCACACACACACACACACACAGTATATTTTTATTACACTATTCTTCATGAGGTTCTGCAATACCCCCATCAAAACACTACAATACAGTTCAATATGGTACTGCACTGAAGAGAGTAAGTTTCTTTAACCTACTCTCTCTCTCTCTCTCTCTCTCTCTCTTGTCTTGCAGTTGCAGGTGTAGACTACGTAAGATAACGTAATTAATGGATTAGTGCGATTACCTGTGCCCTCTTTAAGGATTTTTTCTTTTCCTCTCTCTCTCTCTCTCTCTCTCTCTCTCTCTCTCTCTCTCTCTCTCTCTCTCTCTCTCTCTCTCTCTCTCTCTCTCTCCTCTCTCTCTCTCCTGCCATCTGGTAATCTAATAAATAGGTCTCAAGTTCATCTGTTATTGTATCTAACGGTAATACTGGGAGGAAGAAGAAAAGGGGGAAGAAGAAGAAAAGGGGGAAGAAGAAGAAGAACAACAACAACAACAAAAATAACAACAACAAAATGAAGAAGTCAAGCTGTTAATGTGTGTGTCTTGTGCATTTGTTCGTTTATTTCATGAGACACTTAATAGATATCGACCTTAATCTTTTTGCAACCAGGGAGTGTCAGAAAAATACAAAACAAAAATTTTGGCGATCGCGCACGACGTGACGGCGCGAATTTTCCGGGAAATCGCGACATATGATATCCGAAAATAATTTTTTTCGACTTTTTGGTCAGAACTGGTCATTGTGGGCGCAATAACGGCGAGGAAACAAAGACAACAGTATCTGCAAACATGTTATGATGGAAAGGCTATTGGTCCCAAAATTTTTGCGGGACAGATAACCAGTTGAATCACTGTTAATAATGTTTTTGTTCCAACCTCTCTCTCTCTCTCTCTCTCTCTCTCTAGCGATGCGAAGCGACAGTAACAGCCGGTAGGGGCAATTAGCAACGGTCAGACCCCTCCTACCCTATCGGCCAACCGTTATGCTTACAACATTCAAAGTTTTAAACGCATCGCCGGTTTACGTCAGAAGTCAAATTCTCTTGATTTTCCGTAACAATTCAAGCATTCAGATTTTATTTTCCACAGTGATATTTCGCGTACCGGTAATAATTCAGATTCACTCGATTTTTCGTTACTATTTAAACATTCAAAAATTTAAACTCATGTTCAGTTTACGTAAGACGCAGGGGGGGGGGCTGTACCCACGAGACCAGCAGCCACCCACCGCCATGGCATATAACACACACTAATGACTATAATGGTTCGTTCATTACCGCTAAAGATGTATGCTAATCTGGCTGAGTAAGGTTAATTTAATAATCTCATATATTTAACCCATTAGCTCCCAGGGTTCCTGTGTGAGGGACTGTGCTGGAGGGGTACTAAGCATACCGTACTGCCCTCCGCCTATCGGTTCATGTAAGCCAGGTCCCTACCCCTGACTCCCCCTTCTTTAATAACTTTTGAAAATGCCCAGTTCCGTCATAAACGAGGACTATCTATCTATCTATCTATTGCCAGACGCCTCAATCCCGTTTGGGGTGGCCACAAACAAATCGCCTCCAAGTCGCCCTGTCCCCCGCCATTTCACTCCCCTGCTCCCAACTCACACCCCCCTCTCTCATATACCTCTCCACCCCATCTCTCCATCTCATCCTCGGCACTGGGAGCAAACTGGTTACTTATTACTTATCTGTTGGAGCGAAGGAGAGGATGTGACGGAGAGAAGAGGAAGGAGAGAAAACGTAAATAAGAAGTACTGACCGGTGGTAAGAAGTGGAGGAGGAAGAGGAGAGAATGTAGAAAATGGAGGGAAAAGGAGAAACTAGAGGAGGGGTGGAGGGAAGTGGAGGGAAGAGAAAAGATGAATACGAAGGAGAGAATGAAGAGGAATGGGGAAGGAAGTGGAGGAATGGAGAGAAATATGAAGGAAAGTGAAGAGGCTGTGGGATGTGGAGGAGGAAGTGGAGGGATGGGAACAGCTGATGATGAGACGTGAAGGAGGAACTGGAGGTGAAAGTGGAGGAGGAGGAAGTGGAGGAGAGAGAGAAAAGTGGGATATGAAGGAGGGAGTGCAGTGATAACATAATCGCTGGTGTTTGAGCTGGCTTTAATTCTCTCTCTCTCTCTCCCTCTCTCTCTCTCTCTCTCTCTCTCTCTCTCTCTCAAGCAGGTGGGTAAGGGGTTGGGCACATCCGGGTAGGCAGTACCCGTAATTTAAATTGTTCGTTAACTTAGCCACTCCTTCAACGGTTACTTTCCTCCACTCCCTCCGCCCTTTCCTCCACATTCCCCCCTCCACGGGCTCCTCCACCCTTCTCTCCCTCCCTCCACCTCTCTCTGCCCTTCCTCTTTCCACTCCTTCCTCCATTGCTCTCTCCACCAGCTCCATTCCTCCCATCCTTCACCTCTCCCTCCACCCATTCCTTCTACCCACTCCACCCTCCCTCTCCCCCTCCATCCTTTCTTCCCTCCCTTAACCCCTTCACTTCTCTCTCTCTCTCTCTCTCTCTCTCTCTCTCTCTCTCTCCCCACCGTTCCTCATTTCCACTGTTCCACTTTCTTCCAATCCACCCTTGCCTCTCATCCATTCTTCCCTGTCACCTCTCCACATTTCTCACTCTCTTCTCTCCATCTCATCCCCTCGTCTCTCCACCCTTGCATTCCTTCCTCCACCTCCACCTTTCTCTCCACCTTCCTCCCAAATCCCTCCAACCCTCCCTCTCTCCCCTCCCGTCTATCTACTCCTCCATACTTCTCTCCACCTTCCTCCATTCCTCCCTCCACCTCATCCACCCTCCCTCCACCCTTCTCATGAGTTGCGTGTGGAAATGATGTCATACTGAGAGAGAGAGAGAGAGAGAGAGAGAGAGAGAGACTAATATACAAACCAGTGTGTGTGTGTGTGTGTGTGTGTGTGTGTGTGTGTGTGTGTGTGTGTGTGTGTGTGTGTGCTCAGTCGTGTTCCAGCATAACACCAAAACTTCCCCTCTAATGACGAAGGTTAAGGAAGATCCCTAACACTTTTTCCTAAGCGATTTATTTTGCTTATTACACCTTACTGTTCTGTGTTCTCCAAATCCTTCAAACATCACCATATTCTGTATAACTACGGAACCAAAGGATATTAATAAGACATAACCAAAAATAAATCGCTACGGAGGAGGTGCTAGGGAGCTTCCTTACCCTCCACACCCTCCGGAAAAACTTGGTACGCAGATCCATTATTTTTTTTATATATATTCTTATCCATTAACTTTTTATTTTTAACTTAAATGGGAATCAAAACATGTAAACAGATAGATAGATAGATAAATAGATAAAAAGGCAGACAGACAGGCAGATAGATAGATTTATACAGAGATAGGAAGATAGATAGATAGATAGAGAGAGAGAGAGACAGAGATAGGCAGATTGATAGGCAGATAGATAGGCAGATTGATACAGTATAGATAGGCAGATAGATAGATAATTCGACAGACAGACAGATAGATAAATAAAAGATAGATATAGACAAGTGAACAAAGATGAAAAGATAAAGAGATAAATAGACATATAGACAGACAGACAGACAGACAGAGAGAAATAAATTCATGACCAGATAGATAGAAATAGAGAGAGAGAGAGTCCACTGATACCTGCATATTTCCCTTCATCTTAATACCATCGTCAACCTGTAACCTGAGAGAGAGAGAGAGAGAGAGAGAGAGAGAGAGAGAGAGAGAGAGAGAAGATTTAATAATACCGGTGATTAGACGTGTGATTATAGTGCTCTCTCTCTCTCTCTCTCTCTCTCTCTCTCTAATCTACAGTACTCACGGCGCCTCATGAACTAACACAGCTACGCAAGACGCCTTACTGAATAACAATGGCTGGATTTGAGCAAGGATACCACATGCTTAGAAGAGTGAGCTAGTTTTAATTTCTCTAGTATGGTGACGTCATGATTACACTATTATCTTTAAACATTATAGTCCATTTAAATCTCCCTCCCTCTCTCTCTCTCTCTCTCTCTCTCTCTCTATTAGGGTCACATATGATCATGTTTCGCCTCTGGAATTCAGTGTGTATGGATCCACTGTGTTAGAGAGAGAGAGAGAGAGAGAGAGAGAGAGACTTTATTAATTCCTTTAAATCACTGCAATAAAGTTCACAGCGAGATTGTGGGTGAAACCAATTCTCTCTCTCTCTCTCTCTCTCTCTCTCTCCTTACCAATATTAGCTTTCTATCTATCTATAAATCTAACTAATTGGCATTTAACATCAATACATCTATTTATTTATCTGTCTATCTCTGTTTATGAATCTATTATATCTATCAAATTTATATATCTTTATCTATTTATCTCTTTATCTATCAATAACTCATTTATGTTATGTCTATGTATGTATGGATGGATGTTATTTTTATCTATCTATCTATCTGTCTCCATCCATCCATCTATCTATCCACCCATCCACCTATTCATCCATCTATCTGTCCACCCATCCATCCATCCATCCATCCACCTACCTATCTATCTATCTATCTATTGTCTGACGCCGCATCCTCTGAGGGGTGCCCAAGATTATAAAAAAAAAACTCCAGGCATTACTATCCCTACTCATGAACGACCTCTCCTTCTCCTAAACCAGCAAGTAAATTTTCTCATTGGCATTCTTCCTTCCCTCTTTTTATTTCTTCATTCATTTTTCTTTCTCTCTTCTTTTTCTCTCCCCCTACCTTCCTCCTTCTCTCCCTCCCTTCCTCTTCCTTCTCTTCCTCCCTTCCTTTCCCTTCTCTCCCTCCTTCATTCCCTCCGTCCTCCCTCTTCTTTTCCTCCTCTCTCTTCCTCCTCCCTTCTCCTTCCGTCTCTTCCTTCCCTGCACTTCTCCCTTACTTCCTTCTTCTTTTCTCTCTCTCCTTCCTTTCCTTTCCTCTAACCCTTCCTTGCCTCCTTCCATCTCTTCCTCCCTCGCTCCTTCCATTCCCTTCCCTCTCTTCCTTCCTCCTCGCCTCCTCCTCCTCCTCCCTCTTTAATTCTTCCTCCCTCCCTCCCTCCTTCTCCTCCCCTCCACGTCTCGTCCCTGAATCAAGCCTTCATTACTTTCCCTCCCCTTGTGTCTCCGTCTTGGGAGGGAGGGAGGAAGGGAGGAAGGGAGGAAGAGAGGAGTAGAAGTATAGCTGAAGCAGAGGTAATATATCAGAAGTGGTAGTAGTATGTCTGTAGTAGTAGTAGTATATCAGAAGTGGTAGTAGTATATCTGAAGTAGTAGTAGTATATCTGAAGTAGTTGTAGTATATCTGAAGTAGTAGTTGTAGTAGTATATCTGAAGTAGTAGTTGTAGTGGTAGTATATGTGATGTAGTAGTAGTATATCTGAAGTAGTAGTAGTAGTAGTAGTAGTATATCAGAAGTAGTAGCAGTAGTAATTAGAAGCAGTAAGCTGTGTCGGGTTACTGAGGCGTCTGGCATGTTCCCTTATAAAGAAATGAAGGGGAGAAAAATGAGGACGCAAGGTAAAGAGAAAAGGATATGCAGATGAGAGAGAGAGAGAGAGAGAGAGAGAGAGAGAGAGAGAGAGAGGAGAGAGAATGAAAGTACTGATGCAAAAAAGAAGAAGAAAGATAAAGAAATGGGGATATGGAGATAAGCGAGGCCAGGTGTCATAGAGGGAGGATAGGGAACAGGAAGGGTAGTGGTGAGTGGTGAGTGTAGGCACAGAGAACAATATTAGCACAGAAAAAAAAGAAACAAGATGGAGAGGAAAAGGAAAGATTGGAAGATGAAGGAATGTAAAGAAATAGTGAAAGATGAAAGAGTAAAAACAAAGTAGAAGATGAAGGAGAGTAAGGTGAAGACACAAAGGGTAGGAGAGCTAAGGCGATGGTGAAGGGTGGTGGTGGTGGTGGTGGTGATGGGTGATTGTGACTGTGAGAGTGTAAGGTGATGGTGAGGGTGGAGGGAGATGGGGACGTGATTGTAAGGGTGAATGGTGGTGATGGTGGGGGATGATGGTGGAACGTGATTAGTGATGGTGGTGGTGGTGGTGGTGGGTGATGATGAAGGGTGATGGTGGTGGGTGATGGTGAAGGGTGATGGTGGCGGTGATGGTGAAGGGTGGAGATGACAGACACTCTCTCCTCCCCACCCCCCCCACCCCAACATGGCTGGGGGGGTCAAAGGGTCACTTCCCACCCCGCCTGCCTACCTACCACCTTGCCATCTCGCCTGACTCACTCAAGGTCAAGGTCACACACCTGTACCCCAACACCCCCACACACCTGCCACACACATACACCTGCTGACCTAAAAACACACACCAAACACGAACACCAATCAAACACTCATCCCATAGACACCAAAACGTAAAAAATCCATTCATTATTACTCTTCTATCCTCCTAACACAACATCGTTACCTACCATATTGCGGAAATAGGTAACTTCCGGGGTTTATCGGTGCAAATATCTACCTGTCACACCTGTCACACGGATATCTACAGCCATCACCAAAAGTATGTCTATCTATTTATCTATTGCCGGACGCCTTAATCCCGTATGGGGTGGCCACAAACAAATCGCCTCCATGTCGCCCTGTCCCCCGCCATTTCCAAAAGTACGGAAGCATTTATATTCGTCTCATCCTTAGTTCACATACGAAAGCCTGAGAGAGAGAGAGAGAGAGAGAGAGAGAGAGAGAGAGAGAGAGAGAGAGAGAGAGACCAAGACACATACTCATTTGCATAAGCACATACACACAGACACACACACACACACACACACACACACACACACACACACACACACACACACACATAAATTTAAAGAAGTGCATGATAAAATAGCAACAGAAGACAAGACATGAAGAGCCTGACTCAGTCCTGTAAAAATATAATTAGGTAAGAGCGCACGCAAACACACACACACAGACACAGACACACACACACACACACGACGTACTCAAACATAACTGCACTCAACCTATATTCTTACACACACACACACACACACACACACACACACGACGTACTCAAACATAACCGCAGACACAACCCATATTCCTACACACACACACACACACACACACACACACACACACACAGAAGCACCAGACCATCAGTTAACAGTCTCCAAGCACTTTAAAACACTGAACTCACTGTCAGCTTCCCCCCTCCCCCTCTCTCTCGTCCTGTTAAAATTCTAGCTTTGTTTATTTTGCTTATTTATGTCACTCCAAACACTCTTTATTAATTCAAGAACAATCGTAACTACATATAACGATTTCCTGACAAACTATTTTTTTATTTTTAACCCCTCCGAATCCCAGACAAGCCAGCCTTCAAATTATGAGAGAATCGTCTGTTTGTTTACCATTTTTCCCGCCCAAAAGTTAAACCAGCTGATGACCGCAATCGCAGGTTCGGCTCGCGTGCCAGGAACAGCTTATCTCGGAGTTATGGCGGGAGCTTTTTTGACCCACGGCTTCCTCTAATTATCATACATCTCCCGCCCCACCAAAGAAAACCCCCTGCACGAAATTTCCGGACGCGCAGAAAATAATCCCGAAATTACCCCGAAGCGACCAACATCTTCATTTGTTTACACTTTTCTCGCGCCACAAGTAAGGCCAGATGATTTTCCCCTCCGCACAAAATGAGGACAAGACAAACATGGACGTCTAACATGGATCTCTAGTTGTTGCGTCGACTTCTTTCTCCTTTTAATCAATGTGACCTTGACCGTCGACTTATAGGCTTGAAATTTATTCGCCAAACTCCTGAGGTCTGGAACGAATAGCTGGTAAGATGGCGTCACCTTGAGTCGCGAGCACTTTCCAGTCGTGGCATATTTTCCTATGATTAATCCATCAGACCTGAGCGCGTGCCTTGCCCACCATTATTAGTCATGTTTATCTATTAATTCACGCATAAGCCGCCATAAAACGTCTGGGTATAAATTTGTGGCCTTGACAGACACGCTCAAGTAGAAGGCTCAAGCGAAACCCGAGACACAATGGCCTCTCTGTGCCGCCATTACTCGTGACGTCATCAGCATGGCCTCTCGTGCCTGGCTCATTCACTTATAAATTATTAAACCTCTTTTTTTCTACTTTAATGCATCACACAATTATTTTTTCTTATACAATGATGCGCTGTCACTACATTCACGGGAAATGCTGTCTTTTCGTACAATAATAAAACTGCATTCGAATTTCCACGAAGTAAGCAAAATATTCTGGTTAATTACATCATCAAAAAATATAAACAGGAGGAAATAAATATAAACGCAGATACAAAATTCTGATTGAGTTAATTTCTGAAAGTATGAATAACCCCCCAAAAATGAATAAAACGAACAATGCATTTCTTTATATATATAATTATTACAAGGAATATTAAACTTTGCCACCTCCATTATGTTATTAGAGAGGCTTAAATACTATCAGCCCCCTTCTTTGTGTGAAAGGGTGATTACGAGAGAGAGAGAGAGAGAGAGAGAGAGAGAGAGAGAGAGAGAGAGGAAATAACTGGCAATAGGTACGGTGAAGGAAGAATAATAAAGAGTAATTTGGGGGAAGGAAGAAAACAGGGGAGGAGGTAGAGGGAGGGAGGAGGGAGAGGAAGGGAGGAGGGAGAGGAAGGGAGGAGAGAGAGGAAGGGAGAAGGGAGAGGGAGTGAGGAGGGAGAATGGACAAAGGGAGATCAGAATGAGAGGAAGGGAGGGTGGGAGGGAGGAGGTAAGTAGGTAGACAAAGAAACGGAAGGAAAAGGGGAGGGGGAAAGAAGAATATGAGAGAGAGAGAGAGAGAGAGAGAGAGAGAGATCAACTATAGTCCATTCACTTTAACTTGGCCGAGATTTTCGTCCTCTTGCAGCCTATTTCCCGTATCCTTTCCACAGCACTTCTTCGTGACTAGCACCACTTTCTTAATTCCTTGTTATAACTCGGAATTCACGATGGCGAGATGGCAATTTTTACACAATGTTAAAAAGCGCATGGTATATAAATGCCCCGGAAAAATACAGGGAAATATAAGACTCTCCCCCACCCTCCACCCCCACCGACAATCAGCTGTACAGGAATATGGGGAGAAGCAACTAAGAAATCCTAGAGATTAATAAACAGTGGAAGAGGAAAATAAGAGGATGTTAAAAGAATGGAAGGAGAGGAAAGGGTTAGAGAGGAGAGAGAAAGGAAAGGGTTAGAGAGGAGAGGAAGAGGAGAATGGAAAGAGGGAGGGGGTAGGGATGGAGGAAAGGCTGGAGGGATGATGGGAGGGGGGAGGGAGGAAAGGCTGGAGGGATGATGGGAGGGGGGAGGGAGGAAAGGCTGGAGGGATGATGGGAGGGGGGAGGGAGGAAAGGCTGGAGGGATGATGGGAGGGGGGAGGGAGGCAACCTAGGCAGATTGCACAAGCTAATGAGGGCAATTACATGGTTCAGTAGTTACGTTACTGGTTGCTTCCATCACAACAACCACTACTACCATCACTACCACAACTACCACAACTACCACTACCTTCATAATCAAAGCTGCCATCACCACTACTACCACCACCACTACCACATGTACCGCCACTATCATAACTACCACAACTACCACCATTATCACAACTACCACCACTACTACTACCATCACGACCACAACTACCACCACTACCATAGTCTACAGTATATCACAATTATGAGAGAGAGAGAGAGAGAGAGAGAGAGAGAGAGAGAGAGAGAGAGAGAGAGAGAGAGAGAGAGAGGCAGGAGGTGGAGGAGGAGGAGGAGGAGGAGGAGGAGGAGGAGAAGGAGGAGGAGGAGGAGGAGGAGGAGACGGGATGAGAAGGGAGGTAGGGAAAGGGGGAGGGGAGAGGGAAGAAAGGGAGGAGGGAGGAGAGAAAGAAAGGGAGGAAAATGAAGGAAGGGAGGAGGGGGAGGAGAAAGGAAAGAAAAGGTGGGAGAAAGAGGGAAGAGGGAGTGCAGGGGAAGGGGAGGGAGGGAAGGTAGAGAAGGAGGGAGAGAAGAAGGATGGAAGGTAGGAGAGGGGAGGGGCGGGGGAGGAAAGCATAAGAGGGAGGAAGTCTGTTATTCAAACCAAACAACAGATGCAAATCCAGATGGTACCTCTCTCTCTCTCTCTCTCTCTCTCTCTCTCTCTCTCTCTCTCTCTCTCTCTCTCTCCCCGTTCCTGTATCTTCCTTGAGGGAGAGAAAATAATGATGAGAAAGAGAATGGTGGTGGTGGTGGTGGTGGTGGTGGTGGTGGTGGTGGTGGTGACGACGACGATGATGATGATGATGATGATGATGATGATGATGATGATGATGATGATGACGACGATGATGATGATGATATGATGATGATGATGATGATGATGAGGGATGTATGCGACAGGTGTGTATAATTACGGCAGGTGTGAGAGAAAGACAGGTGGGTGTGCTTGTGTTTATACCTTGACCCACTCCGTCTCTCTCTCTCTCTCTCTCTCTCTCTCTCTCTCTCTACGGTACAATCAATCTTTCTATCTGTCTGTTTATCTATCTATCTATCTATCTACCCACCCACCCACCCATCCAACCATCCATCCAACTATCCATCCAACTATCCATCCATCCATCCATCCAACCATCCATCCATCCAACTATCCATCCATTCATCCATCTATCTGTCTATCTAACAATCCATCCATCTATCCATCCAACTATCTATTCATCACTCAATCTATCTATCTACCTATCCTTCTATCTATCCACCCATCAAGTCATTTATGGAATTCTAAGACCAAGTTCAGTCTCACCAAAATTTAATTAATCAAACTCTTTCCTGTCTCAATCTGGCCTCGATCTCGCGTCTCGTTGAACAGCCGATCACCTCTCTAACCACTTGACCACCCCCCTATACGTGAGAGTGAGGGGGTGTTAGTGACAAGGGTGTGTGTAGTGTGAGGATGGTAGGGTGAGAGGGACTGCAAGAGAGTGAGGGTGTGTGGAGATGTGTGTTAGAGTGAGGAAGAGTGTGTGCACGAGTGTGACGTTAGTGGTGTGTATGAGGGTGAAGGAGGGAGTGGTGTGGATGCATACAGAAGTGTGAGTATGGCGGAGTGTGAGGGTGTGGATGAGGGTGAGTGTAAGAATGAGGATGAGTGTGTGTGAGGGTGAGGGTGGGGAAGGAGTGTGATGATGAGGGTGACTGTACGGTAAGAATAAGTGTGGGGGAAGGGGTGGAGTGTGAGAGTCAGGTGTGGTGCAGATGTGTGTGTGAGGGTGGGAGTGGTGGTGGTGGTGGAGGGTGAGGTAAGAGGAGCACTTGAGTGTTACGTCATCAAGGAGCACCTAAAATACACACACACGTCACTCACTCACACACACACTCACCCTCAAACTTTCCTACAGAGAGGCTGAGGACAGGGTGAGAAGGGGCGTAGTGAAGGGTGCAAGAATGGCCAGAGGGCGAGAGAAACAATAATAATAATAATAATAATAATAATAATAATAATGTCTTGTAAGGTTGTTATTATTATGAAGACTTCCAATACCCCTTTGGGATTTTTTTGTTATTTGTTTCTGTCAATATTATGATCATCCTAGAGAAGATATAAATCGTTACCACTGGCATACCGTTTGAGCCGCAGCCTTCATTCGTTGCCATTTAATATAGCACTGGCTGGCTGTTTCATCTGACCAAATATGATCCTGATCCCACTACCGGAACCCGGATAGAATCGGGGGAAAAAAAAAAAGTGGCCCTAAAGCTCAATAACCACTGAGAACTAAAATTTTGATGGCATATCCCTGGGTCGCGGCCAGAATGCAGTCCAGATCAGATCATTATTCTCTGAGATCGCCAATGGTTCAAATTTCTGGCCTACTCCGGAAAAGACAATTCACCTGATTTTACAGGAAGAATAAACTACAGGCACCAAATCTGATGGACTGGGTGATGACCTAAGGTGACATGCTCAAGATCAGTGACGTTGACCTCAAGGTCCTTTTATAGCTCGGCTTCTAGTAGGCAATGGCTGTGGGAAACGAAGGAAGGAAGGAAGGAAGGAAGGATGGATGGACGCATGGGAAAAAAGATGGAACGACAGATGGGATGAAGAAAAAAAAAATCAGAGGTGATGGAAGGAATGAAAAAAAAAAGAAAGAAAGAAAGAAGGATGATAAAAAGGAAGGAAGGAAGGAAGAAAGCATGGAAGGAAGGAAGGAAGGAAGGAAGGAAGAAGTCATCTCATGAACACTGCGAAGGTTAACTACCAAGTAATATGTTGCAATTTCTCCCTCTCTCTCTCTCTCTCTCTCTCTGCTTTCATTTCTACCTCCACTTCTTCATTCAGACTTAATTCCTAGCCACATGATCCCTGGAGAGAGAAAGAGAAAGAGAGAGAGAGAGTGAGAGAGAGAGAGAGAGAGGCCGTGCTATCAGCTGAGGTCAACTAGTTCATCATCAAAATCTCTCTCTCTCTCTCTCTCTCTCTCTCTCTCTCTCTCTCTCTCTCTCTCTCTCACCCAAAACCTATACATGGCAAATAATAGATCAGGAACCAGTCAAAGGAAAAGAAGAGAGAAAGAGAGAGAAAACGATAGGGAAAGGCAGGAAACAAACCTTTTCCTTTTGCACAACTCTGAGAAGAATGTGTTTCCTTAGTGTCTGTTCTTAATCTCCCCACTTCCACTTCTTAATCTCCCCACTTCCACTTCTGTTCTTAATCTCCCCACTTCCACTTCTTAATCTCCCCACTTCCACTTCTTAATCTCCCCACTCCCACTTCTGTTCTTAATCTCCCCACTTCCACTTCTTAATCTCCCCACTTCCACTTCTGTTCTTAATCTCCCCACTCCCACTTCTTAATCTCCCCACTCCCACTTCTGTTCTTAATCTACCCACTTCTACTCACACTCAAACCAGCTTTTAAAATTCAGACAATGGACAGATGGCGAGAGAAACAAAAGAGGAAAACGATGGAGGAATATTATTAACACACACACACACACACACACACACACACACACACACACACACACACACACACACACACAGAAACACACACACACACACACACACACACACACAAACACACACACACACACACAAACACACACACACACACATCATCATCATCATCCAAGCAGCCTACATGCATTTATCACCCTATTTCCCAATCATTATCAATCCATCTGTATCGACCACATCCTAATATTAACATCAACATTCGTATCTACTGGGAGAAATAAATCTATCCATCTATCTATTTATCGCCAGACACCTCAATCCAGTAAGGGGTGGCCACAAATAAATCGCCTCCATGTCGCCCTGTCCCTTGCCATTTCGCGGCCCTCCCCCAACTCATCCCCTGAGGCTAAATAACAGGGTACAAAGCAATATAGGTCAACAAAAGGGGATATTAACAGAAGAAAAAAAAAACACAAGCCTTCATCCTCCCATTCTCGAAGCAAAAATAAATAAATAAATAAATAAAAATTAAAATAAATGGCGTTCAAGACAGCACGACCTTGCGGGCCAAACTCTCTCTTTCACTCTGCCATTCTCCTCTTTATTTCTCCTCTTTACTTATACTCTTTACTTCCTATGAACCCAGTGTGTGTGTGTGTGTGTGTGTGTGTGTGTGTGTGTGTGTGTGTGTGTGTGTGTGTGTGTGTGTGTGTGTGTTTTTTTTGGGGGTCGCCTCTCAACTTGCGACACCCCACACTTCGAAAAGGAGCAAGCGTTCACACACACACACACACACACACACACACACACACACACACACACACACACACACACACACACACACACACACTAACCCCTATCCTATCTTTCCACCCTCCTCTTGGAATCCCACACAGTCTCACCACACACACATAATTATCACGACTCCCTAACCACTCATTCCTTTTATCTCGACTCCCTAACCACTCATTCCTTTTATCTCGACTCCCTAACCACTCATTCCTTTTATCTCGACTCCCTAACCAATCATTCCTTTTATCTCGACTCCCTAACCAATCATTCCTTTTATCTCGACTCCCTAACCACTCATTCCTTTTATCTCGACCTTCCCAACCTGATCAGTGAGGTATTTACCGGACATCACATCTCTTTCCTTACCTGACCTAACAACCCTTTCATTACCGTCACTCAACCTACCTTCATACGATAGACAAAGGCAGACAGATAAATAAACTGATAGACAGACAGATATATAGGCAGAGTGATAGATACAGATAGATTTTTACTAAACCACCTGACACTTTTTCAAACTTGCTCCTTACAAATCCCCAAACACATACCACCTCCAGCCGCTAAACACACACTGATAACCCTGGACTTTTTGCTGTGTATTGATGTCCACTGATTTACAATGTCAGGTTCAGTGATTTTCTCCCATCCTTCATCTCAAGCCTTAACCTCTCTCTCTCTCTCTCTCTCTCTCTCTCTCTCTCTCTCTCTCTCTCTCTCTCTCTCTCTCTCTGTACTACTACTACTACTACTACCACTACAGTACATTTCAATCCCTCAACCTCTTCGCACCACACACACTATCAATCACCACCAAACACACATTAATAAGTTCCTTCATGTCTTTGTGTACTTTTCCACATAATCTATACTTTTAACTTTCTAAGCATTTTCTTTAACAATCTCTCTATGACCCGTACTCTCGCGAAGTCCCTAGCACCTCTTCCTTAGCGATTTATTTTTTGATAGGGCTGATTAGTATCTTTCTGTACGTTATCTATGCAGAGTATGGCGATATTGAAAGGATGTATATAACAGAGTAGGACATAAGGGTGTAATAAACAGAATAAATGGCATAGGAAAAGGTGTTAGGGAGCTTCCTTGACCGACGAGAAGACGGCACTAACAAACAAAATAAATCGTTTAGGAAAAGGTGTTAGGCAGCTTTCTAAACCAACGAGAATACGGCGCTAATAAACAAAATAAATCGCTTAAGAAAGGGTGTTAGGGGGCTTTCTAAACCAAAGAGAATACGGCGCTAATAAACCAAATAAATCGCTTAAGAAAAGGTATTAGGGGGCTTTCTAAACCAACGAGAATACGGCGCTAATAAACCAAATAAATCGCTTAAGAAAAGGTGTTAGGGAGCTTCCTTAACCAACAATCATACGGACTTCTGTTTCAAACCTTCACTCTTTCCCATCCCACACGTGTCATCAGCGCCTTACAAACATTATCAACTTTTTTGTAGTGTTTTTTCCAGACGGTTACAAACAACTTCCTGTACCCGGCATGAGTCACCGTGGGGGTACAGCTGAACTTTCTCCTGTACCCTCAACCACCTCCCTGAACTTTGGTACAAGGACGAGCACGACGGAAGGAAGGAAGGGAGGAGGAGGAGGAGGAGGAGGAGGAGGAGGAGGTGCATGATGATAATGATGATGATGATGATGAGGAGGAGGAGGAGGACGAGGAGGAGGAGGAGGACGAGTAGGAAGTGTTAAATAAATGAGGAAACATACTTGAAAAGAGTTACTGACGAAAGGTTACAAAGCCTAGCTACAAAAGACTACAAAATACATAAAAATTAAAAAATACTTGAGACGAATGAGGGAAGGAGGGGATGAAACAAGAGAAACGAAGTGGATGGAAAAGTATAAAAGATACATAAATATACAGGCAAAATACAGAATATAAAGATAATTTTAAAAGGATTCCTATAAATAAATACATAAATAAACCTTCAGAGGATAAACAGATACATAAGATACATAAATATACACAAATAAGTAATAAATAATACACTAAATGACGTCCAAGGTGTCACATCCTCATCAGGGGAAGTACAGAGGGTTATCGCTTTATCAGTTAGTCACCACCATTATCACATTATCAACTATCTCACCATTAGCTGCCTGGACACAGCATTAAATGAATTACCGTTTATCACCGGAACGATTTGTTTTTTTTTAATTACTGTTACTAACCACGTGATTTGTATTCAATTCAGGAGCAACACTGAAAACCTAACCTGACCTGACCTAACCTAATCTAACCTGACCTAGCCTGACCTGACCTGACCTGACCTAACCTGACCTAACCAAACTTGACCTAACCTGACCTAACCTGACCTAACCAAACTTGACCTAACCTGACCTAACTTAACTTAACCCGACCTGACCTGACCAAATCTAGCCTAGAGAATCAAAACCTTCAGTGCGAGGACGGTTTTTATTTTTCTCTATTGCTGGCTTGACACGATTCTACTTTAGACAAATCTCAGTAAAGGAGATGCAAATACTCTCTAGCCTTCAGAATGCGATTTCTTCTTCCATCTTGCGATCACCACCACCCTACCACAAACACCACGACTTGTCACACCTGCAACCATCCCTACCACAGCTACCACCAACCCTACTACAACTACCACCATCACCACAACCACCACCATCTTGTCACACCTGCAACCACCCCTACCACAACTACCACCAACCCTACCACAGCTACCACCAACCCTACTACTACAACCACCACCACCACCTTGCCACATCCGCAACCACCCCTACCACAACTACCATCATCATTCCTACCACAACACCCTGATCCCTGGCTCTCAAGGGATAGTGTCTTTGAATTTCACCCCAAACTTGGTACAGCCATGGCCGTGTGTGTGTGTGTGTGTGTGTGTGTGTGTGTGTGTGTGTGTGTGTGTGTGTGTGTGTGTGTGTGTGTGTGTGTGTGTGTGTGTGTGTGTACCTTAGCAACTGAGCGGTGGCCTTTCATTATTTTACTCCTTTGACTCCCCTTTCTCTCTCTCTCTCTCTCTCTTTGACCTCTGACCCGACTTTACTATCTGTCCTTCCTCCCCTCGCCCCCCCTCTCTCTCTCACTCTTAACCCTGTCTTACTTATGACCTTCCTTTTTTGTTTTTACTTCCTCCTCTAAATCAAAATTAACCCTTTCAGTCCGACGAGATTTTAAGCTTACTCATTCTAACTATATATAATTTTATTCAATTTTGGAGAGGCCTCTCGTACTGAAGGGATTATTAAACATACATCTACCCCCGTCCGGTTCTATAAGTCTCTCCTAAGCTGAAAATGTCTTTAAAAAAAATATATAAGAAGAAAAAGGAAAAAAGAAAAGACGCCATCCTACTTCATGAGGTAATAAAAAAATAACTTTCCCGCCAAATTTCAGTTCCGCCACATTTCACTCCCAACAATTTCGTTTCTCCGACAATTTCGTTTTCCCGCCAATTTTTCGTCCTTCCTCATACCCGTGTGTTTATGGCATCATCACACTTCTCCATTGTCTGCATTTCTTCCCCTCGCTCAATTCCCAAGCCTGTCATAATGCACACAACAATCAAATTCAAGTCTACTGTGTGTGTGCATCACTTCCTGTAGTTTTTGTTACTTTCCAAAGTTAGATCTCCGACATGGATCAACTTCCCCGCTTAGTTCTGGCGTGAAAATGAGTTTACTGTATATTCGAAAAAGTTTCAGCTAGAAAAATATAAATAACTGAACATATAATGAGATTTTCACATGTCATAATCCTGATTTTCCACTTTCACTCATCATCGCAATGTTCGTCCTTCGCCTCTTGGGTCGAGTTTTAGGTGAAGAAGCGTCAACATACACTACAGCTTCCCGCGCTACCTCACATCCTGTCTCGCCTTCCCGTCTTACCTCACAAATAGCTATCATACCCTAAATATACCCTCGTTATATCACAGTTTACGTGGGAAACACCAGAAATACCACTTCAATCATTCAAACATGACGTGGGCAGCGAAAGTATGTGAGAAATGGCTAAAGGTCGCGAGGTCCCGAGGTCGGAGTTGGGACGTGAG
Organism: Coenobita brevimanus; assembly: GCF_032717465.1. Taxonomy (NCBI): domain Eukaryota; kingdom Metazoa; phylum Arthropoda; class Malacostraca; order Decapoda; family Coenobitidae; genus Coenobita; species Coenobita brevimanus. The sequence continues at coordinate 58,532,964 of NC_137024.1, read as the reverse complement.
GGTTTGTTATTGTCAAGGTGGTGGTTGTTTTTTGTCTGGCTTTTTCTTCCTCTCCGGCACGATCAAAGGATTGTCTATGGATGGCTGATGAATACCTCTCTCTCTCTCTCTCTCTCTCTCTCTCTCTTTCTGTCTCTCTCTCTCTCTATCAGAGGAATGATGTAGCAACCTCACCGCCCAGCACCTGCTCAATATGCACCATTGTACAGTCGCGGACAATATTCTTGGGGCAGCCTCTCCTTGCCTACATGTAAATATGACACCACTGCACTGAATAGACACCCCCCCCCCAAGTACAAAACCTGACTAACCTCAAATCCCTCCCTCCCTCCTTCCCTCCCTTTTATTTATCTTCTTTCCTTATTTACCCCTCTTTTCAGCTAAGTGCAATTAACAAAATGAAAGAGATGTAAGCATGATTAAACACACACACACACACACACACACACACACACACACACACACACACACACGCACGAGAGAGAGAGAGAGAGACGCCTCACTGCCTCTTTTCTCTCCAGATAGTGGTGGTGGTGGTGGTGGTAATGATGATGATGATAATGTATTTTACTCTACTTACGCACTTCTCTATAACCTACATAACCGTGAGTGTTTACCCAATACGAGGGGAAGCGATGACACCGTGACGTCACATCCGCCACACTACGTCACACACTGCTAACACACTCGCACCCACCCACAAAACATCACACTTGACAAACACAATGATTCACAGTTTATTGACAAGGATGAGCAATATCCGAACTCATTTTAAAGCATACTACTTAGGAGCCTATTACGGCACGCGGGGAAGACGTGGGTAGCATTCTTTTTATCTCTGGGAATGATAGTACTAGTTTCTTCTTCCACCACCACCACTACTATACTATTTTCACCTTAACCTGGCCTAGAATTTCGTCCTCCTGTTGCCTTCTGTTATAGCTGAGTGTCAGAAGAGGGCAATGCAAGTTCTATATCCTTTCCATAGCACTTCTTCATTATTAGCATCGTATTCTTCTGCTAATCCATTGTTACAACTCAGCATTCAAGATGGGGAGATTGTCATTTTGGGCCAAGATAGAGTCAAGACGGAAAGACAGTCAATTTAGGCCAAGTTAGAGTAAAAAGGGTATAGAATGCATCAGAGACGAGTGCCAACCGCCCGCTTTTTTTCCCCTGAGACCTTGACCTCTGAGCCATGACCTTCATATTTAAATTTAATACTTCCCCACCTACAAAAAAAAAAAAAAAAAAAAAATGGGTTTCAGGATCAAGGTTTTCAAAATATGACCCGTTAACCCTGATAGCCTTGTGTTACTTTCTATCTTATTCCTGCTGCCCTGAGATTAATTTATTTTGCTGAGGAGACGGTCTGCGAAATGGAGGGGTTAAATACAGCCTTGATCAACACTTCACTTGCCAGAGATCCATCGTGAACTGAATTAAATCGTCTGGCGTTAGCGGGAACAAAATGAACCACCGCTGTGAAGTTGTTAAGCGCCAAAGCAGACCAAAAACATTACCTACTTGCTGTAGGGTCGACAATATTAAAGAATGAATGAATAAATGAATAGAAGGTCGACAATTTTAAAGAATGAATGCATGAATAAATAGGTCGACAGTAGTAAAGAATGAATAAATAAATAAATAGGTCAATAATACTGAATAAATAAACAGATAAATGAACCCGAAAGATTAATCACATCACCACAATATTGACCTCTTTTCCCACCTAAGGACGGGGTGAGGAAGGATGCACAGACCAACAAAGGTAAATACACGGCACTTTGGAATGGTGGTGGGGGGGGATTCCAAGCGCATATATATTCCCACTTAACGCATTTTAAAGATGAAATAAAGTTGCATTTTCAGTTTGTCTTGGTCGTAGGAGGGTAAAAATATTGGCAGCTGCAACATATATACTACACGTTTCTGATTATATTTTGTTTATATATTGGAAAGTAACATTATCTTTCCATTCTAGCTAATCCCTGGTCTCCTAAATATTGCCCCCCCCCACCCCAATCCATTCCTGAAAACATGCAGGTAAAAATGCATCTCTAACCTAATAACCAAGGTGGGGATGAAGCTCAGACGACACGTTAGTTATAGTAGGTAGTAGAAATAAGTAGGCAGGTAAGAAGAGCGAGTAGTCCTGCAGCTCACGTAATCTGGAATAAGCAAAAAAAAATATATATGGTCGGTTTGCATGTATCTTTAACTTCATTTCAAACTATAGCCCGCTCTCATTTAAATAATCTCATGATCATAAGTTGAGACGACGGGCATGAAATCCATACAGTCGTCAAAGATTTAAACACTGATTAAGTACCCTTCTGAGAGAGAGAGAGAGAGAGAGAGAGAGAGAGAGAGAGAGAGATTCTAGGCAATAAGGAAATGCTTGTGTACGTATGAAAGTGTGTTGTGTGTGTGGCCTACTATGAATACTGAACATATGCGTCACACACACACACACACACACACGGGGGAGGAGGGAATTATACGCTTGGAAACATGCCCCTCACCGTTTCTCTTCCTGCTCGTATTACCGGCATTAGGGTTTCCTGTTTCTCTGCGGAAGTTTGAGACACGGGAGGCATCTGTGAAACATCTGCGCGACCTTTGCTTTGGCCACAGACGCGGTGACTAGCTAAGCGTCTCTCATTTCCCGCCATTTTCATCCATGTCCTTATCTCATCTAAAATACCACTAATTACTCCGCCTAACGAGCTTCAGCGTCTCTGTTAATTACTAAACTGACTCATCATTGTGCATATCCATTGGTGAACTGATAAAAGTTGGCTAAAAGTTTCAACAGTTCTGTATTTGCGTTGGGAGTGTATGGTAACTTGCTGACGTCACCATGAGTCACATTGCCAACGGGGTCGAGGTTCTTTTTTTTGTCTATTTTCTGTTCTTCTCCCTTTCTCTGTTGCCACCTATTAGGACTGTCCAACTAACTAGCACCTCCCGGAGGCTAATCTGTCGGGTAATTAGGGAGGGGACGTTTAAACTGGTGGTGGAGGGGCTATGGATGGGCGAGGTCGGTTATGGCGGTTTGTGTTGACGTCATCATGAGTCACTCGGTCATCTCTTCTCCCTCCCTGCCCCTCCCTCCATTTCTCCCTCTCCATCAAGCTTTTTTACTCCCTCTGTCATCCTACTTCTCCCTGCTCCTCCTTTCCTCTCGCTCTCTCCGCAACCCCCTCCCTCTTACCTCCTCTTACCCCTTCCTCCCCACCCCTTCCTCCCCACCCCTTCCTTTTCTGGTCCCTCCCGCCTTTGCTCCAATCCCTGCCCTCCACCCCCCATTCTCCCTGCTCCAACTCTCCCTCCCTCCTGTCTCCCTGCTCCCATCTCCCTCCTTCCCTACCTCAAACCCCTCCTTGCCTCTCCCTCTCACCTTCTCCCCCCCCCTCTCTTTCCATGCTCTCTTCCCTCCCTCAATTCTTCTCTTAAGCCCTTCAGTACGATGACGCCATTTTCTTTACTCTTGCTACTTCCACACGATTTTCATCCTAAGTCTCGGCCTCAATAAAATCGTCTCGAGGTAGCAAGAATAAAACACACTCTCTGTTTCTCTCTCTCTCTCTTGGAGGTAGCAAGAATAAAACACAAAAGAAGACTCTCTTCGAGGTAGCAAAAACAAGACTCTCTCTCTCTCTCTCTCTCTCTCTCTCCCAGCCAGTCCTTGATCTCACCACTAAGGAATCCTATCCTTGCCCTCACTACTGCTGAGAGAGAGAGAGAGAGAGAGAGAGAGAGAGAGAGAGAGAGAGAGAGAGAGAGAGAGAGAGAGAGAGAGAGAGATACGCCTTCACGCGCTGTCACCCATCTGCATAATCCCCTGCCCCATTATACAAACGTCCCACAGCTCCCTCCCTATCTCCGCAAAGAGGCAATTTCAGCCTGAAGTCCACGGGGTTCTCGTTCACATCACCCTGACACAATAAATAAATAGAACAATAAATCACAGGTTATCATCGTACTGAAGGGGTTGCCAGGGGACTTCTTAAACCCTTTCATTGTGGGGGCCTGCCTTAGATTGGATAAAAAACCGTCTGATGGCGTAAAAACTCACATACTCGTTCTGAAGGGGTTAATGAAGAACTCCCAACCTCTTCACTTCGACACCTCCCTTCAGCTGAACAAAATCGTCTGGCAGAAGTTACTCCAGATTATTAGTAACTGGATAAACCACTTGTAGTCACGGGTTAAGAGTCTCCATTAACCTACTCTTGGCCTGTTTCCTCCCAAAATTTAATAGAATCGTGGGAACGGTAGCAATTAAAACGCGTCATTGGAGTGAAGGGGTTAATTACATCACTTATACACCTGTAGGGAGATACGATTTCATTATTATTAACAGGATAAACCACTTGTAGTCACGGGTTAAGAGTCTCCATTAACCTAATCTTCACCTGTTTCCTCCCCAAACTGAATAAAATAGTGGGAAAGGTAGTAATTAAACGCGTCGTTGGAGTGAAGGGGTTAATTACATCACTTACACACCTGCAGGGAGATACGATTGTCTCCATCACAGGGCAGACCTTTGCTTGTGGTCCCGTCGCGTAAGCAAGCTCCCAAACACCTCATCCTTAGCGATTTATGTTTAGATATGGCTGGTTAATATCCTTTTCCGCGCTAAGCAGAGTATGGCAACGTCTAAACGATTTACAAAACAAAGAACAGGACAGAGGTGTAATATATGAAATAAATCGCTTAGGAAAAGGTGTTAGGGAGCTTTGTCGGTTTGCTTTCCCAGGACGGAGCCGGGTCACTAGGAACTTAATACTATGTTGTGTTCAAGGTATGCGATATTCTACTATAGTTAGGGAAGCTCACTAACACCTCTTCCCTACCGATTTATTCCTGTTTCTGCTCCGTTACTATATTCTTGTTGCTATTCATGCAATCTATGCCGACACTGAAAAGATAGAAGAAGCAAACCAGGGGAATGAGTCGCTTGGAAAATAAATTGCTAAGGGAGAGGTGTTAGGGAGCCTCCTTAACCCATGAGAATACGTGCCTTGGTCATCAACTGAGCCCATCCCTTCACTCCGATGACGCTATTTTATTTGTTCTTGCTGTATCCAGACGATTTCATAAGACTTCAAACTAGAAGGGGTTAGATATGGCTGTCATTACGTCTTTCAATAAATCACCTATTCCCCCAAACTGAATAAAATCGCCTGTAAGCAGAAGAAATATGCTGCTGAAATATCGTCTGGAAGTAGCAGACATGAATTGTTGAAATATCGTCTAGCAGAAATAAATCGCTGAAATATCGTCTGGGAATAGCAGAAATAAGTTGCTGAAATATCGTCTGAAAGCAGTACAGATGAGCTGCTGAAATATCTAAGAGAAATAAATCGCTAAAATATCAAGCAGCAGAAATAAATCGCTGATATATCGTCTTGTAGCAGAAATAAATCGGTGAAATATCGCCGAAAAAAAATCCCGGAAATATGTTACCGGATTCAAGGGGTTAAGTTTTTTATGCGAGAAGGAACCAAAGGCCATGAGCCCATATAACAGTTCCTTCCAAGAAAAAAACAAAAACAATACAAAAGAGAGCCAAATTCAAGATCCGTTCATTTCGAGATTCCTGGACACACTGCGTTTGAAAGACTAGCGGTCATGGGAAGTAGGAAATACAGACAGAGGGAGACAATTCCAGAGTTGACCTGTTGCATAAATGAAGGACTGGGAGTAATGGTTAACTCCTGCATTAGAGTTGGACAGAAAAGGAATGAGAATTTGTTGCTAAACGCGTAGACGCGGAGGGATGCAGACAGTTTAGAGGAGCAGTGACCATTGAAGTAACGATACGGAAGAGATAAAGATGTAACAGTGAGGCGAAGAGACAGAGGTTGAAGGAAGCCAGTAAGAGGAGGAGAGTTAATGAGACGAAAAGCCTTTGACTCCACCCTATTGAGAAGAGCTGTATGTGGGGATCAAACACACTATAGGTCATTCTGATCTACGTAATATTATCTTTTGCAGTGACAGGGGAAAAAAAATATAGCCTGTCATCGTGAAGAAAGGATTAAAACGGTACATAATGTGGTGTGTGACGTCATCTGTTGCACGTGGGGGGATTACTGGATCGAAGGAACAGGTTTACTTGATGTCCAGAGAGGCTTTAAAGGCACAGTGACTAATCTCTCTCTCTCTCTCTCTCTCTCTCATCGTATTTCTTTCCCTTGTAGCCTAATTGCTTTCTGAAGTTTTAAGTTCTCTCTCTCTCTCTCTCTCTCTCTCTCTCTCTCTCTCTCTCTCTCTCTCTCTCATCGTATTTCTTTCCCTTGTAATTGCTTTCTCAAGTTTTCAGTATTCATCTCTCTCTCTCTCTCTCTCTCTCTCTCTCTCTCTCTCTCGGAATGTCAGGAGTGGAAGCAGCCAGTCCGTATTAGGTAATGTTTGAGTCCCTCCTTACCCCTCTCTCTCTCTCTCTCTCTCTCTCTCTCTCTCCACCTGCCTTCAGATATCAATTATATTTGTGCAAGGTGAACGCATACAAGATTTATTACACTCTTTCTGTAAGTCGCTAAGATCACTGAAAAAAAATCATATATTAAAACTGTTTACAGTCAGATGTAGTTCAACTGAGGGGAGTGTCTCAATTAACCATTAACTTTGTACATTCACTAGCATCTGTTGCACCTTTATATAAAATGCTGGGCCTCAGGGATTAGATTAGACTATCGAGTCTGTACCCAAGTCCGCAGCCATAATACAGTCCCATATTAGGAGCACACCATAAATTACTCTAGCCGGTGCCACCACCTGCATCATTCGCCAACCTTACATCAAAATATGTTTTGTGAAAAGACAAAGATGAAAGTTACGTTGTATACTATATAATACTGTACATAGATAAATTGAAAAATAAACTGATGCATCAAGATAGTGTTCTGGCTACAGGCAACAGGCATATTGTATCTGCCGGATAACTGCAGGGTGCTGAATATGTTATTACACAGCTAACACTAAAAGTATAAGCCTATGTAGGCTACACATACATGGAGGGGGGGGGGAAGATAATCACAGTAAAATATGAGAAACCAAGAAGAAACAGAAAATCTCGGAGGAAAAAAAAATAGATGGCAGAGTTGGCGAGAGAGAGAGAGATGGCAGTATGTATACCTTGACCTAAATCACAGTAGCCAACATCCCACCATGCAGTGTGACTCAGACAGCCATTTTTTAACGCATCTACGTCTACTTCATCTATCAATCTCTCTCTCTCTCTCTCTCTCTCTGACAAACCGAGATCAACAACAGACAAACCCTGTTTCCACACTAAAAGCAGGGTGGGTATCTAGATGTTCTTATTTATTTAAATCTCGGGACAAACAGGAGGAGAAAGTCTTGCCCTGTGTCGAGGGAGCTATATGACTGCTTCCACTTTGCTTTGTTGTGGTCGCCACATTCTTACATTATCACAAGGGAAAGTAAACACTCACAGAGCTGACTGAAATCCCCTGGGATGATATGGAACAACTGAGCTAACCCGAGAGAGAGAGAGAGAGAGAGAGAGAGAGAGAGAGAGAGAGGGGGGGGATCAAGGCAGGTGTAAGGAGTCATGGGTGGATTCACGGGTGTGGCCCATGCGAAGTCCATATAATATGGACTTTGGTCCATGCAGCCCAGGCAACACCCCTGTTTTAACACACTAACTACTATTATAGTATTTACAGTACTACACATACACACTCACCCTGCATCTTTGTTATGATTATTTCTCACAAGCAAATATGCAAACCATGCTTGACTGATAAACCTTACTTAAATGGCCGAGAGAAAACGTATGTCAAACTCTCAATATTCTGAAAAGTAACAAAGACAACACCTCAAAAATATTCCCCCAACCATTCCTGAGATGGAGGGTAGGAAAGGGTACACTTAACATTTACGTAAACATTCCCCACATATTTTACACAACCCTAATTCCTCTCTTTCTCTACTCTCATCAAATACACAAAATAATCCCTCTTTCTGAACGGGAGGCATGAAAATAACATTCCGTAACGCCGTACTACCACTACGGAGATTTTAACAAAATTCAATTCGCTGTAGGAAAAGTAAACAAAGATTGAGTGCAGCCATAAACGGTATCTCACTGCTTTCTTTTTATGTCCAGTGACCTAACTTAACTCATAAGATAGACTAGGATATATTGTTGTGCACTATAATTGAAAATTATGCTTACCTTGACGAAAAGAACTAGTATATTAATGCTGACGTTCACGTGGCGGGCTTTGCACAGTAGGAGATTTTGGGTGTGGACGATTTCGACTCAACTTCTCAAGGCTTCTAAACGTTATCAGATCCCTTGAAACGTTAGCATTTTATATCGTCCTTGTGTTGATTTATTGATTTCTCTAATTGTCCCAGTATTGTATTTGGCCACCTGTAAAGAGAGGCTGTGTACTAATGATAAAATATAAGTTTATCTCGGCCCAAGGAGCATTAAACAATAAGCTAAAAAAAAAAAAAAAAAAAAAGCACTTGCATTCTCGTTTGTCTTCATTCTTCACTAACCTTCCCCTCCCTCTCCTTTTACATATTCCTCCTCTTGTGAACTATGTCATCCAGTTACCTCGCTTTTCTTTTCTTTTCCACTTATCCCGAACTTTCCAAATAATTACTCACATCGTCTCCTTTATCCTTTCCTCTTCACGTCACTTCACGAAGTGACTCTCCTTCGTACCCCGAACCTCTGTTCCTCCCCTCATAAAACAAATCATCTGGAAAAACAAAACTTTTCACTGATATTCTCTATGACTGAAAATTTTCACTGTATGAGAAAATCAGTTCAACACACACACACACACACACACACACACAAACCTTCACTTATAGTAGTTTAGTTACTCTTACAGGATATCTAGCATAGGCAATTATCATCTACTAAGTAATTAAAACATGCACACACACCCTATATTGTATACTGTATATCCTGCATTCCATTCTGACACACAAGAATCATCACCCTAACCATGTTTCTCACTACATATGAAGTGGCCCAGATTTAAAAGAAAAAATATATACAGTATGCAAAACACAAGGAATAACTACTTGTATCGTTAGAATACAATAGAAATACTCCATGCATTCATTCCTACACCATTTTTGCTCTCAAGACCTCATTCATCATTTTCATCACCATCATTATCACTGTTTTCCTACATCTCATTATCTGTGCTAAATAAAGTCATTCGTACATTCTTTCATTCCTTAAACCTTTTTGAATAAAATGAATATTTGCAGTATTTAAAAGCAAACATACACATTGCATAAAAGGCGAAAAACAATCCATCAAACAAAGTATAAAATATATTTTCAGCAATACATTATATTAAATAACTGGTAGTCTTCGCCATATACCTTTTTTTTTTTTTTTTTGTTCTATACAATATTCGATTACTGTACAAGAATTTAGTTATGAATACACTGACTTCATCCTTCTTGTCCAGCTGCATAAATACATCGCTAAAACATGCTGCATCTGGGGGGATTTTGACAGACAACATGACATCTTTCAATGCTGAGACTTTGTGTGTACACAAACCTATTGTACACTGTGACACCTTCAAAGGCCATGATTGTGTGTACAACAATATACCATACACAGTACATCTTCGAATGCTGTGATTTAGAATGTACAACCGTGATCTCTTTGAACAATGTGACTTCATGAGTACAGGCACTATACATAAATATATCATACATCTTTGAACACAGAGACTCACATAGTACTGTACTTCCAATTATCAAAGCCTAAATCACTTTCCATCAAAATAAACCATAGACCAATCAGCACATCTGCCCAAATGAACTGAATCAATATAATAATGGCAATGAAGGGAAAAAAAAACTGATGTAACAGTACCATTCTGATTATCCACACCCGTATATTCTTGTTTTGTTGAAATTTGTCTTCACCTGATGTTTTTTATCCATACTGAGCAAAGGTTGTTCTAACACACTGCCAATTAAGGACTAAAATGATGGGTCTTATTTTAAAAAAAAAAAAAAAAAAAAAAAAAAAAAAAAAAAAATTATTACCCATAGTCCTAGAAAGTGATACTACCAACTGGAAGAGTTATACACACACATATGTGAGAATTGTTGATATGTAAGTATAACTCTTCCATCTGAATGACTCACTTCACTATGAAAGCAAAACTGGAAATTTACATTTACATTTCAAGACTACTGACTGTTCTAGTACATGCAGGTCCGAACACTTAATGGCTGCCCTCCATGTGCTGCAATCTTGAGTCATTTCTCAGCTCAGTCCCTTAGCCCAGAGATCTCCACACAAGACCTTACCCAGTTAATAACTATTACCAATTAAATTATTGCATTCTATACAAGATTAGAAAAGTAAAGGGAAATATGACAGGTAGGTACAGTACAGTATGTCAATAATTTTTGCACTCTGGAAACTCTTATGAACCATTCTAAACAATACAATATTCGGAGTTTTACCAACCACTACAATGGTTGAATACATAATAAAATACTGAAAACCCATTAGTCACCTGTATCATCAGTATATAAGACAAACCACTACATCCAATGTTCCTTAGTAGTTAAATCTGGATTACTGGCTTTTGTGTGAATAACATAACATTACTCCTAACTGATTAACCCTTTTAGTAAGACAACATACACACACAACACAAAATATACTGATAACAATGAAACTATAATATACTGTATCAAGAATCATTACAACACATATTACAGTGTAACATATAGTGGTTTTCGGGAGGTTGTTACATTCTCTACAGCATATGGTAACTCGAGGGCAATTACACTTTTCTCAAAGTGTGATACACAGTACTGGAGTGATTATACTTTCACAGTGTATGATGGTTTGGGGGGCTTATTTCCACAAAGAAGTAAAACTGCTATATTCTCAACATGCATGTAAAAAACTGGCAACAGCCAATCCCATTTTATCCCCATCGAGGTATAGAAGCCCAAGATTAGTCTACTTTAGTCCAGTTTTTTTTGAGGGTAGATGATCAGCCTACTTCCCTTGGTGCCAAGACACAACCAAAAAGTCTCCAGTCACCTCTTGGGGATCAAACCAATGGAAGGCCGTCACTCTGACGGGAACATTTTAACTCCTAAAATCTGAGAATATCCATTACCAGTATGTTGAGCACATTTCGAAAAAATATATTCTCCTACCCACTTCAGCTTAAGAATGTCTTTTTCATTCTGTTCAAGCTAAAGTCAGATTATTTTACTGAGCTTGGGAGAACTCCCCTCATAATGCAGGCTATAATACCTCCTGTCTCTCCAAAGCTGAATAACACTGTCTGCAAATGGCGTGAATAAAACAAGCAAGACTCACTCACGCTGAAGGGGTTTACCGTGGCGGATGTTACATCAATGTTCTATGCAGCTTTTTTTTTTTTTTTTTTTTTTTTTTTTTTGTGAGGGATACACATTATCATTACCTATACAGTACTATCATTTTATATTACACCATCAACCCTATCAATCAGATGATATGTGGTTTATTCTTGCTACTGCCAGAAGATTCTGTTTACCTTAGGAAGTCCTCATGCAATGCTGGGGTTAATGAACGTTACATCTAATCCCTCCTGTTCAAAGAGTCTTCCCAAAAATAAATAAAAGCAACTGGAGATAGCAAGAATATGATATAAAAGAATCATCTGAATCAAAGGATTTAAATTTCAATAAATAGAAGCTAACAAAAGCAGAAGCAGGAGTGAAAAAGACCATGAAAAATTATAGACCCTTCAGGCCTAGACATAATTTCTGTTCTATTCTTGGTACCTGCAGATGAATTCACTCAACTTAGGAAAGGCCTCTCGTTGTAATGGGGCTGACGAAGGCTTTATCTAACCCCTCTGGTTAAAAAAATCCCTTCAAAGCTAAATAAAAGCTGTCTGGAGACAGCAAGAAAAGCATACAAAAGACATCATTGAGCTGAAAGGGTCAGTTTCTCTTACTGTTGCTATCCTCTGACAATTCCATTAAGGTCTGGAAGGACTCTATGTAGTGACAGAGTTAGTAAGTTTCCAGTAACCCATTCACAACTTGATGTCTACCTAGGCTGAATGAAATCATCTGAAGGTGGTAAAAAAAAAAATCTGAAATACATTCTCTGACTGAATGTGCTACAGGTGAGAACAGGAACTTATAAATGTTAAACCGGTACATAAAATCACATACACAGCTAGGTGGGTCACACTAACCTCAGTCCACACATGACACAGTACCAGGGGCACATCTAGGTTGCTTTTACTACCTGTTTATCATCTAATTCTTTCTTTGCCCCATCAGAAGAGTAGGGGACTAGGGACAGCATACTCAGTTCTGACATTTAAGGTGAGAGTGATCAGCTGCTATCCCCAAGAGGTATAATTTTAAAAAGAAACCCTTACCCTCTCTTGGATGTAAACCCTTAAGAGCCACATCTGATTGGATATCTTTATCGCATTACTGCCCATAACCCCTATTTTCCTCCTCACTGGGTATACTACAAAAGAAATTACTAGAGACTTGTTTTGCTCCACCGAACCTCCCCTCACCCTTCTCTCTTCTTCCTCCTCAGGGGAAGAAGATGAAGGGTACAATTTAGGGTCATATTCTAAAAGCTATGGAGATTTTGTAACAGCTCTTCCTTTGAGATTTATTCTGCACAAGCTGTGAACTATTAATATGGAAATTATATCCACCTATTACAACTGTATAATGTGGATACAATACTTTCCATCAGATAAAATAGCCAGGTCAAAATTGCTGCATCATCACAATAAACTGTGTTAAAATGTGGGCATAATTTTTTCCATTCACAGGCAATCCATGTTAAAGGTAAGGGATGTGTTTTGAGATGTCAGAAATTTTTTCACATAAATGATACTGATGAGTGAGGGGACGGGCTGTGTACTTTACAAGAAGCAATGGAACAATATGCCTCTTTATTACTATTACATGTACAGTAAACTGCTATTTCAAGTTCCACCATCTCCTATAAAGCTGATTCACTAGTTCCCTAAATGGCAGTACCAACAGTATGCAAAACACTGTAATATTTTGGTATGTATGTCTAATTTATAAATGGGACTGCCTCCATGTTTCTTAACAGATCATATGAAATGTTGAAAATTTTTCAAGGAGGATCAACAAAACTTCCCGCAGAATGGATTTTTTTTTTTTTTTTTTTTAACTCCTCCATCCCTTTCCAACTCCATCCAACAACCTTAAACACGCCCCTGTATGCACAGCGATCTGTAGCTGACTGAGTACTAATGCCAAATTCTGGACTGACATTTACAAATAAACCTATGATCATTTCCACATCACAATCTCTTGAATATGTTGACATCTCTTAGTTTACTCTTGCTGCCTCAAGTTAATTTTATTCAAGTATGGACAAGCCTCTTGAACTGAATGGGCTGGTGATGGCCATCTCTAACCCTTTATGTTTAAAAGTCTCTCTCATAAGTTTAATAATGCTGCATGAAAACAGCAATAAAAAAAAGATGTCATTGTACTGATGACTTATTTCTGCATGAAGAGCTAGAGACAAGGATAAATTCTAACTCTCATTCCTTTTGTCGTATTGTATGTGGCACAGGAGGCTTTACAGCACTTCCAGCTAAGTGATTTATTTTGTTTATTACACCTTAACATTCCTTCATACGCTGTTTGTATTGTTTTCGCATCAACACGGTTTTTATCAATAATATAAACCAAAATTCTGCGGTGTAATGTGCAAATAAATCACTACAGAAGACTCGAATCTCCAATGCCAGTTGAAATGCAGACCTAAGACTTATTTTTGCAGGATGAACTAGACATAGAAAGATTACATTCCATCCTTTCCTAGTCCTACCTGTGAAAACAAATCCTACGGTAGCTGTGATGGGGCATCAAATCTTAGGTTCATTTCTACACTGTATACCTGTCCAGACTACAGCCAAGGAATAAACAACCAACACAATACCAGGGCTGAGATGCACAAACAAACTTACAATCAATTCCCTGCCATAACTATGCAGGAAAAACATATTAAACTGAGTGCATGAACTTACTACATCTTTTGTTTTTCCTTTAACCACTTCACAACAATGACATACTGCACTTTTTACTTTATACTTGCTACCACCAAATAATTTTTCAGCTTTGTAGAAATTTTTCATACTGGAGGAGTTAGATGCAACTTCATTAACCCCTTCCTTAATGGAGGCCTACCCTTAAAAATAAAAAAAAGATAAAAATAAAAAAAAAGTCTGGCGGTAACACAAACATCACTGGATTGAGGGCATTATAGAGCAAAATGTGAGTTACAGATGGAAAAGTATAATAAATAATTTTATGCACCTCAGCCCAGAACTCTATGAAAAAGTGGCAGGCTGGACTATCATCATACAAGGTGGTGTGTATACTGCATCCACAACACTCATTTGGCAGCCTCTTGTGTGCTGTGTTATAGCTCAGTCTGCTGGTGAGAAGAAACAGACATTTCCAATGACTCCTGGCATTACCAAGCAATCAAGCAATCTATCGGTCTATCTATCTAGAGTATCTATCTCTATCAACCACACCCAATCCTTAATTGCTCCATCAGGAATGTTGGGACCCAGGGCTAGGCTACTTAGCCCACACACTGAAGGAATGACCAGCTGCAGGCCCCTGAGTGGTATTATATAAGCAACAAACCCCAACCACCCCTCAAAGGCACAGCCACTCACAAGTGCTACAGGGGGTGATGTGTTGGAGGTCTTCCATGGCATTAGTGTACAGTAGTTGTTTACATCTCACATCTACTACATTTGAAAACCCCCATAACAGTATTCAAGCCACAGCAGACAGGAGACATAAACAAATACAGAAGATCTCAAACCTACCACACCTGTAGTATTAATAAGTGGAGGCAATTGGACCCTCACTGGTAAACATCCAGTTGGCACACCTTAACCCACAGAATAACCTGGATGTGAAAAAAGCATATACAATACAGTACAAAAACAGAGGCTTAAATTAACACTGATCAATTATATGAGGGTTATTTAGGTAGACAATCAATTTAGTCCCAGTCTTCCCCCCCAACATGACCCTCAGTGGTTGGTTTAATCCAGGTCTTCATGTATACTGGTGGATGTACAGGGACAAGGGGAAGCAACTCTGTCCAGGAATCTAACCAGCCAAAGGACTCAGGTTTTCAAGGTATGAGCTGCACGTACTGGCAAATACATCATGCATCCTCTCTCAAACCCTATAAAACTAGAAAAGTATTAAGAGAAGCTGATACATATGCAAAGTAGACACAGGTATTGCTGACCGAGCCCTCTTCACAGCACACGAGAATTCACCAGCCGAGACACACGGCATGCAATGTTTGAACCACCCCGCCTTTCCTCTCCTACATAGTTCACTGCCACTTAAATAATGTGCAGGGTCTTGAATATATATATAAATAACTAGAACAGCTACACCAAGTTAGAAGAACAGCCTGAAAAAGCACAACTAGAGTGGGAGGTACTGCTTGAAAATTCAGTCCAATACAGTACTATCATCTCTTCTCACCTTCCATGGATACAATTTTTCTTTTTTACTCATGTAACCACAAGACAATTTCATTCAGCTGAGATATATATAGTTCATTCACTTTAACCTGGCAAAGAGTTTTGTCCTTTTGCAGCCAATTTCCTGTGGCTCAGTGGCAGAATAAGACAAAACTATGCCTCAAAATCCCATCGAATTTCTTAATCACCAAATCCTAAAGCTAATCACTTGTTACAGATCAATATTTAAGCTGGAGATGTGCCAATTTTACACCCAGTTAAAGCGAACAGAGTACATTAATGGGTCCAAAACTGTCTTAACTACCTTTTGGAATGCTTAAATTTACCTCACCTGAGTAAAACCATCTGTACTTAGCCTGAAGAAAATATGCAAGTGCATCCATGATAGGGAAAGAGTTACAATAACAGGTAAAAATATAGATCAGATTATTAATGTAACCCAATGGGCCTGAGGATGTCTCTTTAAATTTGTTCTTCATTTTTCTGATAATTTAATTCAGCTCAGGACAGACTTTTCATACTGGAGGGGTTAGATACAGACTTTGTAGTAGTAGTAGTAATAGTTGTTGTTGTTATTGTTGCTGCCCCTGGTTCTTCTGAAATGTGGACCCTGTGGACTGCAGACTGAAGTTGCCTTCATCCTGCAATCCATCATCTTCCTTTTGGGGGATAAGGAGGGAGATCAGGGACATTTGTATCTCCAGGCAATGTAGCCGCCCAGTGACATCAATCCCAACTTATTAAGGCATCCCTCTCCAGTACCACAGCCTTCATAAACCCCTTCAGTATGACAGCCCTTCCCATACTGAAAAAAATCATTAGGCAGTAGGGGAAAAAAAAAAAAAAAAAAAAAAAAAAAACTCAAAGGGTCAATGTATAAAGTTCGGGAATGGGGGAAGTTAGGGAACTTTCATTTTTCTTTTCTTTTTTTTCTTTTTACTACTAGTATGTACATTATATAAGGCTATATTCTAAGTGGCTATGAAGATTTCTTAACACGTCTTCCTTAGCAATTTACTCTGCAGATTACACCTCAGCATTCTCTTGTATTCTATATCACTCTTCTTTTTCCATAATATGTAGTAATAGTAGTAAGAGTAGTAGTAGCTGCAACTCAAGGCTCATCTAAATGTGAACCCAGTGGACTGCTGGCTGAAGTTACCTGAAGGATGTTTGTATAGCCAGGTTGCAAA
This sequence comes from Coenobita brevimanus, assembly GCF_032717465.1. Taxonomy (NCBI): domain Eukaryota; kingdom Metazoa; phylum Arthropoda; class Malacostraca; order Decapoda; family Coenobitidae; genus Coenobita; species Coenobita brevimanus. Next base: position 58,516,187 of record NC_137024.1, on the reverse strand, counting down.
GCCACCCGGTTATATGAGTGCCACCACATGAAGGCAACCTCTCCAAGACCAACATAATTTGCATCAATAACATACAAGAGATTACTGAAGTTTAATGTCCACAGTAAACTGCTTGGGGAGACATGCACTGAGTCCTCCTAGGCCACTCAGAAGACAAGCCACACGCTGGGCTAAGTAGAAATAATTTATAAATAGTGAGGCTATAACAGATGCCATTAATGGAGGGAACCATCCTGGGGAAAACATGCAAAACTGCTCAACAAACGTTTCTATGCCCACAGTCAGACACATGCACAAATAAATAAATACAAAAAAATCCACTAAGCCCTATTTATAACTTGTCTTTTCAGTGTGTGTGTGTGTGTGTGTGTGTGTGTGTGTGTGTGTGTGTGTGTGTGTGTGTGTGTGTGTGTGTGTGTGTGTTTTAATGCATGGTAAATAAAACAAAACTGCCTTTTAACATACAGATAGGACAAACTCTCATCTTCTCTTCCAGGTAATGCCAGATGTTTTCGTATAATACAACATGAGTCCAGAGAGCCTATGCATCTTTAGTTTCCACTTCTACCTAAACCTCAAAACAGCTTTGCCAGTTTCTCACAATTTACAATACCATACCAATTACAGGGAAAAAAGTTGCAATACACCGAAATACATAAAGACTGCCTAAGGAAAAAAAAATCAGCACTAAGGCTGACTGCTCTGAGTTTCTGCCAGATTACTAGACTGGGAATGTTAGGATGAATTGGTATGACATGGTGTTACATATACCAACCAAGACGGACAGCATTGCTTACTTGGTTTAACCCTTGCGTCTAGTAACATTTATTTTATGAGGAGGAGGGGAAAAACATAAAGGAAGAGGGAACGGAAAAGGAGGAAAAGTAGAAGGATGAGAATGAAAAGGAGCAGGAAAAAGAGAGGGTATGGTGGATGGGTAAGTGATGGTGGTGGTGATGGAGAGGGAACAGACATTTCCTTCTTCTGGGTAGGTCTGTTCACTGTGTACAAAAGATTGTAAATCACAAAAACTGAACCCTACATCATAATACCCTATCAACCTGTGACGAAAAATAAAATAAAATAAAATTCTTTTGCCAAAAATAGCTGAAATACAATAAATTAATAAGCCCTACATAATGAATACAGCCTGAAACTTACAAAAAATGTATGTGTGGTAAAATAACCATTTTAAAAAATCCATCCAGAAAATAACTTGAAATCCAAAAAACTGAACCCAGCATCATAAGAGTAACCTGAAATTTAAGAAAGTATCCACCGAACATTGCGGAAAATAACTTTTAACTTAAAGGCAGTTCTCACAATAAGTCATGAGTGTTTTCCAAAATATAACAACTTTTCCATACAACTGGTACTGTACACTGACAGAACTGGCAAAAAAGTTACCAATTTTTCAACAATCTGACGATGTACTTTATATTTTATTGTATTTTATATTGCTGTAGGGTTATGGGAAGTGGACCCAAACAGCATGTTGGAGCCTTATGAACAATATGATATGATTTTATATCACTGTAACTGGCAATTTTCCTGTACTGTACTTTACTTTGGGAGATATGGGAGAAATGGAGTTCCCCCGAGCTAAGCCCTGTATTGGACTATATAGCCCCGCTAGGGTTACAGGAGGGAGCTACCTCACCCGGCACGGCAGCCCGGGCGAGGCTTGAACTTGCAATCACCTGATCACAAGTCCAGCGCGCTACCACTGTGCTACCGCGCCCCCCCAATACTTTACTTTGGACTTCATCAGAAAACTACCAGCAAAATGGGTGACTACGAGCAATGAATGACTGTACATCCTTATTATACACTGTCATTTTATTTGTCATTTTTTAGATGGAAGTGGAATTTTACTCTATCAGATATGCTTGTGTGTAGCTACAGAATGTGGTGAAAGTTTTTTGGCATATCAGATAATGCCAGAATTCCGGGGGCTTGAATGATGAGAGAATGGATGCAAGGCCCACTGGACTGGGCAAACTTGGGCTGTCTGGGCGTTGCTATTCCTCTCCCTGCCCTTGGGTGGGAAAGGAGGTCTGGATGATGATGATGATGATGATGATGATGATGGTGGTGATGATGATGATGATGATGATGATGATGGTGGTGATGATGATGATGATGATGATGATGATGGAATCTGAATGGACAGTTTTGCTGTGAAGTAAATATCTATACATACAGTCCTTGTTGTCTGTCAGGGATGGTTTCTAAAATATCAACCTTTTCCACAAAACTGGTGCTGTGAAATGGAAGCAACTGGCAAATCTGCTTTGTAGCTATACAGTAGAAATTTAAAGAACAATTTTTTTGTAACTTACTGTGGACCAAGCAGAAAATGGTATTAAAAAAAAAAAAAGAAAATAAGTATGTCAATAAACAGACCGACTAACTGTTTAATATAAACAGAAAGATATAGAAACCGATATTTACTACACAGAATAACTGCCTATTTGCATTTCACTGCCAATGATAAAATACAGCTGCTATTTTTTCCATTTTACAGTTACAATTATATATTAATTTAAAAAAAATATATATAATTTTTTGAGACACACCGATCACTACACAAAATAAAATACTCAGAAATAAGTAACACAGAAAACACTACTCAGCAATAACCAACACAATAACTGGAAGTAACTCTGTCAAACTCTTACACATCAGCACAAACAGGAGACAATATATGACTGATTTACAGCAATGGCCTAATATAAAACTGTTGAGAAATAATGCAGTAAATAGATAAATAATGTGGTAAACAGACTCACAAAGGTCATCATCATAACACATCTTCCACAAATAAATACGGAGGAGCAGAGCATAAAAATCCCATACAATATATAAACTCAATATAACTCACAAACCTTCAACATAAATAATTTGATCTTACTGCAAGAATGAAGAAAAAAAAAAAAGGGGGGAGGACTAACAGAAGGCAGGAAAATTCAACAAACCTATAAAACCTGTTGGAAAAATCTTATTGCTGGAGAATCTGGACGTCACGTGTGATGAGTAACTGTCACTGCCATCATAACCATCATTACCATCATCATCATCATTACCATCATCATCACCATATCATCATCATCATCACCATCAACTCTTGTCTTGTAAACATCATCATCATCATCCCATCCCAATTTCCCATATATTTACATTGCACTGGAAACACGACACAGGAAATAATGTCAACAGAGGGTATCTCACATAACTGGTTCTAAGCAAACTATACGATGGCATGTCAAAATAATTTGATGAATACTGTAGGCTATACTGGAATACAAAGACCCAAAAATATTACAACAGCTAACAATGATAATTCAAAACAGTAACCTTCACTGTTTAAAAAAACAATACAGTAAAAGATTCATACTGTACACAAAACGCAAGACAACATCTCATGGTAATCTGGAGTATGCACAGCAATCTAAAAAAAAAAAAAAAAAAAAAAAAAAAAAAAAAAAAAAGTATACAGTACTTGGCATTACAGAAACATGTGAACCCCACCATCAGTACCTGTCAGCCTAACCCCATTTTTCATAAAATAAGTCCTTGTTATACTATACACCGTGTTTTTTGTACTTTTTTTTTTTCCCCTGTACAGCCATGGAAAATTACAAAAAAGCTGCCTATCAATGTTCCACCATTACCTGTGAGGCAGCTCTGACAGTCGCCCCGCATTTATAGTACTGGCAGCATGGAAAAAGCTGAAATATTTCAAAAATAATTCCCCACAAACAACAACAACTGCCTATACTTCCAAGGAGGTGAGGAGATATAGAAAAGTTTTAGTTAGCTTTAGGTAAAATGATGTCTTCTCTTGGTTCATTCTTGCTACCTCTAGACAATTTTATTAAGGTAACAGGAGACCTCGTGTAGCAAAATGGTTGTTGTTGCTGTTATTGCTAATCAACCCCAGTTTGTCGAACTAAGCAGACTCATCAGCCACAGGCAAGTAACTGTCCCTACTGGGCCATCCTGTGCAATGAACTGACGTTCCCTCTCCAGCTTCAAAGCTTCTCCCAGACTGAGATCTCTTTCACCACAGGGATAAATGTACGCTATATCTAATCTCTATAGTTTCAGCAAAGGGGTATATGAAAGCTATTTCTAATCTCTCCAATTTCAAAGTGTCTCACAAGCTGAGCAAAACTGCCTGGTGGAAGCAAGAATGAAATGAACAGGGTATTATCTTGTGAAGAGGTGAATCTTTCTGGAGGCAGGGATGTGAAAAGGAAATTCATGGAAGGACATTTTCATACAGTTTTGTAAACTTGGAATACACAAGCAGTCCCCCCTCTCCCCTATCTCATTCTTCATGGACAGTTTTAAAACACTGTGTAACAAAACTACACTTCAGTAATTCCTTTGTATGTGGTGATGATGTGTTCCAACTGTAATTCCACTGTATGTGGTGGTAATGTGTTCCAACAATAATTCCTTGGTATGTGGTGGTGATGTGTTCCAAAATATTGCAACATTTCCCTTACAACAGGTAACCTGAACCACAGAAAACTGGCAAACTGGCTTTATGGGTAGTAATGGAGTTTTGGCAGATAAATTTTCTGTATATTACTGTGTACTTAATAAAATAAAAAAGTAAATAAAAAAAGGCACAATTTAACAAAGACCTTTTGTAGAGTAAGTCTCATATTCTTCAACTACTTTTTTTGCTGTTACTTCCACATTCAATTACTGAAAAATGGGACATCCAGCTTCCACTGCAACCTATGAATCTGATTTGCCAGTTTCCATAAAGCTGCAGTATAATATCCAAATCTGTGATACTTTAGAACCTATCTAACTTATATCTTTGACTGCTTTCAAGTGGGCAATACTCATTCTCCCTTGTCCCAATGGATATTTACGAAACAGAACCAAGATACACAAACAAACTTACGATCAATCAACTGTCTCCCATAACTCAGACCTTCATTTACAAGAACAGCAAGAGACAAGGGAAGTTTCTGCTCTCTTCCTTCCTTGTCTTTCCTGCAAAAAACAAAAATACCTACGATGATTTCATCTCACATCTACCATATGTTCTGCAAAAAGAACAAGAAACATGAGAAATTCTACATTCACAGGATAGAAAAACCCACACTAACAAACAAAAAGATATGCTTGCAAACAGTTTTGATGACTGCTGTTGCCAATGCTGTTTAGAGATACATCTTTTCATGTCACTGTGGGTTTCTTTATCCTCAGTGATGTTCACGACAGTGCGACTCTTCAACCATTCTACACTCTCCCTGTCCTCCCTGCAAACACAAATCCGAGCTACAAGAGGGAGTTCATTACAAGTTTGTTACTGAATCTCAACCCTGGTCATAACGTAACAACTAATCTCTTCAAAACAAAACAAATCTCCTCCTTGTCTGCCTGTGATGGGCATAGACATATAAAAATAAAACAAAACAAGACCTAGTGCATTAGCTGCCACCAGGGAAATGAAGATTGATGGTGGAGCTGCGGAACACGACAATCGCATGGAAGGGTGATGGAGAGAAAGACAATTCAGGGATAAATCACATTCCAAACCAGTTTTGTCAATGAGCTGACTGGCAAAACTGGTCAGGAGTATTAGCCAGCAGAATGTCCTAGGTGGCATGGGAGGTTTCATAGCACCTCTTCCTTAGCACTGTATTTTGTGTATTACACCTTCGCATTCTCTTGCATGTTAAATACGTCTTAATAAAAGTACAGTTTGCATCAATAATATTCAAGATACTAAGACCTACTGTGCTGAACAAACCAGTAAGGAATAGGTGTCAAAAATATCTAAAGCCACTTAGAATACAACCTTCTGTTTGTAACTCGTGTTTCTCTACATCACCGTCCCATAACTGTCCTAACATCTGAACATGTGACAATGGCGGCGCTAGACAGTGAAGGAAAAACAATGTAAATACATCTATTGCTGGTGGAGTATAGACTTGAGAGTCGCCACAAAGTATTGCAGTTGGTTAAGGGTGTTCTCGAGGAGGTGTCGGCCCTCAGGGTGTAGAGCCATTTGGTGCAGGTCGTGGAAGGTGAAGGCCAGGTCTGGACACGGTTCCTTGGCCTCAGTCCAGAACCGCAGCAGTAGGTTGAACAGCTCCATATACGGGTCGACAATTGTGGTGTTCATGCACCTGCGGGAATACAGCATATCATGACAGTTTCAGGGTTGTTGTTACTGTTGTTGTTGTTACTGTTGTTGTTGTTCTCATGGCCCCAGGCTCATCTGCACATAAACCCAATGGAATGAATGCTGATGCTGCCATTCTTTTCTACACCTGCTTTAATTCAATTACAATAAGACTCTGGATATGTCTGCTGGTTTCAATCCCTTCAATCCAGTGACATATTTTCCCACTTTGCTCTTCTTGATTACAGACTATTTCATTTAGTTCAAGAGAAACTTTCAGCTGTGAAAGAGTTCACAGAGGCTACATATAACCCCTCCAGTTTATTATTATTAAAAAAAAAAAAAAAAAAAAAATAAAAAAAAGTCCTGAGCTGAATAAACTGTCTAATGATATTAAGAAAAACTTTTAAAAATGCTGTATATCATTCAATTTATGTTGAAACAATCTTCACACAAAACTAGGCATGATCAAATTACCAACATAGTACGGCACCCAGCAAGAGATGTACAGTATGTGAGGAGCTTCTGGAAACTGATGTCAGCATCCTCCAAGGTACATATGGCAAGAAATTAGGTATGTTTGCTAGTTTTAAGCAATCTTCTAGCAAAACTAGGAAGATGGTTAAAATACCTGCATAGAGCAGCACCCAGCTTGAGGACGTATGAGAGGAGGTTCTGGGCACTGTTGCGAGCGTCCTCCACGGTCATGGTGCGCTTGTTCTTGAACGCCGGCAGCGTGTGTGGCACACGGTGGGCATCAAGGATCATCGCACTGGGAGCAAGGGCAGAAAGGGTGTATTAGTTGTCTAAGTGGGTCATGGGAATTATATCAACAATGTCAGAGGAGCACTAGGGAGGGAAAGGAAAAGGAGGAAAAAGGAAAGGCAGAGAAAGGGAGGGGAGAAGGAGGCAGGGGCAGCAGGGCAGGTATAGTAGTCATGTTAGGGGATGAAAAGGGAGGGAATGGGAAAGGGAAGGGAGAAGAACGGGTAAGGGTGCAGAGAAGAGGAGAGATAAGATGGAGGGAAAAGACTAAGTTGAAGAGGAAGTGGGAGAGAAAGGATAAAGAAGAATAGGCTGGAAGGAAGGGGAGGGAGGAAGGAAGGGGTAGACTGTGCAGCATACAGTGCACATCAAGGATCATCACACTGGGGACAGGACCAGCATGGCAGGAATATTAGTGATGATACAGGAGTACAGGGGACATATTAATGATGTAGGGGAGTGGAGGAGGAGGGGGAAGGGAAAAAGAGCGAGGATTATCACACTGGGGGCATGGGGAACAAGTGATACATACATGATATTAGGAGTAAAGAGGATGGAAAAGAAGGGAGAGGAAAGAATAAGGGTGGAGAAGAAAGAGCATTCTTGTAATGTTATACGGTCAGACAAGAGAAAATAAAGGGAAAGGGAGGAGAGGGGAGGTAACTAACTCTTAATCTCTTCAGTCCAGCGAATGGGTAAAAACAGGCTAAATCTACGCTTTGGTGTCCAAAAAGTTTTCCAAAGCTGAATAAAGCAGTCCATACACAGCAAGAAACTAATAAAGCCATCACTGGACAAAAGGGGTTAAATTCCACCAAGCATAGGCTATCTCCAAATCCATTCTTACAATCCAACATTCTTACATCAATTACACATCAAACATCAATGCATTCACACATCATCATCATCATCATTTCTGGCAATATTATGGGGTAAAATGTCAATCATCCATACAGCAAAGAAACAACACATCATTCAAAACATTTTTCAAATACCATCCTCCATGAATCCCCATCATCAGATTCAATGGGTTGTTACTGTTGTAGCTCTAGATTCAACCTGACAAAAACCAGGCGGACTGCAGGTTGAAGATGAGACTAAAAATATGGTCAGGTAAGAACACAAACCCACTTAAAACTTACACAAATTGGGTCATGCTGGTGGTGACAAGTTTTATCATTTCCTGTGCATTACTGAAGCCAGTAGGGTGTGCTGTGGGGGGGTGGGGCTGGAGGTGTGGGGCCTGGGGGTGGTGAAGCAGCGTGGGGGCAGCAGCAAGGGGGGCAGTGGCGGTGACGGGAGGCGGTACAGATGTCACACGTGTGAACACTGGGGTACCACCCAAACCAATGGTACTGCTGCTGGAAAAAGGAAAAAATAAGGGATTAGACAGATACATGGCTTGACAACGAGATTGATAAGGTATATATACATACAGACAGACAGACTAATGGAACTACTGCCAAAAGGAGAATGTTTACTACAATAGTAGTAGTTTCGGCACACAAAGGGGCATTAACGGAGCAATAATGGCTGAGGGCAGAGGAGCAGTGTAGGAGGCAATACAGATGCTACTTGCATCAGTCCGGGGTAAGACCCCCACCATCTATATTGACAGAACTGCACTTGGAAAAGGAGAATGTTTACTATACAAGGAAAAAAAAAGCTACAGTAAATTCTTGTTATACGACCCCCTTGTTGACATTCACACATTGCTCAAGCCTTCAATACTCTCACCGTAGTATATTAACCATGCTGTGTTGATAACTTGAGTGTGTCACTTTCTTGTGGCAGCTTCTGTTCTGCTCCATTCATCCATTCACTCATTATTCAAGCCTTCAAAACTCTCAGCACAACTTTTCACCTTATATTAATCATGTTGTGTTGGTGACTAGAGAGTGTGTCATTTTCCTGGGGCAGTTTCTTCTGCTTGGTGTCACTGTCAGTGGTGGTGGTCGAGGTGGCAGGGTGCGGTGATGATGAGGGTGCACTACCGTCACTCTCAGACAACTTATTCCCTAGATAGTCGGGCCACTGATGTTCGTACCTGTGGGCAGACGCATAGAGGCAACTTTTATTCTATGGGTAATTAACTCCTTCAATCCAATAAGAGGCTAAGCAACGTTGGGTCTGGTTAGTACTTGGATGGGTGACCGCCTGGGAACACCAGATGCTGTTGGCATCCCTACGTGTCAAGTGGGGTTGGTGGAGGATTAGTGCCCCTCTCTGTAAAACAATTAACTCTAAGCCCTTGACCACCCCGTTTGGGATACATGGCGTCTGGCAATGGATGGATGGAAGTCCTCACTACAATTTATATACTGTGTCATTTCTGGTAGGTGGTGGCGACCATCATCCACTTATGACATAGTGTTACCTGCCTACTTCTCCCTTCACCTTTATCATTCACTCTCTGTCTCTGTCCTCCTCTCTTCCTATTTCTCCCATCTTTCCCGTCACTTTTAACTTGAATTTGGCTCTCTCTTGTATTTTGTTTTTCTCTTGGAAGGAACAATAATTATGGGCTCGTGGCCTTTGGTTCCTTCTTCCTCACAAAAAAAAAAAAAAAAAAAAAAAAAAAAAAACTATGCCTCTTTTCTTTTCAGGTGACTTTACTTGAGTGCCAAATCTAATGGTATCCTGTATGACAGGAAACCATTTTCAACACTGGGCGGTAAACAATTAGTATAACCAGCCCATAAATGTTCCCTACAAGTCAACAAGTGAGTTGGTGGAGGGTTAGTGTCCCTCCCTGTAAAACAACTACGGTAACTCAGAGTCAAACCACCACTCCTTATGGGACTATGGTGTCTGGTTAGATAGAATTTGACCATTTTTAAAAATTGTCAGTTATTTATATAGGTACCTATTTATCTTATGTTAGTGGTAGGTGGGGACGCTCACCATCCACTCACTCAATGTAGTGCTGCTCTCAGGTGTCTGCCCTGTCCTCTCCTCCATCCTTCTTTCCCTCCATCTTCTTCTATCTTTCTTTCCTTCATTCTTTCCTTGTCCTTCTACCTACGGATGACTTTACACTCCCTCTTCTGTCTTTCATTTCTTCATTCTTTCCTCTTTCTTCTGCCTATGGGTGACTCTACATTGAGTGACAAGCCAAATGGTTTCCAGTACACCAGGAAACTATTTACTACACTGGATGGTAACCATATAACCATATTTTGGTGCCTGGTGGTTTAGTGGGTATTTATTGTGCTCCAATTGGATTGAGCCGGTGAAGGTTTATATCCAAGGGATGGTTGGGGTTTATTGCTCACATAATGCCACTCAGGGATGAGTGAGGTTGGTCACTCTCATCTTAAATGTCAGGACCAACTGCCTAGCCCTGGGCTCCTACGCTCCTCATGGGGCAACGCAGGATTGAATGATGGATGGATGTATCTTTTTTGCTGCGTACCAAAGTTACATCAAATAAGATTAAGTCAATGGACACCTTACCTCCTCTTAACCCTTGCCAGGCTGCAGACCACATATGAGGCACACTGTAGGTCTGCAAAGGCCATGCGGCAAACCTCACATGAGGTACATTTTACAATGGTTATAAAACAATGCCTCAAGGGAGGTAAAGTACCTTACAAGGAATCAGCTCAGCAGGGTTAAGGTATCCCAATACTGAGGTTGGCCATGGGACAGCTGATGTTTCCTATGGACTGGAAATTAAACCAACTGCCAAAAGTAGCTGATTAATTATTCACAGTTGTTGGAAACTTGGGAAAAAAGAAATCAGTGATATGTGATAACATCTGAAACAATGCAAAAGTCTTAGCTTGGACTCTGACTACTTGTGGCCAAGTTTCCTGTCTAAGAAAACATACTGTACTGTGTAGCTAATTACTGGAACCAAGCTTGCAGCCACTTTACTCTTGCAGTATTACACCACCACCCAGAACTGACGGCAACCAACCATCTACATACTACCTACAGGATCAGGCTTTATTCCATGAGAATACACCACATCTATGTCAATGACAAGCAGTAGCAAGGTCCTCATTTTAAGACATCTTTTTTTATGTTCATTTTTCGTATAAATCCCCTGAATCCTGGTGACGTCTTTTTAGTTTACTCTTGCTTCTATCAAACAAATACTATATTCAACTTCAAAGAGGTCTCACAAATTTGGTTAGGTTAGATGTTGTATGGTCATGTTAAATTATATTACCGTACGTTATGATAGGTTAGCATAGTAATATTAGCTATATGGACCCACCTGCACTTGTCCCCGTAGGCACAGGTGCCCTTCAGGAAGTATCGGCACACCATGGAGGGCTGGGCTACTGTGGGGTCATGGGAGAAGCGACACTGGTCACCCTTGTTGCACACATTGCTCATAAAGTACCTGCCGGTGGTCAATTATATAACTAACACAGAATGAAAGTATTATTTCAGTTTCAACCCATAACTGATTTGGACATGACCCTTTATCTCATTTATTATTGATCTGTAACAGATGTGTCATGAGGATGATGAAAAGCAGCAAGAATTTATAACAAATTCATAAGTTACATGAAGAGCTGCTTGAAATTAGAACAAATTCATAAGGCACATGAAAATAATTAAGAGAGGCTATGGTTCAAGACCAAAATTCTACTAGAATGAGCAATCGATAAAAAGACGTTAAAATTAACATCGAGAAAAACATGACTCAACATCTGATATGCTAAACAGTACATGCCTGGATTTACAGCATATTCAGCAGCCATCAACTGAAATGGCCATAATGTCAAAGATCTACTGTAAATTCTGGCCATGAAGATTTATTTGGCATCTCATTAGCAGAGTGGCACAGTAACTGAGATCTCAAGGTGGAATATACCATGCACTATCCTAGCCTATCACAACATGGTTGGAATTAAAGATGACTGGGGATATTTTTTACACGTGAATATTGCCTGCAAAATAAGGTGGCCTACAGCTTATATGACCTGGACTACTATGGCCTTGTCTCAGACCCTCCTTCGCCGCAGCCTAGACCTGTACCACTCACACCAGCCTACCCCCACCTCATCCCACCCACACGCCCACCCTAACCTACACACTATCTCCCTCCACTATTACGAGCAGCCTAAATATATATCAAAATCTAATCGAAGTAGCCGGATAGCAAGGTTCCAGCGGGTTCACCTATGGGCAAAAACTACGAAAAAATGGACCCAGAGAGGTTACACAGGTACAGATATATGGGAAACAGAGTACATGTATGTCATGTGGCCTGCCCCTGAGGTCCCATATGAGCTCACCGACACAAGACACTGTGAGGCCCGCCTCCTTGAGCCATTTTTCCCAACCCTCAGATGTAAACAAACTGACAGGGTGCAGCCACTTCGACCCAACACATACTCGACCTAGGACTAACTCGCCATAACATTTTCAGTACAGTATTTACATAGGAACATGAAAATACGAATTCAAAATAATGGAAATATTTCACAAACAACATAAAGGGAACTAAACTCAAACTGACCATTTTTGCCAACGGCTCTTGCCAATGGATACATCTGTATTGCAAAATTATCAATAATTTTGAGAAAAGTACCATTATTTGTTGAATTTCAGTAGAAAATTGCTTTCTGTGCTAAAAGTATAGCCTAATATTCGTCGCCGAATCGAACTTGCCAAAAACAAGCCAAAATTCCTCTGTACAGTACCTTAGAATGTAACATTTTTTTTTTTTTTATCGTAAACCTTGCCTAATCACCTTACACATATTAAATATATCTATAATTTCCAGGCTAATAAATGTCGAAATAAGAGGGTCTCATAATCATCGTATCCACTGGATCCTTGAGTTCTGTACTGTAATTGCAATTACCTGTACTGTACCACAAACTTACGGTACTGTACTCCCCTACTTAGCACAATAGGAATTCTTTCCGTAAAATTATAAATTTTCCATGTTGCCAGTTACAACAGAAGAGAACATTGGGTAGCCAAACTCATTAAAAATTAGCTCTGCAAAAGAGCAAGAGATACTGTCATCTGGCACATTTATGTAGCAGCTTTCTTATTACAAATTGGTATTAGCTTCGCAAAATTCCTGCCTCTTGGCTCCTACTATCCTAGTCATGAGATATCCAACGGAAAAACTTGGACCAGGATGTGCTGGCATCATATCATTAATTATTGCAAAAAGATTGCCACCTCCCCCCCAAAAAAAAACTACTTAAATGTCGTCATCAACAGTTTTAACCTCTATCCCTTACACCTATAGGAGAGCCAGTGGTCCAATGGTTAGCATATAAAGTTCACAACTGGAATAGTCAAATTCTTGGGCCTGTCTGACTGGTTTGATTCCCTTTTGATCTTCTTCATTTAGCAGTACGGAAAGGGACCTGGCTGTAACCATCAACTGCTAAATAGATTTCTTGCCTTAATAATCCTTCTGCAATTGATAGGCTAAAGAAAATCCAAGTCTTCTTTCTCTTCCTCATCCCACTAATAGTCTAAGCTTGGTATCCCATTTCTGGTGCTCTAAACAGTCACAACTGGAGTTACTGTGATGCTGAGGAGGATTCCATAAACCATGCTTAATCTGATTTCCTGTTGTAACTCACCTTTGTTTTTGCAAGAAATGCAGAAGAGCAACAGTGAGATCGGAGAAAAATTGAAGGAGGCGGTCTTGTGATGCATGAAGGGAGACTGAGACAGTTTGATGTGAAAAGAATGGAGGATGAAAAGTTGGTGAAAAGATCTGCATGTGTGAATGTGGCGAACAGAGCACCAAGAGGTAAACCTAAGAAAAGAATAGATCTACAAAATGACCTGACTTAGGGGACTGGACAGAGATGCTGCCAGAGATGATGCAGCATCAAAAGCCATCAGGTGAACAAAGCTGACATGCAAAAATGTATAAAGCCTTATAAAATGAAAAGAACTAAGAGGCACAGGAACATTCTGCATTCTCCTTTCCTTGTTCTTCATACTGAAAATACATGCATCATCATCTTGGCCAGTTTTCCCACTTATAGATGGGATGAGGCTAGATCTACAAAGCACTCACATCAACAGCCTTGCCTCTTACTCTACATTATTTTGTGAATTATTGTTCATTATTTCTTATCCTATCCATGCTGTACACTCAACACACATTCCTCAATAACCCTGTTTCCACTACTCTTGCTCTTAACTTTCTACACTCTTGTCATATCTAAATCTCATCCATGTGTTAAAGTGAATACTAACACTTTCATATAATCCTCTTGCAGCCTCCCCATTCACATCTTTGTTTGACAGCAAGGCCTTCAGTGCACCAGCTGCACTCCAGTTGTCACCGGCATGAGCCTTGATTATCTTTTTTTTTTTTTTTTTTTTTTTTTTACTGACCCATATAATACACACCTGTAGCTCATACTAGGGTGAGAATCAAAACTTCCATTATGTACTCTTAACATTTACTTGTACCAACATTACAAAAAGGTGGGAGACTATAAATTTTGGTGTGGAAGGTGAGAAGGTCGAGGGTTGGGTTGGAGAAAAAAAAAAAAAAAATGGGATGGTCATAGAGTGTGACCTCAAAGAAAAGGGACTGAATAGGGAGGCTGTCAGAGACTGAGCAGCATGGAGAGTCACCATTAGGTAACCAAGACCAAAACACACAAGTATGTCGGAGCCATTAAAAACAATACGAATTATACGATTTTCTGGATAACAGAATATGTTCTGGTGCTTTCTTTCAAATTATGTACCTGTACTTTTACATAAACTTTAACAACAGTCAAGATGGGTTTGGTTACAGATGTACAGTACACTACCATACATGGAGAATAAAATGTATTAGGAACACACAAAAAAAGCTAAAATGCTCTCAAGACTGAAATAAAAGTAAGTTGCACCATATACAAACTTCTACATTGCTATGTAAAACAGTACTTCAACAGCCATTTCCATAATACTGTACTCCCTTTGAGGTGCAGAGACCTGAGGTAAGGCTACCACATTCCAGAATAGTACAATTAACCCATAGAGTACACCAATCTGAAGTACATGTTTGTTTGGCACAATCTAAGCTGTGACTTGCACTCCATAGGTTAAGGCCACACCCAGAGTAAATGCATGCAAGAACAAGTGGGTGTGGGCAGCTGTTCTGCATCACTGTAACCCATACAAATGACCCCACTGGATGCAGAGGGATGCAGGCGAGAACTTTTATGGGTTGCAGTGATGCACAACTCCTACCTGCAACTGCAAACATTTAGTGTGGATGCACCCTAAGGGAAGATGACCATCCCATTCCCCTTGGTGGCACTGCGAGCATAAAAACCACCAGTCACCTCCTGGGGATCACTCTCAACTATGCAAGGCCAGACCATCACTCGGGCTGGGATGTTTTGACCACTATATCACCAGTCAGCAAAAAAAAGCACCATTACTCCCTTGCTTAACCCCTTCACTAATAGTTTTTGTTTTTTCTTGAGTTTATGTGTACTATCTCCAGATGATTTTATCTTCATCATCATCATCATCTAATCCAGTATTGCCCCATGAAAAGCATAAGAGCCCAGGGCTAGGCAAGCTGGTCATGACATTTAAGGTGAGAGTGACCAGCCTCACTCATCCCTGAGTGGCATTACATGAGCAATAAACCCCAATCACCCCTTGGCTATAAACCTACACCAGCTCAATCTGATTGGCACACCCTAATTGCCCATTAAACCACCAGGCACCATAATTTGGTTGAATGGTTACCACCCAGCATTGTAAATGGTTTCCTGGTGTACAGGAAACAATTTGGCTTGTCACTCATTGTAAAGTTACCCGTAGACAGATGGAGGAGGAATGAATGAAGGAAAGAAAGACAGAAGTGGAAGGAAGTAAAGAAGGAAGGAAAAGAGGAAAAGGGAGGCACCCGTGCGCAGAACTACATAGAGTGAGTCGATGGTGAGCGCTCCCAACTACCACTAATTTTATACGTCACTTATAACTGAAGTCCCATCTAACTTGAATAAAACTGTCCTTTGTTTACAAAAAAATAAAATAAATAAATAAATAAACAAATTACTGTACAAGACACTCCCTTATTGAAATGGTTAACTGATGAGTCAACATGAATGCTGTTTTGTTTTCTACTGTGACTTGGAGAAGATAATTCAAATGAGAGGGGCTACATATAGCATTCACTAATCCCTTTACTACTAGAACTCCTTCCTAACTCATTAAAATCATCAAGAGGTAGCAATAACAAACAAACTATGGACCGTATTCGAGGGGACATCGGATGTTTTGTAGCACCTCTTCCTGTAACACACCTAAACAATCGCTTGTACATTATTTGCATCATTTTAATATTAACTTAGTCTGTATCAGCATCATACAAGAAGATAATGGGATGGAATGTGCACAATAAATCAGTGAGGAGGAGGTGTTACAAAATATCCAAAGCCACTTAAATAAGGCCCATTCCAAATTTGGGCTACACTCGGCCATGACCCACACCCTTCCACACTTGCTCATACGCTCTCACTCTAACTCAACCATCTCTAGTCCATTCCAAATTAAAATTATAGTTACAGGTAATGAAGCTGAGTAAGGAGGTGTGCAAGTCAAGGCCAAGTGTAATTCTAATCTGGAATCGACTAAAGAATGCTATGGCCCTCATATGTCCTTGGGGTGAAGGGGTTAACCTCTTGCCGATCCACACAGAGATCAAACGAAGACAGGGGATATCTGGAGAATGCCAGTCTGGGACACTCCTAGCAATCTGCCAGACATGAATCATGGCATTAGTACAGTATAAACCTGGTCCATTACCATTATATTCCAATCATAATCATTATCAACATCACCACTATGATCATCATTATCATCACCTCCACTATCACCACTCTTACCCTTATCCCACTTTTTATCTATGCAGAAATCACTCAATCTTTTTGTGGAGATCGCTGTGAGTCCAACTAAGATGATGATGAATCTGTGCTCATAACCTCAGCATCTACCTCAATCAAAATTTCAAACTAACAATCACATTCATTACATTCTCAACCTAAATCTCAAAATCAAACTAACAATCACAATCATTTAATCTTGTTGATATCACTTACCCTTGCCCAAAATCTTTTTGGACATCACTGTGAGTCTAATTAAAACAATGAATCCATGCTCACTCCCTCAAAATCCTCTGGCCACAATGTCAGTCAACTTAAACAAACACAACCACTTACTCTTGCCTAAATCTTTGTGGAGATCACTGTGAGTCTGACGAAGAGGATGACGACGAATCTGTGCTCATAACCTCAACGTCCTCCTGCTCCTTCTTTTCTACAACGGCTGAGTGGCTGCCCACATGGACCTGTAGCTCCCCTGATGGTTGCCATGAGAAAGTCCCACCCATCGCTGTTGAGGTTGGTTCTGTGAAGGAACAGTATTTACACAATCTGGTAAGCAGCTGATAATTTATTTAACAAAATGTACAATTTTCCTCAGCAACTGGCTCATTTTTATTGCCATCCTGCCTGAGTGTCATTTGCTATGGCAGGAATGTGACATCAATGCATACTCACTTACAGAGGGTGGTATGCAATAGGATTCATTATACTACTTTAATGTACAGTATTACAGATGAGATGCTGTGCAAGGAGGGAAAGGAAAGAGTTGTGACACAGTAGCACAAAAACCACAAGCTTACCTGAATGGTGGCCCCGAGCCATTGGATCTGCTAGGTGGGGATGTGAATGCAGCAGCTGACCATTTTGACCAAGGAAACCTGCTCGCATCTCAAGATCTGCAGCAAAGAAGTGGCTTGAAATCAGCAGCATTCATAGTCATCATCCAAATCTAATTTCCTATTAACCCCTGTCTGGCTGATTCTTTGTATGGTAGTTTACCTCCCCTAAATCACTGTTTATCCATCCATCCATCCATCATCCACTCCTACATTACCCCATCAGAATGGCAGTAGCCCGGGACTAGGCAAGTTGATCCTGACATTTAAGATTAGAGTGACCAGCCTCACTCATCCCTGAGTGGCATTACATGAGCAATATACCCCAAGACTTTACTGATCTACCAGAAGACCCGCTGACATGTCATAAAAATACCCCTGCTAATACCAATACACCAGTCCTGTATGAGACAGCCCTAGCATGTATTCAATATGGACAGTGGGTGTTAGCACCAAATTGGTGACATGTAGAGGTGTATGGTATGTAGGAGGACTACTGGGCCTTGAGAGAAGGCTGTGAAGCCTATGCCCAGAGTCAACAAAACAAAAAAAAAAAAAAAAAAAAAAAAAAAAAAATATATATAAACCTACACAGGCTAAATCCAATTGGAGCACCTTAATTACCCACTAAACCACCAGGCACCATAATTTGGTTATATGGTTACCACCCAGTGCAGTACAGTATATGGTTTCCTGGTGTACAGAAAACCATTTGGCTTGTCACTCAGTGTAGAGTCACCCATAGGCAGAAGAGGAAAGAATGAAGGAGAGAAAGAAGAGAAAGTGTAAAGTCACCCATAGGCAGAAGGAAGAGGAAAGAATGAAGGAAAGAAAGACAGACGAGGAAGGAAGGAAGAGTGGAAAGGGCAGACACCCAAAGCTGCACTACATTGAGTGAGTGGATGGTGAGTGCCTCCACCAAAGTAAATTTTACCTATTAGGCTTCCAGCTTGGCTTGTGCAGACCTTCACTGTGTCTCATATAAGGTCTGCAGCTCAGCATGTGTTAAACCAGTGAAACTAATGATAGCCAATCCCATTTTACCCCCAGCAAAGTTTAGGGATCTGAGGCTAAGCCACCAGTTTAGTACATTTAAGGATAAATGAGTAATCCATTTCCCCTGTGGCATTACATGACTGAAGTGTCAAGTCACCTCTTGATTATTAGTTCTATGGAAAGCTGTCATTTGAACTGGAGCATGCTAACCACTAGATAACCCAAGATGCATGGCAAACCATTAAAAAATATATTGTATACATGTATAAAATTACAGCACTGTTGTACACAGAACATGTGATGAATTACACAACACACTAGAAATTATATGGCAACTGAGTAAGACTCATATTACCATTTCATGGTACAGCTACTGGAGTCGGGCTTATACTGCCATAGTCTTGACCTACATAACATCATTCTTACTCCATAAACAACTCAACTACCTATCTATCTGACTATCTATCTACCTACTGCCAGATGCCTTAAGGAATTAAATCTTCCATCTTTAATGCTGAGCTGTAACAAAAGATTAACATTAGAATATGGTACAATTACAAAAATGTGCTATGCAAAGGATGTGATGCCATACTATTGTCTTGTTCTACCGCTGAGCTATGAAAATTAAGCTACAAAAGCATGAAAGTTTCTTCATAGTTTAGGTGAATAATGTAACAAGCAGGTATACAGTGTCCAATAATGATGATTTGTGTAGGACTATAGTTATTCACCTCAACCTAATCAAATTTTAGTCCTTTTTGTAAATTATTTCTTCTTGTTCAGTGGCAGAAAAAGGTAAGAGTATGACTCTACATCCATTTCACAGCACTTCTTCATGAGTGGTCCTACATGTTAGTGATAATTTCTTAGTTACAATTCAATATTAAAGATGCAGGGATGGCTATACTACACCTAGCTAAAGTGAACAGTGCATAGTCTCACCTATGGGGTACGGTCTGCGTGGATCTCCCTGCTGCCAAGTGTCGGGGGCGGAGACTGAATGAGTGGAGGAGATGCGATGGGCATATTTGATGAGTTCCTCGCTGTTGACAGGACGTTTGTTGGCACGAATAATACTCTGCATCTTCTGCCGAGCCTGGTACAGCGCTATTGACTGGGGAGGGAGGTAAGCAAGGCACGATAAGCCTGGATGAAATTTAAAATACCTGTACAGGCAGTCTTCAGTTAACCTCTTGAATCTATGTGATGTCTGACTTAACTTATTGTTGGTCTTCCAGACAGGTTCATTCAATTTAGGAAAGGTTTCTCATATATACTGTACTAGAAGCTTATTAAGGTTACATCCAACCCTTCCAGGATGTTTGATTGTTAAGTTGCATGAGGTGGAGAGATGGATTCGAGTTATACAGTAAGCCAAAAGAATGAGGGTGGTGTTAGTTGAAGGAAGAGCATCCTGATGGCAGAGAACAGGATGACATGTCCACGGCCATCTCTCAGTAATCTTCATGGAGACACGTGACCACTTTATTTTGCAGTTTTCTTCAGTGTTTTCTTTATGAAAAGCGCTTCATGTGATTCTTTCCATATACTGTACTCTGAGAGAATTTCTAAGTTTCGATGTACAGTATTTTATTTCTTTTATAAGTGGTGAACAGCCATTAAAACGCAGTCTTTTTTTACAATCCCCACTGGCGGTGAAGACAGACACATCTTGTGTTCCGAAGATCAACGGAAAATGCTATTTTTGGCACAAAATTACCCTATCAATGCTGATTTCTTAACCTAACCTAAATTTTCATAACTTAACCCAACCTAATTGATCCAAACCTAACCTTAACTCACAATTTATCTTAACCTAACCTATTTTAGGCTAACCTAACCAAACTTATCCTAACTTAACCTATCCCTTGTATAATTTTACTTTGTTTCTTGACAGATCTTCTTCAAACTTGAAAATACACTTCTGTACACCTTTACAAAGTCTTTGAATCGATTAAAAGATACATAAAACTTTCCTGTTAATATTTACATGTGGTCCCACATCTCCCTTCAGGATAAAGTCATCTAGATGCAGACTGATATACAGATAAACAATACATGTACAGGTGAGAGATCAAAACAACAAACCAGTGAGTGATGAGCGTCGTACAGTTGGCGCTCCAGCTGCAGGATCATCTGGTCATGGCGATCCACCTCGGCCTGTACTGCATCCATGATGCTGGCCACACGTGCCTGCTCACTGGCCAACTAGTGAGACAAACATGTACCCTCATCATCATTATCATCATAACTGGCGTGTGTGTGCATGCGTGCGTGTGTGTTCCTAATTGTTCTTACCTAATTGTATCTTTACAGGAATGAGTCAAGCTCGTACTGTCCCGTGTCTTAAACCATATTTATCGTACATATCCTTAAATTTGTGAATTGTTTTGGCACACACTATTTCATTCAGTAGTGCATTCCACTGATCAATTGCTCTATTTGGGAAACTAAATTTCCTTACGTCTTTATCAACTCTTTTTATGCAGTTTTTTGCAGTGTCCTCTTGCTGATGCTTCCCCATACGTTAAGTAATCATTTATGTCTATTTTCTCCTTCCCTGATATGCATTTAGATAGCATAATCATGTTACCTCTTTTTCTTCTCTCCTGTAGTGTTGGTAGATTCAGTTTATTTAGTCTTTCTTCGTAGCTTAGATCCCTTAAGTTTGGTACCCATCTTGTGGCAGCCCTTTGAACTTTTTCAATCTTGTCTATATGTTTTTTGAAATAAGGACTCCAGACTACTGATGCATACTCCAGGGTTGGTCTGGTGAATGATGTTATTATCTTTCTTAGCATGTCTTCATTTATGTGTGTGTGTGTGTGTGTGTGCACAAGCATGCATACATACAATCATTTATCCATCATCCAAGCCTTCAAAAAAGCAGAAAAGCTCTAGAAGATGGGTGAGTTCACCGGGTAAGTGAATGAAGAATGAAGACGTATTTTATCGTTATGTGGCTCTGTAAGGTTCTGTAACTGTGCAACCATTATATATATATATATAATACGGAGGCAATACATGTCTAACAAAATCACCATTTTTTTTCTAAGCCACTCTTTCATTTCAAATTAA
The DNA here is from genome assembly GCF_032717465.1 of Coenobita brevimanus. Classification (NCBI taxonomy): domain Eukaryota; kingdom Metazoa; phylum Arthropoda; class Malacostraca; order Decapoda; family Coenobitidae; genus Coenobita; species Coenobita brevimanus. Next base: position 58,494,519 of record NC_137024.1, on the reverse strand, counting down.
AATACTTGTATTTGCTTACACCTGCGTTCCACACAAAAGAAACCATTTCACCTTGACGCCAGGACAGATTGGGTTTGGTAGATTAGTTATCACTATGCAAGAGAAATGTAGAGTAAAAGTTTCAAATTTTTTGAGTAACTTATATGCTGTCTATTAGAAATGCTGAAATCTATGAATGTACTCTTCTACAATTCACGAAAGGAGCTATCAGACATTTTTAGTTAACTTAGGAGAGACCCTGTGTAGTGAAACATCAGATAATTTTAATAAGAGTGAGCCATAGGTTACTCTTGCTCCTACCACACACTTTTATTTAAATCAGGTAAAATGGCAATGGTGTTCCCTTGAGCTAGACCCTGTATTGGATAATAGAGTCCCACTAGGTTACAGGAGTGCGCTACCACTCCTGGTACGGCAGCTCCTCACTCTAAATGAAGTACCATGATGCTAACTGCCCTGTACCTTGATAGTGTCCTTGAGCTGTTTGTCCTTGAGGATAAGCAACTCCACTAACTGGGCAAGTTCCGTCGATGAGAGCCGCTGTGACTTGGGGGCCACACTGTTCTCAAGCAACTCTCTGCAAACACAAACACCCTTACATCATCATCTATATTCCTTACTGTTTTTTATACACTGGCGCCTCTTTTTATTATGCTTAAATACTGTTCCCATTAAAGATATTTACATCAACACATCAACCAATAGGTGCATTCCAGTAAAGGGGTGAGGCTACTGTCCCGACATTTATGGCAAGAATGGAAAGTCACTCTTTCTTCTGTAGCAATGTGTAAGCAGTAAACACCAACCAGCTCTTGAATCGAAACCCCTTACGGACCACACACGGCTGTAGTGCTTAAAGTATGCAAATAATGTCAGGAAAAAAAAAATGTAAACAATCCCATCACAACCTCCATACCCGGCCATCAGTTATAAAGCATCATACTGTATAACACCCGACCTCTAGTGGAATTGTATATCAAAACAGTTTCTGGATATTGCTTTATAAAAGTGTAATGACTTACTTAGAAATGAGCTCTGTATCGTCTATGAGGGACAATAGCTTCTCTCTGGTACTGATTGACGCCATGTTGACAGTTCTCGAATATCGCTAAACTTGATCACTAAAACAGCTAGATTGTCGCTAAATGAAAAGAACTAAAATCAGGCGCCAAGATACAATATTGTTAGTTATAAAATCACCAGAACATAGCTAATTAAAAAATAAAATCTTTGCTAAAATGGAATAACTAGGTCTTGCGAAACAAATTTGCGCGTATTTATCGACGATCATAGCCAATTTTTACGATAAATACATTAACAACACTTTACTATTAACAAAAATCGCATTTGGTCTACGTTAGCCCATTGTAGGCCCAGACATTCTCCTAGAACAGTGATTGACAGTATTCTTTCCCCATGCTGGCGAAGTCCGATGGAAGTGGTCTGTAACATGTGAAGCATAAGTAGAACCAACAGGGTGTGAACATGGACAGGCACAAGGAAGGCCATACGGTACAACCAGTTACCACTTTAATGTCCACCACAGCATGGGGTCGAATCCTTTACTCGAAGTTCATACACCAATGTGACAAGTATGCTCACCACTGAGCCACACAGCAATCTCTGATCTTCACTAGGTGAAAACCGGGGTGACCTTCATTACAAACATGCCTGTACAAATTACTTGCCTGACAACTGATACCGAACTCGGACATAATGTACAGTACTGGCCTATACATATTAAGAAGACCCAAACACCACTTTTAGAGCAACCCATGATCAGTTAATCAATACCAAAATTTTAAGGGAATATCGTACAGTGCTATACGGTACTTGAATCTGCCAGTTATCCACTAGAACTGCTGCCTGATTATACTGTACTATACAAACATACCTCAACTCCTTCCCAATCCCCCAAAATGAGGACAGAGGAGTGCTGCAGGGCAACCTCAGGTTCATGTCCTAATAAACTGCGGACATAACAAAAATCCAAGTTGTAAACTGTTCTGTAGAAGAGTTCAGTATTTCACATGCCTGTTTAGTTTTTCTTAGAATATTGATATAGTGTATATCTATATATATATACACACTATATATATACTGTATATTTTATATATATATATATATATATATATATTATATATATATATATATATATATATATATATATATATATATATATATATTTTATCATAGTTTCTCTAATGTAAAAAAGGAACCTTCATATATAAAGGATTAATCACCATCACTACATATTTTTAAACTTTATTCCTAAATAGAGGCATATTGTTGCCTACAATAATGCTAAGGTACTGCAACTGGCAGAACCTGCATCAAAAAAAATATATACTGTATATTATTATTTATGGTTGTACTGGTGAGGCTGATGCAGGGCGACCAAACTTCATGAGCCAGGATAGAGATGCAGCGGTTGGGGAAAATAGAAATATGCAGTTGTATTAACTTGCTGAGCTTGGGGATCTCTCTCTCATTTATCCTGCAATCATATTTTACTCAGCTTAAAACACGCTACATTTACAGATAAGTTTATGGGTGAATTATAAGGGAGATCATTTTTGCCCACTTGTAGCTCTCTAATGCCAGAGAATCAGACCCATGTTGGTACAGCATTTATCACTCAAAATTACCCCAAGAACAGCCTACTGATTCCGAAGTTTGGCATACTTTTCCTGGGACACCCTATGCTGTATGTAAGTGATGGGTTTGAAAATATCACATTTTTCCTACAGCTGGTACTGTAAACTAAGGGGACTGGCAAGTAAGTACTGTAGACATGAAACTTTATCCCTTCACTCCTAAGTTGTAATTTTTCTATTATTCTTGCTACCACTTGAATTTATTAAACTCAGGAAGGGTCTGAATTAATGATGGGGTTTATTAAGAATATATCTACTCCACTTCAAAAAGCCTCCCATGAGCTAAATAACATCATCTGCAGACAGCAAGAGTGAACTGAAGAATACACCATTGGATTCAAGGGTTATATTTTTATGTCTCGTTATATGAACATCCTTTAACTTCCTTCCTATCCAACAACAGGAGGGTGGAGGACTACAGGAGAAAAGCAGCTTCAACTGCAGTCCACCCGTTTTGTATTCTGATGAGACTGGGGTACAACAACAGGATATCATTAGACCTTTCCTATATAGTACCTTTTTGACTGTGTGGCTCAAATCACCGTGATGGTGACAAAATTCACTCAGCATCGACATGTCTATGTAATGACACACTAATATACTCTTACATTATACTTTATACTGCAGAACAGTGTGTTAAAATTCTGTGTATCATATGTACATCAATCAACTGCTCAGAAACAAATCAAAAGCTTTATTCTTGGTTACATAGAAAACTTCATAGCACTTTTTTCTTAGCAATTTATAAATATTAAGCCTCAATTATTTTCTTCCATGTTACTCATATATTTCTTGTATTCACGAAATTGAACCTGATTATGAACAAATGGACAAAAATGTGTAATATGCAAAATACTGTATACTGCAGAGAAAGAGGTGCTACAAAGTCTTCTAAGCCACGCAACGTATGAGCCCATCTGATGTAAAACCTAACAAAACTCATTCTAATAACTAAAATCAGTTCACACATGGATTTCATGAACAAACATACAAGCATCTGAGAAAGAACACTGGTATATTTATTAACAACTTGAGCTAATGCAATCTCACTTTAAGGTCTGAGTTACATTTCTAGGTGCAGCAGTGATAGTTTACAATTTATCAAAGTGATGTGAGTGTATTCAGTATGTTGTTCCTGTGGTGGCCCCAGGCTCATCTGAATGTGAACCCAGTGGACCACTGGCTGAAAATGCCCTTCTCATGCTGTCCACCATCCTCTTTCATGGGATACAGAAGGAGCTGAAAGACATTTGTATAGCCCAACAGCAAAGTTGCTTGGTTATACTGGTGCAACCACAAGAAGGCATCCCTCTAAGGTTATACACTACAGGATAGTAATTTTGCAGAGATCCATACTAACAAGATCACACAACATATCGGACAACAAAACAATTCAACAACTTGTACTACACAGATAATGTCTCCCTAAGAAAGCTTTCTGTCTGTGTGGGGCAGAAATGTTTCCTGGACAGCGTGAGCTAAACCTTTCTCATGGTTTATTATGGCAGAGCAGTAAGGGAAACTGTCTAAAGCCTCTGACCAGTTCACTCTTGCCAAAGTTACCGGTACTGAGCATCATAAGACTGTCAACAGTACTGTGCTAGGGAGTGATGTACTACTTGAAAGAACCAACCATTCTTATGTCAGAGGCTCAATAAATACAAGGCTGATAATCCATAGGCAATCAGACTGGAACTTGGTTAAGCAAGACATTTCTAGTGCTACAATATATGGATCATTCACAGCACTAAAAGGCTGAGAAAGAAGGGCTTCCTGTACACAACCTGAACTTCATGTTCAGTATTCACTTCTCACAGCAACAGATTCTACACTACACTTTTTAACCCCTTGGTTGCAACATGCCTTCCCAAAGGCACTTCCTGTAGCCAGTGACATATTTTCCAAGATCTCTTCTAATTTTTAAAATTTCATGCATTTTCCTATGGCATAAACCAAGTGTTATGCCTGTTTTCTGACAAAACATGCAATGAAACAGCCTTCATCTCACCTGGGAACTAGTCAGATATATCATGCTCTAACCACCAAAAACATGGTTGTCTTCAACTCAGTATTGTGCTTCACAATAATGGGGGTACCTCAAGTCTCGTAGTTTATTTCATTTGTTAGTTCCATTTGTTAGCACATTTACTTGTGTATGGCTTTGTATTACCATACAATAAGCAATGTATCTTGGTAAATATCCCTATGAAAATCCTTGACATCAAAAGGTCAAAACTTCCCAAAGCACCTGCATCAGGGAAGTACAATCTGGCAGACATGCTGCAACCTTGGGGGTTAATACCAAGTGCCCCAATATACCAATACATCATATATGTCTAATTCATGAATACAAAATGTTACCCATCAAATAAAATATAAATGTTTTTGCAGGAAGATATTTTAACAATCTGGAAAGAGGATGAGGTTGATTACCATGCTATACAGTATGTAACAAAGCTAGTATTTATTTTTTTTTAGATTTTCACTATTGCATACACTCCATATATACATACAAGTATACACTTAATTTTACACATTAGTACATTAGACATCTGTTAGGTTAGGCTTTAAACCCACTGATCATGGAGATATCTATTCAACTCATTCTTGCCATCTCCTGACGATTTATTTCAGCTTTGGGCAAACTTTTCAAACTGGAGGGGTTAGATACAGCCTTACCAAACCCTAGAATACAAGATTCCTTTTCAAAGATGAGTACAATCGTCTGGAAGCAGCAAGAGATGTGAAAAATGGACATCACCTGGATTCAAGGAGTTCAGCCCAATCCTACATTCCCCAAGGGCAGTATTGTTGTCAGTTAAGAAGGCTCCCTAGTTCCTCTTTCTTAGCAGTTATTCCTACAAGTAAAAAATTAATATAATTTATAAGCTCTTTATTTCATCTATCTGTCATCCAGACCATTACTGCCTGAAGGGCATATGGGACTCTGTGCTTGATTACTCAATCCAGACATTTATCAAGTGATGTCAGTGAGTCATGATTGGCATTAGGTGAGCAATAAACCTCAACCACCCCTATACTTCTATAGGTCACATCCAACTGGAGTGTCTTAATCCACAAAACCAGCAGGCATCCATTTGGTTGTATGGTTACCACACAGTGTAGTAAATGGTTTCCTGGGCTACAAGACACCATTTGGGTTATCATTCAGGGTAGAGTTACCTGAAGGTATCACTAAATCAAGGAGTGCATGAAAATATTAATGTATCACCTGCAAAAATGAACTACTGTTCATTCACCATAACCTGGGCCAAATTTTCATCCTTTTGTACCTTATTTCACATAGTTCAGTGGCAAAGTGTGAGATAATGCTACAGCTGTACATCCACGTCACAGCACAATGGTGACTAGCACCATAATTTGGTGTTAATCTCTGGTTACAACTGAGCATTCAAAGTTGGAGAGATAGCAGTTTTAGGCAAAGTTAAAGTAAAAAAGGAAAAATGGTATAGTAAAGGTGCCAGAAAGCCTCCTCAGCCGATGAAAATACGAGCCCATGATCCCAGCCACCTGACTCACCAACAGTGCAGGTAAGTGAGCTACAGCCAATGTGAACCCAGGAATAATGTCACCAGCCCAGCAAATAATGCCAAGCAAGTCCTCATTATAATCAGTGAAGTGATCCACAATACAATGACTTGACTGGGACCATAAACTGAGGGGAAATGACAACTCAACTTTATATGGAACAGCTGAACTTTTAACAGCAAGCTGAAAAATACAAGGCAGCCCATATATAAGACTCCACTTCCACCCCACCAGGCAAGTTCTCGTGGGTTGTGCGGACAGCTCAGTCAGTGTCACCAGCATCTACCTTGCATCATTTATTCATTTCCAACTCCAAAATGCCATAACCACGCCTACACTATCCAACCGAGCCATCCCCGCAACACAAAATACTGCCTTGAGTTTCTAGTGGAGTGCTGTTCACATGTCACTCTGTACAACAATTGTTTCCTCATCACTGCGATTGTAAACTGGAACAACCAGCAAATTGGTTTAATAGGTACAGTAGTAGCAGTAGAAATTTAAAGGGCAAAAGCTGTGTACTATACTGTAGATTTAGTAACAAATAAGAATATAAAACATGACAGCTCATAATAAGGACTTCCTGTACACAGTCAGTCTTATGTTCAATGCTATGGCTTGGTTGCAATATTTGTGGTTCAGGGAGATATTCCTACATATTACTCTCCTTTGACAATTGCAGACATATACCGGTATTAAAAAATAAAAAAATAAAAAACAAAACTATTCAGCCTGAGGATATCTTTCATATTTTTTTCTTGCCACCTCCAAATGATTTTATTCTTCTTACAAGACTTTTCACTAATGGAGTGGTTGGATTAGCACTCAATTACCCTTTCACAAGAGAGGCCTTTCCTAAGCTGAACTGTATAACCTGATGACAGCAAGAAAAAACTTCAAAACACATCACTGCAGTGAAGGGGTTAACAGTGAAATCGTGAGAAACCAAACATGGAAACAAAGCCTGAAGGAAACATCAACAAGATATCCAAGGCCTGCAACAGGGTCACACTAATATTGCGTCAAATTACATGAAACTCAGAATGCAACATGAAAATAAACTAAGAAGGAGTAAATATATGTCCTACTGAATAACAATATGAATATATTATATACTGTATATATATATATTTAAAAAAATCCCGGTTCTACACAAAATATGGCTTGAAGTTTTTATTAGATTATCATGTGTGACAATTTTGTGTACACTTTATAAGCTTCATCTAAAACATCAGCATATAATAAACCTTCAAAAAATTAAATATAAAATAAGAACACAACGGTTCAAACTTGACATAACACAAATGAACATAAGATAGAAAACTCTAATATACTGTCTACAGTAATTCTCCATTTAACACTGTAAATGTGTTCCTAAAAGCTACTGTGTTCAAGAAAGACTGGTTTGAAAAAAATAAAATAAAAAAAAATAAAAAATCTCAATGGAAGAAATGGCTATGTCCATAATCATCATCCGGACCTCTTTTCCCACCCTAGTTCAATAAACAGGTAACAGGTTGAGATAAATGCTAGTGTGAGCTGTATTAACCTATACCCATAACAGCACATTCTGTCTAGTAAATAATGTAAAATGGCATGTCACAGTAACAATCTCTAAAGAACTTTATTGTGAAAAACATGTCTAATGAAACGTTAAATGAGGAATTACTGTATTACAAGGGTCAACTTTACTCGTCCCGATGTCAATGGAGAGGCTGCAGATTACATCCTTCCCCCTATAAACTATCCAACTAAATGCATCATTTCACTTCCCTTGTCATTAATTTATTCAATGATCACATAAATAATAGACTTCCCAACCATGTCATGAAGTATACTGTGTACTGTATAGTACCACTGAATATATGAGAGAAAAGTTCATTACTGTACTGAAGTGCTACTATTACTGTATCAACTGATATAAACACAAAGTTATGAAAATATAAAGTGCTTCCTTATTTTAACTACATATCATCACACAATCTTCCTAAAAATGAATAAAGAAATACAGTACATGGACAATATTTTTTTTACGACACCAACTTTTATTTATATCTTAAAATATAAAAATAAGTACTACCCTGTCTCTGACAACACACCTGCCACTGCAAAATGAAGACTAACATTCACCAGTCAAATATTTCAACCACTTCATGAAGCTATACCGGTATATCAAACTGTTGGAGAGCTGGCATCAAAAGTTCTGTCATGTCTTGCTTCCCTCTCCTCCCCCCATGGTAGAGTATTTGAAAACCAGTCTGGTGAATCCACAGCAACTGATATTGTTTTACTTATCTGGCCATATATCTGTGTCAGTGTTAGCTGCTGCTGATGCACCACACTGATCATCCTAAGTCTATGGAGAAAGATGCAAGACAGGTGATGGAATTTTGATGCTGCCTGTACATGATACATCAGGTTTTCCTCAATATGCAGACAATGCACTACCAATATTCACACACTGACACCAAAAATATGTTACTAAAGACTATGTAATTACAGTACCGGTATAAGACGAAATCTGTGACACAATGTTGTGACTATGTAATGTGTGAGTGTATGTGTATGTGTGTATGTGTGTGTCTGTGTGCACTCAGGTCTAGCGTGCAAAATACATCTGGATCAGTGGGGGTGTGTAGTGAGGCCCATTAGTTCACCCAACATACTGCTCTCAACTCAACTGGCCAATATCAGAAGCTGAGCCAAACTCACATGTGGATCACCCACCCTACCATCACACTAACCAACTCCTCTCACTGTCCACCTTAATATGGGAAGTACAACTGCTTATCAGAACCTTATGCATCATAATTTCTATAACAACAAAGCTACCAAAGGCCCTAATAACATCATCATAAAAGCAATAAGACAAAATGGATGCTCATTAAGTATTTAAATGGCCATTCAGTGCTTGGTTATCATATAAATACTGTTCTTAAATTTAAAAGTACATACTGCATCGGTATCAGGTTCAATCACCAGGTTCTTAACAATAATAGCAGCTGATATGATCAGTTTTCTTGACACAATAGGAATATATGACAGATGCTGCACAAGGACAATAAGTAATACCATACACCAAACATTTCATTCATACTGAATATTCATTCACCTATGAAGGCATTGAGTCTTCATTCAGACATCAACTATGATGCCTTTCATACTTTCATCCATCCAAGAAGTTTATTCCTTACAGATTACTGAGGTAAATGCATAAGCATGCAACAAAATACATAATCTGATCACAATTGCCGTTGTAAACAACCAAAAAGTAATCCATTCCCCGACTAGGAGTACACATACTGGACTCAGCCACCCACCAGCACACACCAGTCAGGCTAACTGCCCACACCCTCCAATAACACCATTCACACAGTACCACCTGGTCCCTAGTTCACACCCGGTACAACACAACCGGAAGTACATGAGCCAACAGACACTTCCTGCAGGTCACATGGATGCTGTGACAAAAAAATATATATATATATACTACTTCAGTAATGAGGTGAGCCTATGATGTTTCTGCTCAGTTCAAGGAGGATACCCAAATGGAAGATGCTTTGCCCATGTAACCTTGGAATATCACTACACATCCCTAAGTACGGCTTTCAAGGTCCTCTTCTCATCCAGGAGTTTGAAGGAATCTGCAAACACTTTCCTGACATGCTCAAACACTGCCTCATCATACACTGAACGTGCTGTGTTTGTCAAATCAAAAGGTTCTGAAAGAAAAGCAACAACAAACAAAGTTAAAAAGTATGAATATTCTGTACTAAAAATTTTTAGTACCAGTATTACTTCTCCAAATAATTCATTTTACTGATACTTTTTTTGACTTGCCATACATAATTCTTCCCACAAATAATCATCACTAACCTTCAATGCAGAGGTACTTCCACATATGAGCATTGTTCTTGCTGTTGAGGACGGAACGACATTGCTCCGTGGGTACTGTCCCCCCAGTTCGTACTGAGATTGTCTCCTCAATAAATCTATTACACAAAGAGATGAAATATAATAATTCAATCAATCTGATAATACACAGAGACGAAATGTCAAAACTCAAGTTCAGAATCGTTAATAACTTTTCTGAAAGGCATATCTGTGAAATAACGGGTACAAGACTAGTAATGGTATGCTAAAATCTGAGCAATTTACAAACATAGAAAGCACAGGAACCTTGACCATCATGGGTAAAAGAAACCAATAATTAATCAAGGTGAAGGCATAAAAAACTTTGAAGGCAGCTGCAACATCAATACAAGTACCGGTACATGCTGATTAACAGAGTACAATAACTTCAAGAAATCTTGTTATAAACTTACGTAAACTTATTGGCAAAATAGTTGAGGAAGCCGTGGAAGAGCTTGCCCAGGCTGTCTTTGTTGTTGGAAGAGAAGGTGGGCATCTTCTCAGTGATGGGGATGTTGCCGATGTAATTATGGGGGCGAAACTTGTCAGGGAATGCCTTCTGTAGGCAAGGCAGCACAGGTGGCTCTGCACCACCTAGAAAACGTACAAGGGAAAAGCTTATATACAGACAGATATGCAGATAGATGGATGGATGGATGAACTACTGGTACAAGTACTGTATCTAACAACTGAAAAAAGTAAAATACTGGATACAGTACAATTTCACTGTGTATTTCAAATTCACCTACAAGAATAAATGGGTAGTGATATCTCTTTCGTAGACTTATATTTCTACTAGAGAAATTAACATGAACACAACTGTGACCTCTGAATCAGTTACAAAGTAATGGAAGTGCATTTGTAAAGAGAGAAATTAAATTAGTTTTAACACATTAAATATGGAGAAGTATTGATATCTTACTATCAACAGACAATTTTCTTTAACTTGGAGGAGACATTTCCAACTTGATGAGTTTGATATACCTTTCATCATCCCTTTGGTATGTTTACTAGTTTGAATATAATCATCTGGTGACAGACAGAAAATAAAAAATACATTGTTAATTGAAGGGGTTAAAACTTGTGAAATATCTGAATAAACTATACTACTGCATAGAAGATCAAAGAGGCCCATGCTTACGTTGGAGATAGTGTATGACCATAAGGACAAGAGAGTACGATGAGATGGTCATGTCCTTGGCGTTGTTGATGTTGTGGTGCTGTGCCCACAGCTTCACCACCAGGGCCAGTGGACGCACACGCCAGTCCACTGCAAACACAAGAGAAACTGAACATTGTTGCTGCTGCTGTTATTGCATTTCCAGGCTCATATGAACATTAATGGATTGCAAGCTGGAGCTGCCCCCATCCTTCAGCCTACCATCCTCCTTTTGGAGGATAAAGAGGGACTGAGGGTTTTTTGTAAAACTATATGCAGTGACGTGCGCCATGTGAAGGCCTCTCTGGCACCAGGAAATCAGCACAAGAGTAAACTCAGGAAGAAGGTAAGAATGGAAGCAGAATACATATGAGGTTGATTAACATAGTTGTAGAGTTATTAGCATACAGGGCACTGCATTCTTAAACCCTTACCAGTGCAGTCACCTCCTGTGTCTGCCTCATTTAGCTGCCTTTTGCAATACACATGGAATGTGCTAGGTAGTACCAGTACTTTATTTTCAATCCCCTGCCCCAACAACAGAACATCCAAATGGCAAATCACCATTTTAATAACAATAATCAACATCATCTCATTTATATCAGATGCAGTAGGATCCAGGGGGGGGGGGGGGAAATCAGGGCAGATTTACAAAATATTACACATACACTGCGAGTAAGAGTTGAGGAGATGAGTGTTGCGGACACCCACAGTGTTGTTGCAATTCAGATCCACATCTACCTGGGAATACGCATCTCGGAATTTCAGAATTGGCACCTTCGCACGGATCAGCTCAATCTCACGGATGAACCCTGCCGAGGTCACGGATATTAGTAACAATCAGTGCTGTGAAAATACCCACTTATCACTGTAATAACACCCTATACACAAGCACTCGTTGAATTACAAATACTGAATGTCAGGGATGTGTTCATACAGCCCCCTGTCTAGCTGCAACTAAAATGGGGCCCACACACAGTAAGTTATTAATGGCTACTTATAAGTTAAGACCGTGTTAATACACTCCTTTTGTCTTACCGCAATTGTTGAGCTGCCGCTGGAGGAATTTGAGTACGGTGATCGCCTCGGTGCGCTGATCCATGTCGTGTGGCGTCAACACCAGGCACATGTCAACATCACTGCAGTCTGCCCCAAACCCACTCAGTGACGACCCAACTACATACAGTCGACATCTTGGCAACACATTCTGTTGGTGGTAACACCCAAATTATACCTACCACATTACTTTGCAAATAACTCTTAGCCTACGAGTACATTATTTGCATTTGTGCTATTTCTCTCAGTAACTCACCATTAACTCCTACGCTATCAATACACCTTTTGTTTTTGTGTTATTTCTCCCATTACCACGCCATTTATACTATGAGAACATCCATTTATGTGTGCTATTTCTCTCATTACTCTGCCATTAACTCTAAACTATATTTTTTTTTTTCATTCATTGCCAGATGCCATGTATCCCAAACAGGGTGGCCAAGGGCTTAGAGTTAATTGTTTTACAGGGAGGGGCACTAATCCTCCACCAACCCCACTTGGCACGTAGGGAGAACGTTATACCAACAGCATCTGGTGTTCCCAGGCGGTCACCCATCCAAGTACTAACCAGACCCAACAATGCTTATCAATTTGTATTTATCTGTGCTGTCTCCAGAATAATTAATTCAGCTGAGAAGAAAGAGTTCCAGCTGGACGGGTTAGAGATAGCCTTCATTAACCTCATCACTACAATACATCTCCCCTAAATGGTATCAAATTTTCTGTGCCATAGATACAATTTTAAATGAAACAGTATACTGTACCTACTGTATTTCATACATCTCAAAGTGCCTTGGCATTTTTTTTTTCTTTTTTTTAAGCACTAGTACAACTTCATATCAGTCCTCTCCAGCAACTATCAGAACATTACATTAGCCAAAAAATAAAAAATAAATTGAATATAAAAAGTTAAAAAAAATAAAAATGCACACACGCACACTGACGAGAACAAAACATACCCGAATAATTTTATAAATCTTTTCCTTTAGTTTGATCTTCTTGTCAAAGGTCTTGTTGGTCTGCTGATGCCTCCTGAAGGTGTCCCACACCTCTTGTGAGAGCTGGTCCCACTCACTCCCATTCACCAACTCACTTGGGGTGTCCACAACCTCACACCGCCACCAACTGTTGTTCCGGCAATCATTCTGTTGCTGATCCTGTAGCTCTTCCTCGTTGAAAGTCCCCGCCCGATCACTTAAAACTCTGGTCTGGTTCTGCTTGCCTCTGTTTCGATCTGTCATGTTATTGTGGCTTTTGTTGATGTGATGGTTTCTGCTGTGAAAGTCTGGCACCCACTCTGGATTAAACCGGGGGTGACTGCCAGGGATGAGGTAGTTGTGGTGGTGGTGATGGTTTTGGTAGTGGCGGTAGTTGTTGGGATGCTGATAGTGGTATGGCTCATGGTAGCTGTACCCACCATTATACCTGTCATATTTATGGTTGTTGTGGTAGTTGTTGTAACCCCCTCTTCTCCCTGCTCCATCTGGATAGTGTTGGTTGAAATACTGCCCATTTTCTCCTAGTCTACCATCCCTACACCCATAATAGTTCCCCCCACCAGAATGATTATTATGAAGATGATTGTTATGGTACTTGACATAATGACTTGGTTGATGATACTGTTGGTGGTGGTGATGAGGGTAATGGCCTTGGTTCAGTCTATAGTTATTATAGTAGTTGTTATTGTTGTTGCTGCTGCCACCATTGCTGTTGTGCCGCTTCTGCCGAGAGTTGCAGTAAGATTCACTGGAGCTGCTGGTGCTGGAGGTGGGTGACTGGCTGCGGGAGTCTCTAGTGGTAGTGGTGGTGGTGATGGCAATGGTGGCAGCAGCAACACTGGTGCTGCAGTGGCCAGGTACTTCTATGTGACGTCTGAAAGGGTAAGTAATGTCGCATTAGTTACTTCTCATTCATCAGCAGACTTTACAACAATTCTTTAACATTCTGAAACACAAAGCTAGAATTTCAACAATTCTTTAACATTCTGAAACACAAAACTAGAATTTCAACAGTTCTTTAACATTCTGAAATACAAAGCTTGAATTTCAACAGTTCTTTAACATTCTGAAACACAAAGCTGCAATTTCAAAAGTTCTTTAACATTCTGAAATACAAAGCTAGAATTTCAACAATTCTTTAACATTCTGAAACACAAAGCTAGAATGTCAACAATTATTTATCCATCCATCCATCATCTAATCCTACGTTGCACCATGAGGAGCGTAGGAGCCCGAGGCTAGGCAAGTTGGTCCTGGCATTTAAGATGAGAGTGAAACAATTCTTTAACATTCTGAAATACAAAGCTACAATTTCAACAATTCTTTCACATTCTGAAACACAAAGCTAAAATTTCCAACAATAAACAGTAACTTCATCAGCTAACTTTGCATAATTTCTTCAAATTCATCTTGTAATGAACAATTATGTGATACACTCCAAACGAAAAACTGTTATTAAACAGTAAATATGAAAGGGATGAAGCACAAGAATGTGTGCATGCATGCATGCACACACGCATGCACACAAACACACACACACACACACACACACTTATCATAAGATACAACGCAGTATAAAATACAGGTAAATCTAGTGACTGACTTGGTGCCCTGCTTAGGATCGGAGTCTGTAGGAGGGGAGTGGTCTCCAGGCGGGCTGGGAGGACTGGGGGGTGTGGAGCAGCGTGAGGAGTATCCAGTGTCACATCCTCCACTGTTGCCTCCAGACTCAGCACCTTCCTGTCCCCTATGAAATGAGTGTGCTTTTCATACTCTTAACCCTACTGTCTTGAATCAAAGGTACTGTATGTTGTTTAAAAAGGCATTTTATCAACACACATCCTAGACTTTAAGTGACAACTAAGTGTATGTGAAAACAGAGCAAAGTGGGAATGGCAGGAGACAGCATGGACCATTACATGTGCAAAAGAAGACAGGGTCGGAATGAGGGAGTGCAGCTCAATCAAACTATAATGGTAATCCATGGGGGAAAATGGGATGGATGAATGACTAACTGACAGACATGGGGGCTATTACTGGGTTTCTGTTACTATTAATTTCAATTGCTCTCTATTATATTAAGATTATAATTACTTTAGTGGTCATCTATTACTATTACTCGGTCATCTATTAGTATTACTATTAATATATGATTTATGATAACGATATTAATTAAATTGAAAATGGTTTTTATTTTCATTATTGTTGGGAGGCTGTTCCACTGAATGCACAAGTGTGTCTAGATCACCTGATGGCCTGTTGACCACTCTCCACTCTGCAGGTCTCCTGTGGTGTACCTGCAGCTTGGAGAGCAGCCAACAGGTAACCAAGGTGAGAAGGCTGTTTTTACTGATTATGGTAAACGGTATTAAAGAAGTGTCTGTAATAGGAAAGTAATATACAATTATCTATTACTTTGCCTTTTATTACTATTACAATTACTATTACAGCCAGGAACTTGTGATCTATTACTATTACTTTGAAAGCCCTGTAATAGTCTATTACTATTACTATTACATATTACTATTGGGGGTGGGGTTACGAGGGGTAGACCGAGAAAGACATGGGATGAGGTCATTAAGTGTGACCTCAGGGTTAAGGGACTGAACAGGGAGGCTGCAATGGATCGTGCAGCATGGAGAGCCGCCATTAGGTGACCAAGGCCGACGCATGCAAGCATGTTGGAGCCTTTAAAAACTAAACGAAAACGAAACGATTACTATTACTCCATATCTGCCGATTCATGAAAACTGGTGATACATCTTGTATGTCACGACCACAGTGAGATACATGCGCAACTATGTGGAATACACTTTAATTAGGCTTTAATTTGCCATATCTCTATCTTGAATGCTGAGTTGAACTGAAATTAACTCCCGAATATAGCTAGTGTTTGTCAAGAAATAGATGTTATGAAAAGACTGTGGAGCTATGGTTATGGTCTTATTCTGCACAAGTTGCAAAAAGCAATGATTCTGTTCAGTTACGGAGGATACAGTATGTGTTAAGCTTACACAGAAATAAGACTGAAATTACTAAAAAATAAAACTGAAATGACTGAAGCAGTGAATTATGTTTGGCCACATATTCTACGACATATAAGCTCAAAACCTTAATTAAGCCTATACCATGATGAATGAAAAATATGCGAACATTACACATGTCACTGATGAATAAAGGAAAAATTCAAAGTTAACATTTCAAGCCTCTTGTATGCAAGGTATACACTAAATTTCACTATGCCTGTAATTGGATTGCTACATAATATGCTCCAGTACAGTTATTTCTATACATATACAGTACAGCAGAACCCCAATACCTCAGACCCCGCATTAATAAGATAAAAAATCTAGGCAAATAAATTCAATGCAACTTGGATGAGTACAAGTTACACAAAATAACCAGCATATGAATCAGACAACCACACTCCTGCCTCCCGACCATTTAAAAAATTATTAAAAATCCTTGAAAAGCTAGACAAAAGGGCATCTCTGGCTCAAATTACAGTATGGCTGAATATGGGATTTTGAAACTATGTGTTTCTGATATCTGGAAAGCTAAAGACAAGCTTTTGAGTAGTACAGCCAATTTTGGTGTTAGCAGTGAACAATTAACAATGAAGATATTTAAAATGCCAAATTATGAAGTTTTAGATGGGGCCATTAATAAATGGTACCTACAACAACGTTCAGTGGGTGTTGGAGTCAGAGGCACTGAAATTCAAGCAGCTACTGAATGTCTGGTAAAACTATGAATTATTGTATGAGGGTTTCAAGGCTAATGCTGGAGGGCTACTCAGATTTATCATATATATATATATATATATATATATATATATATATATATAAATAAAAGTAACACTGAATCAATTATTGCAAACAAAACACTTTTTGAGGCAATTCATACTTTACATAACTCTAACAATCTCATAACTCGGACAGTCTTCTCCCTCAATCGTTTGAGTTTGAGGGGTTCTACTGTATTTACTATTATTAGTTGTTGTTATGAGTGGTAGGTGGGGCTTTCAGATGACTATACTCTAAATGACAAGCTTAAATGATTTCCCGTAACCCAAAAAGCCATTTACAGGACTATACTTACCTTTTCTTCTGATGCTGGCTGCCCTTCCATAGAGCCTCCTGCAGGAGTTTTTCCACTTCCTTAGCATCAACTGCCTTGCCTGCACTTGGGTGTTGCTGCGACTGGACCAACCTGCGCTCCTCCTGCCCTGGAATCCCCACGCCCTCTTCACAGATGCCACCATGGCCCCTCCTCACCACGCTACCTGCCTCTTTACCTCCCCCGTCTGGCTCAACCTGCCTCCTCCCACTCTGACCCTTGTTTTTCTGGCTATTATTGATATTGTTTTTGTTATTCTTAGTCTTGGAGTTGCTCTGATTATTGTTACTGCTGGTGTTCGTGCTGGCTCGGGTATTGGCGACAGTTGGTTGCCCACGGGGAGGCGAAACCATACTTGCCTGTACCTCTCCCAGTAAATAAGGGTTGTTCTCTAACCAAACAGATGAGGAACAATTTTTATGTGACCACAGAACCCAATCAGCAGCTGCTGTCTCCAAGTCAAATGGCCGTGTGGCTACGTATGCCCACTGGGAGCCTCTCTCTCTATTTGCAAGTTGAACACTGCCTCTGAGATTGTTGCTGGATATAGTACAGCTGCTTGTACGATGCAGGACACAGTCACCAGGGGGTTTCTCCAGGTCACACAGGTCTCTTTCCTCGTATGAGAACTCAGAGTCCTCCTCTGCCTCTTCACCTACAGGCTGGGCTCTACCCCTTCTGCAGCACCAGCCTTCAGTGGAACTGTCTAAGTTGGCAACAAGTACCTTCTGATTTCTTTTACCTGAAGAGATTCTTGTATTGTTTTCTGGCAGAGGTGTAGTGTATGGACTCTGACTGAAGGAGAGGTGGGTGTGGAAGGAGCCACTGTGGGTGGCTGGCACTATGTGAGGGTAGAGGGGAGGCGAGGGCAGGCCAGAGGAAGGGTTGGCGTTTGGGGTGAGGAGGTGCAGGAGGCTGTCTGTGAGCTGCAATTGGCTGGAGACACCACCACACTTGGCTCCCACCTGTAACATCATCACTAGGTCCTGATACAGTACACAATAAATGCTGAGCATTTTATTTTGAGCCAAACACTCACACACCAACCACGAAGGTAAAAAAAATATGTTGATCAGAAAAGAACCAGGGCCTGATGGTTCCACAGATGACAGACACCAAACATCTAAACAAAGGAGACTTTGCCACAGTTACATATCTACAAAGTCATGTAATAATCTTATCCTGTCACTTGTTCTAATGATAAGGCCATGGCAACATGCAACTGGGAAACTGCTGTGCATGAATAAATAGTAAAGAATAAAACACATCCAAAATGTATGAAAAAATTTTAACACACCACAAAATATTTACATATAATGCAATCTGGTTAATTACACCATCAAGTTCTATCATATATCACATTCTTACATTTTATTCTGATTTTTTGCACTTGATATTCATTAAATGCAAATCATATTACATCCGGATTCATTATCCAAACTCTAATCCTGACCTCAGCAATGGGATGAGAATTAACCAGAAATATGAAGTACAAAAGCAGAACCATTAAGCAGCACATCTTAAGAAATGCTCCACAGAGCTTTTTACACCAACCAAGCCTTCAAAAACTCTGATTAAACACACAACCAAAAATTAATTTCACTTTCTTTTTTTTTACTCTTTTGATGTGCCTGACATACAGCTTATTTACTCCAATTAAAAAAAAAAAAAAAAAAAAAAAAAAAAAAACTCCATATACACAGAATTTCATAAGTATTCTAACTGCATGTCAATCCCTTACTTTCCTTAACTTTCACACTCTGCTTTTCAGAAGGAAGAGATGGGCAAAAGGCATAACCTGGTCGATATGATCAGGTACTTTTAAATCATTATTTGCTACTACCAGACAATTCACTCACTTTCGGGAAGATATCTATTAAAACACCTTCAGTTTTAAATTAAGTGGAGAAAAGGTGTCCGGTAAAACAATGTCTTCTGGCTGTGAAAGTCAATAAGCAACACCACTGCCTACCACTGGCTAAGCAGCATGATTCACAGCCATAGCAGCCAAATGCTGGGAGGACCAGTGACTGACACTACTGCCACAAACCATAGGCACCACACAACCCAAGACTGAGGCACAGCTGCTCCACATATTGCGAGTCTGCTTCACCCCCCTCCCCCCCTATCTCATGCACATCTACATTCTCATGCATACACACATATGCATGTATATGTGCACATACATACATACACACACACACACACACACACACACACACACAAAATATTCTAAATTCACACACTATACTGTATTTTGCAAATAAGAACATGGACAAATACAACATATACACTACATTCATACATTAAAAATGCTTCACATCATACAAATTTCTGGAAATGTGCTTCACTAGTGAAGTCCGGAACACCTGCCACATCCAAACACACCTGTTCCCCATCTCACACACCTGACACAATCACACACTGCTGCTCTTTATTCACTTCTGCTACTGACCCACTCCACTTCCCACTACTGTTCCATAACACAAAGAAATACAGTGACGCCAGTAGCAATGCTACCAGTTTGCATATGCAATGGAGTATCTTATGCAAGTTCTTGCAAACTCACATTATGCATGGAATAAAATAAATTTCATTGGTGCTGCAGATGCTCATGCTTTTTCATTCCTTTAACTGAACTGTCAAGGTAACTTCAGACAGAAAATTAATGAACATACCTGATTGTGAATTAATACTCTGAAAGATAAAATCTCTTTAAAATGCTGTGTTCCAACACAGACAATTCATATTTCAAGCTCTATGCCTATGAAGAAGTAATGTACCTTCACTTAATCTAAGACGAGAGTTAACACAATAGAAGTGTCAAACGTACAGGCAAACTGCTTCTCAAATCCCTTAATTAGAAAAACCGAATACCGTCACATCAACCATTGTATGACACAACACTAGCATACTTCAGAATGGGAAGTCCACTGTAAAGAGTTTGACAAACATATCCAACCAAATCTAATAATAACCCTTATGTGTATTGGAGATGCAAGGCTAGGCTACCATAGTCCAAACCACTGAAGCTGTAAAGGAATGATCTACACCCCTGGTTGCAGTATCTTAATGTTTTTCCTATGGCACCAGACTTCTCTGAATGCGAACCCAGTGGATTACAGGCCAAAACTGCTGCTTTCCTGAAGTCCACCATTCTTGTTTTGGGGTATAAGAAGGAAGTTCAGGAGCATCCGTATAACCGGGCAGGAAATTTACCATGCTATATCAGTGCCACTGCATGAGTGCCCTTCTATAACATCGTACATCTCAACATGACAAAAATGTCCTCAGTCACCTACTGCAACCAAATACAGTACTGTGCTTTACAACTACAGCACCAGACATCTAAACATATCCAGTGGCAGACTAAGGGTGATGGGGCAGAGAGGGATTGTCTGTCCCAAGAGACAGTCATAAGGGGTGACATGGGGCTGAATGGTAAGTTCTTCCATCATAATATATCAAGGGTCTTTAGTAGTACATGCTCGATTTAACAAACACCGATGTAGGGGAAGCCCGAGATAACAGAATTTTTTTTTTCTGGTATTTTTGCCCTATTTAACAGAAAATTTCCATTACATCAAGTGTAATTCCATTAAGGAAATTTCGTGCACAATAATGCATTTCTGGGGGTATTAATCACGGGTTCAGACTGGTGTGTGTAGCACTAAGAGTTAGCATACTTTGCTAGGGTTGGGTTGCTTCAAGAATTTAGTGGAAAACAGCTCAAAATACTGAAAAATTTTCCTTTAAATTGAGCCTCGGTTACAGAACTCGATTTGGTGGAAAACTTGAGATAACGGAATGGGGGTTGGCTGAATTAGTTCATTAAATCGAGTATCAACTGTATCAGAAACAAGTCCAAAAGTAGATGATGTTATACTGCTCAATTTTTATTAAACTTTAATTAATTTTCAAAACTGATGTCTGCAGAGGCTAAAGCTACAAAAAAAAAAAAAAAAAATCCGAGTGTACTGGTAGCTCTGATTTTATTTATTGATTTTTTATTTAATATTAAATTTTTTTTTTGAGGGACGAGGTGGAAAGGTGAATCCTGGGAAACTGTTAAAATACTTTCCTCT
Source organism: Coenobita brevimanus (assembly GCF_032717465.1). NCBI lineage: Eukaryota > Metazoa > Arthropoda > Malacostraca > Decapoda > Coenobitidae > Coenobita > Coenobita brevimanus. The sequence goes on along the minus strand of NC_137024.1, from coordinate 58,472,984 downwards.
ACACTGGGAAAGCTGTACAGATCTTTAGATTATTGTTAACAGTAACCATCCATAATATGCAAAAAATTCAGTATGTAAGCAAAATCTTTAAAAATTAAATAAGCTTCATCTCAGTCATACTAAATTTCTATTGTGTACTGAATTTTACTTTATATTTATCCATCTCTGGGAGGAAGGGGGTAACAGTGGACTGGTCTGCCATGAGTGCCAAATACTCTAAGAATGCCAATGAACATAAATATCTTCCCTACAGTTTTGCAAAAAATAAACACACACACACACACACAATAATCTTTCATCATTATGCCAACCTTATTTCCCACCTACATAATGAATTCAGCCACCAAAAAAAATGGAAAGCATACCAGGAATTTCTATGACTGAAGCATAACTAAAAACTGCCTATTACTATCCATAAATGAAAGATCTAGTAAACTGATATGCATCTGCAACTTCCAGCCACAAGTGTACTGAGAAATGTGACCCAGTAACGCGTAGGAAGCTCAGGTGTTGGCTCGCTGTAATTTACTTATGTAATGACACAGAAAACCAATAATGACATACAGTATACTGCATTAATTATCCAAAACCATACCTATATATTATTGTGTGTGTGTGTGTATACAGTAAGCAAATTGATGTGAATTTATAACTGGAATGAAAGTGAGTGGGAAGTGTATATCCGTATGTACTGAATGTGTGGGTGGTGGTGGTGTGTGGTTTTGTAAACAATTGTGAGCAACTGACATGAAAACATAAACAACTAGAATCTAGAATACTTCCCTTGTTACCAGTACCCTCCAACCTGTCCTACCACACATCACCTGCTCACACACACTTATCACTGCTCACTCCTCGTATCTAATGCTTACTGCGCAACTCAAATACTGCTAAGCTTTCATTATATTTTCAAGGTCTTAAAGGTTTAACACGCATATGCATGCAAGCATGACCACGAAAACAAACACACACACACACACACAAAGATGACTTTCCAATCAGAGTACATTATCACTTTATCACATTACTGTATTATGAAACATGAATGGGACAACTGATACCATCCTATTATATAAGTGGCTCCACAGTGATGACAGAAATTAGTGTACAGAGGGTCCCAAACAATTTCACCATGGGGCACATATTGCATCATGAAGAAGGAACAGGTACAGAGCATCCAAAAGTTAACTAACCCACTGTATACACAAAAAACTTCACAGATTGTATTACAGACACAACATCTCAGGGCTGCCTAACATGACTGAAATAATACATCATCACTGATCCAGCCCTAATTCCCACCTAAGAGGGAGGATCCAGAGACAAAGAAAAAAGAACAGAAGTAGCAATGGAATAAAACAATATATCCCATCACGTGGACCAAACAATTACTTTACAAATCATCTAAGCCTTCATAATTCTGGCTTCACAGAGACAATACAAAACATATTAAACTGTCACCCATTAACACTATTCTTCCTGTCGTACTAACATTAGGAGACTCCACACTGAAAGATACACCAAGTGATTTCCTGTAACCCAAGAAACAACTGTGTACACTGGGAGGCAATTATAATGTATAGCTAAAAATGGGCAATTGGTGGTCTTGCTGATTAAGGCACTCCAACCAGATGTGGTCCATAGAGTTTAAATTCAAAATGTGTATTGCTTGCATCTTGTTACTCCAAAGGGATCACGTCCATCTTGTATATCTGGACTGAGTAACCTAGCCCCAGCTCCCTAAGCTCCTGAGAAGGCAACACAGGGCAGAGCAACAGATGTATTCCCTTTATCATGAAACAGGTAAGGCATTTCTAGGACATCCAAAAAAAACCATATCTCACAGAGAATTACAGTAGCCTACATAGTTTTCTCTTTCTATGTAACAGGCTGACACTTTGGCTAAAAATCTTTTGTGTTATGCCTCATCTCCATGTGAACCAGATAGCGCTCAGTAACCCCACCGCCACAACAGAGAGAGTAAACAAGGCAGCGGCATGGTCAAGGCCACACCTGTGATGGGGTTGGGTGGAGGCAGGTGGGAGGATAAAACTGTATGAACACAAATACTATAAAACATGAGCACAACTGTTCTTGTTATTGTTGCTCTTGTAGCCAGACTCATCTGGACAGGAACCTGGTGGACTGCAGGATGAAAATATGCTTCAGTTCACCATCATCCTCTTGAGGACGGGGAAGGAGCTGTGTCATATTTATACACTCAGACAACTCAGCCTCCTGGTTATATTGGTGCCATCAAATGAGATCCGTCTTCATCATTTATGCACAGTTAAATCTCAATTAAAAAACTATGTAGGTGAATAAACCAGTATGTGTTTCAACCTCTTCAATGCAATAACAGTCTGTATTTCATTCTTGATCTATCTATCTATCTATTGCCAGACACCTCAATCCCATTCGGGGTGGCCACAAACAAATCGCCTCCACGTCACCCTGTCCCCCGCCATTTCACTGCCCTGCTCCCAACTCACACCCCCCTCTCTCATATACCTCTCCACCCGATCCCTCCATCTCATCCTCGGCCTCCCCCTCCCTCTCCCCCCTTCCACCTCACTCGCATACACTCTCTTCATCAGTCTTTCACCCTCCATCCTCTCCACATGGCCAAACCACCTCGGTGTATTCCTCCTAACGCTTCCTATCATTCTTGATACCCCCACAAAATTTTGTTCATTTACGAGACGTTTTTACGGTAACTACAGGGGTTAGACACAGCTGTTGCTGACCTTTTCACTACAAAACATCTCCTCTACGATGAATACAACTGTCTGGATGTAGCAGAATAAACCAATAGGATGTGTGTCACCTGAATAGGGAAAAATTACAAAAGTTGGCTTGCTTTCACTAGACAGAAATGGGTCAATGACATCAGTATCTAACCTCTCTAGTTCAAAAAGTCTCCCTTAAAACAAAAAAAAAATAAAAAAAATAAAGGGTGATCTGATTCAAGGGGGTTATGGGTTAAGAATTTCCTAAGTTATCCCTTAAATGAGAAAGAATGGAAAATGATATATGCAGACAGCAGTGAAGGAACTACACTGAGACATCATGATATGCCTGTGCATCTCCTTACACAGTTCATCTATTTTTTTTTTCCCCCCCTGCAACTACCAAATGCTACTTCTCACACATTCATTCACCATACCCATCCATCGTCATCTTGGCCTTCCATGCCTCCTCCCACCTTCACACTCACTCTAATAAACCCTTTTCATCACCACTTTCCATTTCTGCTTTCTCTTCATGACCAAATCATCAAACCAATCTCTCCCACCCTCGGATCGATTAACTTCCCGCCACATCTTTCACAAATATTCTAAAAACTTTATTGGTCTCCAAAGACTGCCACCCCGTTTTTAGAAAATCACTTTCCAATGTCCTTATCGTAATGTAGTGAATCACTACTCATGTCTATTAATGCACATGCCAGTGTTTTGCATTTACAGATAAGAAGTTCAATAACTTCAGCCCAAGTACATCATTTGTAGCTGATTACTACTGCTACCACACAATTTACCTGGATTAGGAGAGCAGGGTTGTTGTGAAGGATTTTATGAAGACCTTATCTAACCTCACCAGTTCAAAAGTCTTTCCTAAACAAAATAGAATTGTCCGGAGACCGGAGACAGCAAGATAAAACACAAATGACATTCAGGCAGAAGGGGTTCAAGCCACTAAAACAGCAATAATGCAGTTGTCAATGTACGGTAGCGAAGGTTTGGCAGATTATTATGCAAAGAAATAAAGTAGCATGCCTTACCTGAGTTAGCATCCATTGCACTGGTGAGGAGGGAGGGTGGAGGGCAGTGTGTAGGGCAGGGTACATGCCACCAGATTTCTAAAACCCCAGGATAAAGCCACCACAGGCACCAAGAACAAAGGCACTGCAAGCAATGGAAGCAATCAAGCAAGCACCTGCCAGTCCATGAGAAATGGACTGTACAGCCTGGAGAAGACCATGCTGGGGCAGTAATAAGACAGAATATATACATAATCAATACTGCAGAACACCATCCCATGAAATATTTAAATTTCAGGCTTTGTCTGTGGCAGTAACTACTTAGTATTCTATCAGTGTACTGCTGATACACTATAATCAAGTAAATTTTGTGCACAAGCAAACAGATGAATATTCATGCCTTCACTATGAGGGATGTCTTAAGGAAAAAAAAAAAAAAAAACTATACTTTTTCCTCCAGAGGCTCCTAAGTTGGATAAAAGTGTCAACTGTAGTTGGGGGAAAAAAAAAAAAAAAAAAAAAAATCATGCTGAATGGATTACATTTATCAAATACAGGTACATAAAAAAAATTAATACCAAGCCAGTTCTTCAACAGGCAAAGCCTTTCCCATAAACATACACAGCTTTGTAGGAAAGGATTATTTATAAATAAATTCATACAACAGCAAACATGCTATCATGCTACTGCACAAGCCACTGGTTGACAAAACAGCAATAGTAGAGTTGGCACACAGTCAAGAATCATGCAGAAAGAAAGTGCCAGGGAAGTATGAGGAAGGCAGACTGTAGTTCAAACAAACATTTGAACATTAATTAAAATGATATAGTCCAAACATTGAGGCACCCCACAGGAACAGCTGAAATACTGATACAGCAGATACAGCCAAAGAACCAAATTTTAAATGCTCTATATTTTAAATGCTGAACTGGTATACCATATAGGCTAGCTAAATCATAGCACTAGACAGATCTCAGTTGGGGGTTTTACCCATAAATAACAAATTTCCACCACAAGATGAAGATATCGTCTCAATCTTTTTCTGGCTATGACAGTCGACTGAAATCATGCTATACAAGGCTTAATACTGCTGGCCATCAGACAACTCATGTTAGCTCTTCTAGTTTATAACTTCCAGATCCTTGCCATTTCTAACATCAAAGCATACATCTTAAGAACAAAAGACATGTACGTACTGACTACAGTCAAGAGTGTCATCTATGTGTACTTGGTTTAGGGAAATTATAGTCTACATGGTATTGTTCAACTGGAAACCTAAAACAAAATGAACACAATGCAACAACCCAAATACAGTATGCAGTTTTGATATGCTAAAACCATCAGTATACCGAAAGAAATTGTCTACGGGAATACATGATCCACATACAGGTAGGCAAGCAGATTTTTTTTTTTTTCTTTCCTTTTTTTTTATGTCAGGATGCAGGTGGGGAAGGCAGCAGGTGTGTCTGGGTTGACTGTTGAAATGTTGACAGCCCCAGGGGATATAGGAGTGAGGTTAGTCACTGACCTGATAAGTACGATTACAGTATATATGAGTGTGTTGTCCCAGATGATTGGCTGAAGTGTGCAATTGTAAATGTGTACAAGGGGATGAATGATGCCCTGGAAATAGGAAATTTCAGAGGCATAAAGCTTTTTGACAGGATAATGAAGGTAATGGAGACAGTTCTAGAATGCATGATTAGCGAAAGAGTGAATATTGATGAGATACAGCTTGGATTTATGCCAGGCAGGGGGATCACTGATTCCATATTCATTGTTCAACACCTTCAGGAAAAATACATAGGAAAGAAACGCGAACTGTACTTTGTTTTTGTTGATTTGGAGAAGGCCATTAACAGAGTCCATAGAGAGGTGGTGAGGTGGGCAATGAGAAAGCTTGGGATCGAGGAGTGGATGGTTAGGGTCGTTTTGGCCATGTATGTGGGTGCTCACACCCAGATAAGGGTGAATGGAGATTTGAGTGATGAGTTTTCCGTGAATGGTGGCATGCATCAAGGGGTCAGTCTTGAGTCAATTGTTGTTTATCATGGTACAGTACTTGAAGCCCTCTTATGTGACTTCAGAAAGGGACTCCAATGGGAGATGTTGTATGCTGATGATTTGGTGTCGGTTGCAGAGAATGAAACGGAGGCTGAGGAAAGATTTAGGAAGTGGAGAGATGATATGGGGCACGAGGGCTTAAAAGTAAATGCAGATAAAACAAAAGCAATGGTATCTAGGGCAGGGAGTGGTACTGTCAAAGAAGCTGGAGAGTGGCCCTATGCAATTTGTCACAAGAGCCGGGAAGTAATTCCATCTTCTGCAGTGTTTGTGATAGGTGGGTGCACACGAGATGGAGCGGTATTACAGGTGGACTGCGAGATAATGCTGATTTCATGCATGTAATGTGTAGGGGAGAGCATGTGGATATTGCCAGGAATGAAAGGACTGAACTTGCCGGTGAGTATACTGAGTACGTAGAAGAGTTTTGTTGTTTGGGAAACATGTTATGTGCTGAAGGTGGGGCAGGAGCTAGCTCTGTGGCTAGAGTAAGGAGTGGTTGGAAGAAATTCAGGGAGCTGTTGCCTCTCCTGATGTTTAGAGGGCTCTCCCTCCTTCCTAAGGGATCTTTGTATGCATCATTTGGTAAGGGTGTAATGTTGTAGGGCAGTGAAACCTGGCCAGTAATGGAAGAGGATATCTGCAGGTTCAAACATACAGAAACGACACTGATTAGGTGGATGTGCAGTGCGTCCCTGAGTGAGAGGCCTGGGGGGCCCAGGTTTACATTGGAAGAGTTGAGAAATAGCATGGGACTGCAGTGTATTGGTGTTGTGATGAGGAGAGGTAGATTGAGATGTTTGGGTATGTGGAGAGGATGGGGGATGACAACTGGGTGCAGATAGTGAGAAGTGCTAACATGAGGGGTAAGGTTGCAGGAGGAAGACTGAAAAACATCTAAGACAAGGTCATTCTGACCTCAGGATTAAGGGACTGAATAGGAAAGCTGCCAGAGATTAAGCACCATGGACAGCCGTCATTAGGTGACCAAGGCCGGTGTATGCAAGCATGTTGGAGCCTTTACAAACGAAACGATACAAAACAAATACTCTGCTGTGGTAGGTGAGGGTTGGGTGGTGGTGTCCGTGTGGTGGCACTAAAACATGATACTTCTAATTCCTAGTACTGTATAATGAAGCTAGCAATTTTGGTGATTTTGTGCAACAGTTTGGTTACTGGGGGGAAGAGACTGTAGCATGGGGTTAAAGTAGGATATTGTGAGAAAAAGGGCGTTGGATCAAAATTCACTTTTCCCATGTACCATCTTCATGGTGTAATCTCTGTAAGGAATTACTAAAGAAAAGACATCTCCATTGTATTTTATATGATAAAGGTACCTAAATTACAAAACCTATTTAAATCCTATGACAGTTTTGAGGGAGCCATGGCTAGATAGTCATGCATTAAGATTCAAGACATCTTACTATACAATGTTCAAAGATGAACACAACACTCACAGTCCTGAGCAGGCAGTAGGCATGTCACCCACAAACACGAAATCACAAAATCAATCATGTCATACTTTACATAAATATTGTTTTATATGCCACACCATTTACTAATTTAAACACTTCCTTGTACAAAAACATACTAGAACTGCGGGTAAAATAACAGCACCACCTGAACCAAAAGTAAGCCTTTCTCATACTTGACAGCTAAACACTGTAAGTTAAAATACTTATGGTAATATTTAAAGTTAAAAAATGCTCAAATTTGTACAAAACTTAAACCTTATAATGTACCAGTGTTAAGGTATACAGAGCACAGCAGCGAACATCATACAAGTAATGTACTCATGGCAAGATCCAAACCTACCTTGTACAAGCCACTATCAGAACTTCAATGTGCACTTTTACCAGTACTGCACATTACTGTAATTCATAATACCTGAACTAGCAGATATCACAGTTCATAGTATTGACACCATGTGGCATTGTACCTAATGACTTTATATAGAAACTTCCAATATAAGTATCACATTACTGAAGTGTATCCCTCACTGACACTCTCCCACCACCAAGGCACAAAAACAATGGTTCATCTATAACCAAGTTCACATTACAAGTGGTTGAAGCAGCTGTGTCTGAGAGGACATTAAACTGCTAACAAGAGCACCAATATGGGCCAACTGGGCCCATGTGGCCAGGCAGGGCTACCACCAGACTAAGGCAGGCCAGGGAGGCGGGCGGCATGCCAGCAGCCGCCACGTCACCTTCTCGGCCTTCAGGGGTGCCAGATGCCAGCCACTCCCACACCCAGGCACCCCTACACTGACTCTTCATGCCAAAAACAAGTTTATCAAGATGCCCACCACTATGGTGCTTCTGTTCCAGTCTAATGAAGATTCCAAACCACTTTCAGCTCAGTTGATGGCCAAGTGTAGTCATTTTGGGGGGCTGATGTGACTAGTGATCAAAGAGATTCCTTCTATCCTTATTACTAAGGCTCATCAAATTTCAAGCAACCATGGTATAATATTCAAGTTGTAGAATTGGGACAGTTCCATCAGGTGAAAACTAACTATACCACTAATACTCACATCACTCCTACAGAATGGCTCACTTTCTGAAGGGATTTGGATTTTTTCCACAGAAAAAATAGCTACTAAAGGTACAATAAAAGAATGTTCAGTGCAATTTTGCATTTCAGCTTCTCCATACTACTCTATCAATCTATCTATTAACTAATCTTTTCTTGCCTCATTAGAAGCATAGGGACAAGGCTAGGACAGCTACTCAGTCCACAATCATTCTCAAAGCTACTTAGTCCAGTCACTCTAAACTACCCAACATTAAAGACATAACTACAGACCCCCATAAGATTATTATTTATGGTTAGACATTATATTAATTCAATCATCATATTCTTAGTAAAAAAAAAAAAAAAAAAAAATGCTATCAGGCTGCATTTCACTGTTAGATTACACTGTTTACTATGCAGAAAATTGGTGAAGTCAAGAGGGTTAGTTCTATTAATAAAGAGGTGTCCCCAAACCCCAAGGGTTCGCCTGCCTGCACAAGATGCAGGAGGCTAGAGTTACTTGGCACTACACCCTCATCTCTCCTCTGCCTGTCAAACTTCGTATCAACAGACCTTGTACAGATGCGCTAATTAGGGCCATCCGCACTATCTCTAAATAACTACTGTATCTCTTGAGTGCCAAATGTAATTTATTACTACCTATTTATTATCAGCTCAGTAATGGTAAATGGTAATTTCAAGTATTTTGGACACACAACAGCAATAAATATTTTACCTCTACACAACAGTGCCTTCACATAGCATGTAATGCTATCAAACATATACGGTACGGTACTGTATAAACATTCATCACGAGTCCAAATTCATCCCACTTCAAGGTACTCTTTCTCCACCTGCTTCACTGTATCCTTTTTCCATCACCTCCTAACAATAAACCTTTGTTCTCTCTCTTTGTTATGATCATTATTTAAGAGGTTACACTCTCTATAGATATATATATATATATATATATATATATACATATATATATATATATACAGTATATATATATATATATATATTTTTTGGAATGGTAAGTTATGATGATGGTTGTCTTCAAATTACAACTGAAAAGTATTATGGGTTCAGTAAGTCATGAAACTCAATATGCAATACATTAACCTTTTCAGACCAACGATGTCTATTTTATTTTGCCATTTTATTATTGCTAATATTATATGCAGCTTAGGAGGGAATTTTAAGAACTAAAAGGGTTTGCTACAGCCTTCATTAACCCCTTCATTACTATACACATATATATACATAACAAATAAAAAAAAAAAAGTCACCCTCCCAAGGGGAACGAATGAACTCAAATGGGAAGGGGGGGGGTTAATTTGAAAAAGAAGTATCATTGAGGAGTGTCAGTATATGGTGAGATATGAATATAAAACACTTCAAAATACTGTAATTGAATTCTACTGTAGTTGTGGCTTCTGCTGAATACCTACACAACTTTTGAACCTGAAAGTTGCTCTGGTGATGTTAAACTTGCATGTTAACATTAACAGTCTTGTTTATCTGTAATTTGTGGGAAATGCCAAGAGGAAAAGTTGTTCCACATAACTAAAAACCGCTAAAGGAATGAACAAAATTGCTCAAATTCCACTGTCAAGCAAAAATTTATCAAGCCCGCTAGTTCACCTTTCAAAAAATGTGCATAAATAACAAATCCAGCACTAATCTCTCAACTGCACCCACTGGCTGGCCAAACAACACTGAATGTCTGGGAATGTGACACACCCTCAGGCCAGATAAAGGAGGTGCCAAGATAAACGTTGTCATTAATTGCACCACAGTAATCACACGGCTGGTCTGCGAGGATCTGTCCTGACCTACATACCGCCCACATGACGCCTACGTCACATCACAGTGTCGCTAATAGAAAGACTTGGCTTACGGTTGATTCTGATGATGTTCCTTACAATGGTCCAAGTGACAGAAGGTCGGCAATGGCACTCACTGATGAAAAAAATGAAGTGCCAAACCCAGCGAGGCGGTGTCAGCCAAGGAATGCCAGCGAGGAGCTCCTCTTCTCAGCTTCTCCGGCCCTATTTACAGATTAATACATCCTAACTCACACATCAGGCACGTCATGGGAGATTCGCTCTTCAATACGGGTGATACCGATACGTGAGGCAACGAAAATCTAGTGTAAACAGGGCAATACTCGAAGGCCGATCTTACCAGCAGCAGACACGGGAAAATTCCAAATATGGTGCGATTACGAATGTTGATATTTTATTCCCTACGCCCTAAGATAAAGTTATTGGCAAATTCAAATATTATTTACCATTACCTCAAAATTGTTTTTATAATTTTTTCCTATTAAGAGTACTGATTTAACTAGATACAGTTTAGTAGTGTGTTTTTCTCAATCGTACACCACCCGGGTCTTTTAACTTTAAATGGCCGTTGCGCATTTATCGGCGTTGCCAATTCATCTTACACACCTGCTTTTTTTGTTTTAATTTATAGGTCAAGGATATTTTTCATGCTTTGTCTTGAACCTGAAAACTATCAGACCATAGACACTCTCTCGGGTAAACAGAGACACCAGTAAATGTTAAATGTTGCTCACAGTATTCTTAGACAAATAGTGTGTATATGCATCTTCAAGCAATGACGTCATTTGATATCTGTTTCCCACGTGATGACTATATATTCACGGTCACACCTCAAAAATATAAAGCGAAGGTTAGCCCTGTTTACTTTATTCCATAAAATGTTGGTGTGAGGCTTGCGTAACACATAAGGGGTCATGGGACGCCCAACATATGGCTCCTGGTACAGTATTTATTAAGGATCTTAAACTTGGTTGCATAGCAGATTACTATTACCAGATTTTTTTTTTCTTTTTTTTTGTAGATTTACACTTAAATTCACGCAATTATATCTGTGAAGTGTACGGTAGCTGGACAAAAGAATGCACGAGTTATTGAAAGAGTTGTAGCCTAACGAGGAGAGTATAATGTGAGTGAGGTGGAGGGGGGGAGAGAGAGAGTGAGGCCAAGGATGAGATGGAGGGATGGAGTGGAGAGGTACAGTATATGGAGTGTGAGCTGGGAGCAGGGCAGTGAAATGGCGGGGGACAGGGCGACATGGAGGCGATTTGTTTATGGCCACCTCTTACGGGATTAAGGCGTCTGACAATAGATAGAATAAATGGGATAGGCCCTGACGCCTTAGCCCAGAGTCGGACAAAAAAAAATGAAACCTAGGTCTCGACGCAATCTCTACTATGCCTATTTATATGTTTTCCCCTTAGCCCTTTTAACTGCATACACTTAAACGCAGTAAAATTCTTAACAAGTTCTATAAACGGCATAACAACGGAAGAAGAGCAGTGTGGCAGTTATGTAACGCTGTTTTCTCACGCCCTCCCCATACCTCATTCATAAACCTTTCTGCGTGGGACAAACTACTATGCGTCACACACGTACTCACACACTGTTTATAATATTTCCTGCGTCGCCTACCTGAGTTTAGATTCACAGACTTACGATTGAAGTTCATTTTCTTTTTTTTATCGGCAAGTAACGTTACTGAGGATCGTAGTCTGTATAAGTTAAACATTATAGCACCTATTCCTTGTGATTATCTTGACATTATACATCATTGTTCTCATTTATGCTTTTATATCCTCTTAATACCGATAGAAGTTGCTGTACTTTTGTCTACCCAGTTTATCCTCCGTATGGTAGGCTAATAATAGCCTTGTATGTTATTTATACCCTTTTAATACCGATATATATTGCAGAAAATGACTTACAGGAGAATTGTTAATATATGAACCTGTCGTAAGCAACAACAAACCGTTTAGGAAATGATATAGAGCCTCCGATGTGACGCCAACATTACGCAAGTAGGAGCGCGATATCTGATTAACGCTGACTCGTAACCCACACAATCTACTGTTAACGGGCAAAGTTTAGCTAGAACACTACATACAACGGGAATTGTCATGATGTGCCCAACCAGATAATATTCTACCCACTTTATTATTATTACTGGCTCTTCAGAACGTGAACCAGGTGAATTGCAGGCTGAATGTGCCCCTTTCCTGCAGTCCACCATCCTCCTGTCGGGGTATAAAGGGGTAATGAGGGGTCCACTGCACATGGACTTGTCACGATACGTTTCCAAAAATCAAACTTGTGAAATTATGAAGGGTTATTCTTTTCACATCTTAGCTTAAACTAATCATAAGAACAAGAAGTAGACGTCGCAGTAGTAGTAACAGTAGTAGTTGCAGCAGCAGGAGCAGCAGCAGCAGCAGCAGCAGCAGTAGTAGTAGTAGTAGTAGTAGTTGTTGTTGTTGTTGTAATAAAATTCATTCATCATTCATCATCTAATCTAGTGTTGCCCCATGAGGAGCATAGGAGCTCGGGGCTAGGCAAGTTGGTCCTGACATTTAAGATGAGAGTGACAAGCCTCACTCATCCCTGAATGGCATTACATGAGTAATAAACCCCAGCCATCCCTTGGATATAAACCTGCACCTGCTCAGTCCGATTGGAGCGCCTTGATTACCCACTAAACCACTGCAGAAGCCATAATTTGGTTATATGGTTACCACCCAGCGTAGTAAATGGTTTCCTGGTGTACAGGAAATCATTTACCTTGTCACTCAATGTAGTCACCCATGGACAGAAGGAAGATGAAAGAATGAAGGAAAGGAAGACAGGTGGGGAAGGATGGAAAGAAGGAAGAGATGAAAGGGCAGGTACTGGAGAGCAGCACTACATCGAATGAGTGGACGGTGAGCGCCGCCACCAACCATTAAATTAATAAAAAATGGGTTGGGCTCTCCACACAGCTCGTTTTTAACTAGGTCGACTTCTTCCTATTAACTTCCAGTATTTAAGTACTGTTCTCTCTCTCTCTCTCTCTCTCTCTCTCTCTCTCTCTCCGTTAACCATGCTGCCTCTAAACTTGTCCCTGTGTCGCTGAACCCCTCTTGGTGACAATGGTAAAGGGGAGGGCAGTGACCCCACCCCTCTCCCCAGCCCCCCCTCCCCTTAGGTCCCTGCTTCCGCTTTTCAGATCACCATTAATTTCTGTCGCTGTGATGACGATGATGGTGCTGATGGTGGTGGTCAGTTGCAATGATAATGACAGTTCACTTCCTAACACTATGTTGCTACTACTACTACTACTACTACTGCTGCTGCTGCTGCTGCTGCTACAACTACTAGTACTACAAATGCTGCTACTCCTGTTGTTGTTGCTGTAGTTGCAATTTCCTCTATCAATGCATGTCTTCCTATTTTTTCCTTTCTTTACGCGTTGATGAAATGGCTCAGTCAACGTTACAAGTGTCCATCCTGCATCATTGGCACTTCCACTGCAACACCCTGGCCCACACCAGCCTACTGAGCCGTCCCCGTACCATACAAGCTGCCGCCAAATGACTTCCTAGTGTAGCGCTATATACAAACCACCCTTTACATCACATCCTCTTCGCACTCGGCCAAGCTTATCAAGGA
>NC_137024.1:58421651-58454151 GCF_032717465.1 Coenobita brevimanus | reverse complement strand
TGATCAACAACTCCCAATCGATACTTCGGAATCAAAAGCCATACGTACTGTACAGTACGTATCACTAGGACCATTACTCTGAAAAGGCATTCTATACACTAGACCAAGAGACACTGATTTTTGTATAAACAAATTGTAATGGAGAACCCCAGGCCATAATAATGGGATACCGAGGATGGATTATAACCGTTAATAAGATTAGATCCTTATCCAAATACTCAACCTTTTTATTTTTTTCTTTTAAAGCTTACGGAAGAGGCCTCTGATGATGAAAAGGTTTTCTTGTAGTAAAGGGATATAAAACAATCTCCATTAACACCATAATGTTAGCTTTTTTCTTGCTGCTACCAGATGTTCTATTTAACTTAGAGCACAGTGAAGGGATTGAAAGAATCTTACTGAACTACTGACTATCTATCCATTCTGTCTGTAGCCACACGCCTCAATCTCAGTGGGGATGTTCACAAACAAAATCACCTCCATGTCACCTTTAACCCCACCATCAGGCTGCCCTCTCTTCAACTCATACCACCCTCATTCAAATGCCTGCACCCCATTACTCAACCTTAATCTCAGTTCCCCACTCCACCTCACTCACACTCTACCTTTCTGTGTCTCCATTTTCTCCACATGGTTGAGTAAAAGACAAACTTATTAACCTTTTCTTTCAGGTAGTGTTTATTAATTCATGATGACAAGGAAAGTAATGGATAAAAATTCAAAGATGAAATGTCACTACAATGATGAGCTGGTTTTATGGAGCATTAAACTGTAAAATACCAATAACTGCAGAACAGGTAATGTGATAGTTGGCCCTTTCAATTCAACGACATCTTTCATATTTCATTCTTGCTATCTAGAAACGGCTTCATTCAGCTTTGGAGAGACTTTTTGAACTTGTGGAGTTAAAGATAGCCTTCCTTAATTCCTTCTATATGAAAAACCTTTGCTAAGCTTAATGAACTGTCTAAAAATTGGAAGAATAAAGCTTTGGAGTGACTTTTTAAACAAGGGGTTAGATACAGGCTTAATTAATCCTTTCTGAATGAGAGGCCTTTTCTAAGCTGAATGAAACTGTTTGAAAGTAAGACATTTTTATACTGCATTCAGATTCTTTTTATTCACCTTGGGAGTGACTTTTCAATCTTGACGGGTTAGGGACAATCTTCATAAATACCTTCTGGGCAAGACAACCTTACCCAAGTTAGATAAAACTGTTAGAAAATGAAAAAATAAACCTTGGGAGATTTTTCACTATGACAGGCTGGGAGATAGTCTTCAGTATTCTCTTCTGTGTGAGGGTTGAATAAAGTTGTGTCTAAACATATATAATAAAACTTGAGGAAATTTCTGAACATGATTAGAGGCAGTCTTCATGAACCCCTTCTATGCTTGAGGTCTTTCCCAAGTTGAGTAGAAATTGTCTGTGAGTACATGAATAAACAAAACAAGACGTCACCGGATTCAAGGGGTCAGCTCATTTGTTTCTAGGACGACTGCAAAATCCGTAGCAATTACTGTACATACAAACCATTAATAATATACTGTATGCCACCTGTGATAGTAGTCTTTGTTTTTATATATGAATCACACAAATACAGGAACACTATCAAGTGCTTTCTTTCATTATACTATATCCAGGCACTCCTCATTTAACATCCAGGGTCCAATCTGGCAAAAATGAAAAGTGAAATAACTACAGTGCATCTGTTCTAACCTGATGAAGATCCCTAACCCTTCTAAGCTTGGTGGATGGACAAATGTAGTCAAATTTAAAGGTTGGTTTGACTTGTAACCAAAGAAATTCTTTCTTGCCTCATAACTTAAGTTCATCAAATTCCAAGTAACCACAATTTACTACTAAAGCTATGTAAGTGACTCACTTCCATCAGGTGAAAACAAACTGACTATAAGTAAACCCCTTTCATTTGACTAATACAATATTTGAAATTATTATTTTTTGCACAAAAAAAAACTTATCTTTTCATTTATCATATATTAGGATTCATAAAGAACCATGTGTGATTGTAAGTGAAATATGTGTCAGCTACTTCATTAGCAACTTAATGAATCTCTTAATGAAGAACAACATAACATGAGGAGTACCTGCATATACTGAGGAAACATTTATAAAGTGAGAGTACAGTATTGATTGATTGGTAGATGTAGAGTTACACAGACACCAGACTTCACACAGGCACTCATGGGTTTTGTTAGTGTCCACCTCAGACCAAAATGGTGGAGATGGGTGCTCCTTACTCTACTGGGTCTCCACTTCGGCAAATATACAATAAAACCTTGATCAATCGGCAACTGATAAATCACAAATTTATTGGTTACTACTGGCAAAGTGCTCAATAGCAAAATATCCCTAGCCCAGCATTAGATTGGCTTCCCTTAAATGATTTGGCTTGACTGAGAAACACAGCACTGAAGAGTGTCTCTGGCTAGGCACTACAATAAAACACGTACCAAATCCAGTAACTTTGGGCATGAGTAAGCCTCGTCCAAATACAGTACTCTGGAAACAAAGCAACTGTCCTTTGTTTACTAAGCCACTGAACAGTCAGCAAACCTCTTCGGCTGCCACCTTTACATGTGAGTAAAAGTGCCTTGATATGCCAGAAAGGCCTGAGCCCCATACATTTCGACTTATCAAGGTTTTACTATAGCATCATTGCCACTGCTGCTGACTGAATTTGTGACTGACAAGAAGCCTCCATTGTTGACAGTCTGCCTCTTGCTTATGCACAACACTGCAGTACAGTATTGTACTGTGTGAAATGCCATAAGATCAGCATATAACAAGCTCGACATTTCAATTACCATAAAGTAATGTAAGTCAGTCCCATGATACCCCCTTGAAAATCAGGTCCTGAAACATTTTGAAACAGTTACTGCAACATGTTTTTTTCTAACCTAACACATATCCATAAACTGTTTCGCCATAATGACAAAGTGCAGTCAGATGGAAGGGTTGGTCTGACTAGTACCTAATGGGACTCATTTTTATCTCACAACTAAGGCTCACTGAATTTCACACAACCATGACTTGGTATTTATTATGAGGGATTGGTTCAGCTCAATCAGGTTAGGAGAAAATATATATATATATAAATATATATATATATATATATATATATATATATATATATATATACTGTATATAAGTGCCTGTCACAGCCACAGATCATGCAAAAATGTTGACTAAATGTTACAAACAAATAATGCTTTCTATATTATGATGATTTTAGTTGTGATAATAAGGAGATTCCTGTTTGTTTATTCTTCTTTGCTTTTAAACTGATGTGTTATTAATAAAAAAAATCCACTGTTCATTTTATCTGAGCATTTGTAGTGACCACAGCCATATAAAATTCACTGTATAAATAAAAAGATAAAAAGTGAAGGGCATTTCATGAAACTGGCTTTGGAAAATACTGCCCAGTTCAAGAACTGGGCAACAGAAATTGATCAATTAATGATCTAAGCAAATGACTGCACATTTCACGAAATGGGCAGTTTGACTGTCCATTTCGTGAAATAAGCAGTTACACAAACGGGGTGTGACATTTATATATATATATATATATATATATATATATATATACTGTATAGTCAAGGGCTCACATACAGCAATGGTTCAGCTCAATCAGGTACAAGAAAAAAAAGACAAGTCAAGGGTTCACATACAGCAATGGAGCATTCTTACCAGACTCACTTCAACAGCCAGCATTTACACTGTCCATCACTAATTTTAACATAAAATTTATATATATAAATATATTGTGTATAATATTCTTGTCCATGACAGATCAGCAACTGAGTTTTGGTGATCGCTTTTAAATGACTTACACTGCTAGATTTTACACATAACATACACGTGTCATTTGATGCAGAATACAATATGACAGTTTGTGGTTACACATTCCTTATAACTAATGCAACTTGCTCTGTTAACCCCTTCAATCCAGCGCTGTATTCTATATTCTCCCTAATTCCATACCATTTTATTCAGATTATCATGTCATTTCTCAAGCTGGAGGGGTTGGATACAACCTTCATTAACCCTTTTCACTACAAAAAGGAATTTCTAAAGCGGAACAAAATTTTCTGTGGGTAGCATGAGTAATCTACAAAAACATTATACCACCAGATTCAAGGGGTTAACGACATACAATACACTGCATTCTTAGTATTACAAGCCAATTAATGAATGTCAGTACCATATGTGGGGAGAAGTAATTCATAGAGATTTGATGAATTTGTTGGCCTAATAAGCTGTGCTTCTACCAGTCAGTCAATACAGAATCAAGACTCCCCAAGTGACTGTTAACTGTTTACCTGATGATTGCAATATGCTCTCGTTATATGTCTGGCAACAGTTTCCAAAATATAACGACTTTATATTTTTAAATACCATTATACCTATTCTCGTAAATATGGAAAAATGGTAAATCAATTTAAGAGGCAGCAATGGTTATATCATGGGCAGACATTTTGTAATTTACTGTGGACTGAATTGCAAAGTCATCATCATTATCCAGACAATGTTTCCCACTTAAGGATGGAGTAAGGTAGAGTCCAAAATTGAATAAATGAATAAATAAGTAAATAAAATGGAACCATATAATGAGGACTTACTGTCCATCAGATTCAGTACATAAGAATCACTGGAGGCTGGGTTAACTTTGTTCACAGCGCAGTGCATGCATCATCAAAACAGCTTTCAGATTTTAAAAATATATGTACACAATTTACAAATATGCAAAGTTTGTGTTTCACGCATTTAAAAAGAAATAAATGCTTTTTATGCACCACGATGTAATGTGTTACCTAACTTGGCTTAAAAATAAGTCATAAATGTAACCTGCCTTGCAAACTAAACTAAACAAACAAAAAACTCAAACACAGCACAAGAAGGGTAGCAGCAACCTGGTAACAGTACAATGTCAACAATATGGAGATCGATGAATTGCAGTACAGTACAGCATCAATATGGAAAATAATCACATACAGACTTTGCTTAGACCTCTTCTGCTAATCACAGTAGTTAATCCAAATGCCTCAAACTGAATATGCAAGAGTCCATTATGCCTTTCAGTCCAATGACATCTTGTTTTATTAGATTCACGTTACCTCCAGATGATTTTATTCGTAAGAAAAACAAAAACTCTCATACTGTAGGGATTAACGAAGGCTAGAGCTAACCCCTCCAGCCTAAAAACTCTCACTTAAGCTAAATAAAATCATCTGGTGGTAGCAAGAATAAAACATGAATGAGGTACTTGGGCTGAAGGGGCTGGCATGTTCTGAGTGGCAGCTGCTGTGGACTGAACATCCTGACAACGTACAAATATTGTAAAACTATTCATCCCAGCGTCGTACGCAACACAAACTACAAGAGTACAAATTAGTCTCTGACCGTGTACTTGCCCAAAGAAAGTACAGTATGGTATCACGATGTACAGCTCCCCCTCCCTCTTCAGCTCCATGCTTGAGTCAGGCCTAAAATTTCAAACAATATACTTCAATCCAGAAAGTATATTCAAAAATTTCTTAGTTTCCTAGATTCCATAGTACTGTACATGTGCTCATGGGCCCTTCGGGCCCCTTGCACTTGCTCCTGTGGAGGGCTCTCACGCTGCTATGATATATTTTAGTTATAGCTGTGGGCAAAAAATTCTACTGAGATCCTATGCCAGGCGCCAGGAGAGGCGTTTTTTGGTCAAAATGTGATCGCTCATTAAATACAGTAAAAGTTTTTCAATCATGATGGGACCAAGTTTTTTTACATCAGCAAATTTTTTTCGATGTTTGTGCCAATTTTGGTTCTATTTGAATGTGTAGCCTTGGCTGCCCAAAATACACACAGACTATATATATAGTATATTAGATGTCTCTGGCAAAGAGGTCCATCCAGCTGAATATGACAAACATAACACTGCCATAATGCAAGCCCTGCCCTTGAATATTAACAAAAACCACCTCCACATTACTCAAACCTTGAAGCCCTTAAATAAAAACTTACACTGGCACATTGCTTGAAATCTGAAGCCTATAAATATAAAGAAAAACACCATTACCCACTGCTTGCAACTTGAAGCCCGTGAATTTAAACAAACACAGCAATGGCACACTGTTCGAAACTTGAAGCCTGCCTAATGAGAGACTGGGGGAGAGGAGGGACTGAACACAAAGCACACTAGACAGAGATGGCAGTGAATATATAGGATCCTGCGAATGACACCTGAGTACCGCTGTTAAGAAGGATGCATGACTCACGATGTTACACATTTTTTTCAAGTAAACAAATCAGCTTTACAGGCAGCACTGAAACTTTACTGGGTCATTCTTCTCTAATTAACAGGGAATTAACAGCAAACAAAAGAATATCATAGCAACTTGCAATGGGGCCTTACTGTACTATAGCTCAAATAAGTATCCAAACTAAGTGATGTGAGTCATTTTGACACAACAGGCGAGGAAAAATGGAATACCGACACTGCTCGAATCATTCTACTCATTGAGGAGTCCTGTGTTCACGTGAGTAAGGATACTTTTTTGAGCAAAAATGCCTTAGACTGGAGGATATTGGCAATTCAATAAGCAAATCTTCTGCATTATATGTATCGTGAGAAATTCTGTGATACACATGGGATCCCAAAGTAAGGAAGTATGAAAATGGCATAACAATTAGCTGTGATAAACGATGTCAGGTATAACTTGATGTTACCATTCAAGGTCCTAATACAAATCTACAAGACGTACTATAATGAATCTATCCGAGTCTATATTTCCAAACAAGCTCGTCTCATGAACTCCTCCATTCATAAAATTAATCTACTCTTGATATCTGGGAAAACAGTATTCAGATCACAAAGGAAACATAATACACTATTCAAGCATTCCCCTAACACACTCTGCCATTATTTCCCATCATAGTTTTCCGTGCTACTATAGTACATCTCTACCACTCATCATTATCTTTCAACTTCATCCAGTACGAAAGGCTCCACTTGAGAGGCTGTATTTAGAATCTTTCCTTATCCTGTTCATGTGATTGCTTGTACATACGTCAGTCTTCACTTGTACACCTACTTAACATTTCAAACAAATTAGTGAATATTAAAGTCACAACATATAAAAACAAAACAATCTTAACTAAACACTTTGCAATCAAAGAAAAAAAAAAAATAATAATAAAATGAAATACTGTAGTTACCATACGTGTTACCGAGACATGTTTATTGTGGAAATTGGTCAAAAACTTTTGTAATAATAGGTCCACATTTTAGGCAAAAGTCCATGTGTGGTCATCCCCCACCACACTCCATTACCACGGCCCTCCACATTCTTCTCCCGCACAGACCCATCTTCCACTAGAATCAAATAGTGTGGGCTGCGCGGTTAAGCAGTCGCGCCTCACTTACACACAGTCCCCATTATAAGTCATGGGGGTGTTAAAAACTATCACAACTTTTTCTGTAAAACTGGTACTGTGAATTAGGTGAAACTAGCAAACTGGCTTTTACAGGTCCAATGGAAGTTTAAACAGCATTTTTTTTTTCTGTAAATTATGAGGACTTACAGCAGGGGAAAAATTAAAGGGGGGGAGGCAACTTCTTAGAGGATCAGAATAATTTAAGGCTGTCACTCAATCTTGGGTATTCTAACTACTAGACTTATTACAAGGGCTTACTGTACTCAGTTTGTGTTTGCATCTTTAGAAAGGATGGGAGGAGGTGAAAAGGGGAAGGGATGAGGAAGGGTATAAAACAATGGGTGCAAGAGTGAGTAAAAATGGAGTGCGGGAGAAGACAAAAAGGAGGGTGTGGGTGTGGTCACAAGTGTGGGTAAAAAATAAAAAATACATTAAGAAAAACATGAAGCTACAGATCCACATTCAATGCAGAAGACTGCAGGCTATGGAATTTCAGTGCAGGTGCAGTAAATTTCATATTTTTTCTCTTACCAATCAGTTCCTGGGGGACAACACACATACACAATTAAAAAAAAAATGCGATGATGAAGATTAAGTTCCTTTCTCTTGATGTGAATCCCACTGAGGTATCACTTGGTAACAATTCACACAAGTCCTTCATAGCTGTATCATGTATTTTCCGCTGATGTACAATATGATACTCTAAGCATGATTAACCATGTCTTTTTTAAAATAGGGTTGCTTGGACAGAATTAACCTGGCCTGTATTCTCGTTGATGAAGAAGGCTCCCCAGCACCTCTTTCACAACAGCTTATATCTGCAGGGAGCACCTTTTAATAGCTCTGTGTGTTATTTATGCAACTTATATTGGTACCAACAGAAATAACATAAGAATAATAGGGCATACTATGTAAATTACTGAACATCACTCAGGAAAACGTTCTAGAAAACTTTTTAGGCTTACAGAAACACAGCACCATCCTCTAAGTTGGCAGCTACCCTAGATGAAAGACAGGATATGGCATTGCATGATACCTACATGTGGTATCCCATCACTTCAATAAAAAAAAACTATAATAAAAATAATAATAATAATAATAATAATAATAATAAAATAATAATAATAATAATAATAATAATAGTAACAGTCACTTCAATTTTACCCTTTCAAGATGTAAGGGTCTAGGGCTAGGCTTCTGTAATCCAGTACATTTGATACATTTAAGGGGAGATGACATGACCAGCTTATTTCCCTTGATGGAATTACAGGATCGAAAAACCTCTAGTCACCTCTCTGGGATCAAATCTATACAGGACTGTCACTCAGACTGGGGCATTCTAACTACTACACCACCACTTTAACTATCATCAAAACAATCACTGAACATATGAAACTACAAAAAACACAGCACATGTGAAGGCTAACAACCAGTTTAAGAAGAAAACTGAATTAACCTGTTAAACTGAGGGACACCTTTTTCATTAACCTCTTGCCATCTCCTGACAATTTTAATTCAGCTCAGGACAGTCACTGAATTGGACGGGTTAATATAGCCTTAATTCATCCCTTCCATATGACAGGCGTTTTCTGGGTTGAATAAAATCATCTGGGGACAGCTATAGAATAAACTAAAAACGACATCACTGATGTGGCTAAAGGTTGCTACTGAATTACACAATCAGAAATTCCACAAGGGACGACTCTAGCATCATTGACACATTCTGCTAGATATAAAATTTAATGTCTAAACACCCTGAGAAATTCTGCTTTGAAAAAACTATCTAAAGCTATGCTAAGTATGAGATGAGGGGAACAGTGTAAAAAAAATTATGGAAAAAAAAAAATAAAGGATTAAAAAATGAGAAAAAAGCATATACAAGTATAGTAAAAGTCCTCTCATTCGGCATCTGGTCTTATCGTATTTCCAGTCTTTCAGCAGTTTCCATAAATAGTCCCATTACGGAAGTTCTCTGCTCTTCCAGCACATATGCTGAGTTAATTGGCACCTGCAGAGGGGTTGCCAGCTCACCACTGCTACCTGTGTGCCCATATTTGTCAATTTGGCACTGTTGGCACGAGATCTAGTGCTTTTCATAGTAATTTAGTGCTTCTTAATAATTTAGCTATCCATCCATCCATCACCCAATCCTATGCCGCCCCATGAGGAGTGTAGGAGCCTGGGTCTAGGCAAGTTGGTCCTGACATTTAAGATGAGAGTGACCAGCCTCACTCATCCCTGAGTGGCATTACGTGAGCAATAAACCCCAACCACCCCTTGGATATAAACCTATGCAGGCTCAATCTGATTGGAGCACTTTAACTACCCACCAAACCACCAGGTCCCATAATTTGGTTACATGGTTACCATCCAGTGTAGTAAATGGTTTCCTGGTGTACAGGAAACCATTTGGCTTGACACTCAGGGAAGAGTCACCCACAGGCAGAGGGAAGAGGAAGTAGTGAGGGAAAGAAAGACCCCAATAAACATTACATTATCTTCTATATCTATAGCTTAGCGCATTTTAAAGTTGAGCTCAGCGCTTTTGAAGATTTCTGCTTGCCAACACTGCATGTGCTGTCGGCCATCAAGTCTCGTGAGTGTCTGGCTTTGTGAGCGGGACCTTTCAAAAGTTTCGAAACTTTGTCGTGCTATTTTACGGTGAACATACGTAAATACACCTAGGTTAGGGTAAGTTCATGTGTATTGTATAATTCAGTACATTAAATATAAGTTTCTTATTAAATATTTAGTGCTTAGGGTTGACCAACAATACTTGCTAGACACTGTGATTGCACTAGGGTGACCAACCATGACTGCTAGAAACTTTTTGGCAGGCTTTCCCGGTCATCCAGCAGTTTCTGCTCTTTCGGCACCTGCTTGGTCCCGAATGAGAGGCGTTTTACTGTATGCATTAACATCACATATTCTATGGGTAAAAATAAAAGATTCATCATAAACAATAAAACATAAAACAAAAATACTGTACTTGAACTAAGAATACTGTTATCATATGCAACAATAAACAAGAAAGTCAAGAGGTATGAACTGGATTCAGCAAGCCCTAAACTTTCAGCATTCACATCCCTGCACCTCTAGTCATACCCCTTCATACAGCTGGTCCACCTTAACTTGGCACAGATTTTCATTGTTTTGTAGGTTATTTCCCATAACTCAATGACAGAATAAGACAAAACTGTGGCTCTACATACTTTCCACAACACTTTTTTGTGACCAGTGATTCTAGTATTGATCTCTTGCTACAGCTCTGGATTCAAATTACAGTGGACAGAGGATAAACCCTTTCTCTTAGGTTGCATTTAACATCCACACCACCTCTTCACTCCTGCTTCTCACACCAAGGAATAACATTTTGTTCTTAACTAAAACCCCTCCAATATGATGGGATGTCCTATCTGTTACACTTTTTTACATTATTTTCGACACTGCCGAACAACTACATCTATTTGAGAGTATTATTTTAGTCACTGCCAGACAATATGTTCATCTTAAGTTAGACCTCTCATAGTAAAGGGGTTAAAACAAAAACAAACACTCTTAATTACTTGAAAAAAGCCAGGAACAAACACAAATACAAACAAACTGGTACCAGGACCAAGACATGACACCAATGCTACTCCTCATTCAAAACAATTTTTTTTTTTTTTATCTTGAAAAAGTACGAAGGTATGTCCACAAGATTCACAATAATGTTTGGACTGCGAATTTGTAAACAATGCAAGTGTTTTTTGTGATTCTCTCCCACTAAGTCTGGCTGTGGTTTGGCTTCTGCTGGAATTGTGGGTATAGGTAGTCTTCATTATGTTGGGGATGTGTTTTAATTACCTTGACTCTTTTCTTACAACTGGTACTGTAAATGAGGGAGAAACTATAAACTTTATATTGACAAACCCAGGAGAGCTCCATCTCACACATGCTGAAAACTATATGACAAAGATTAAGTTTGTCACGGTATAATTCAGTCATGACACCAAAAGTTCTGCAGAAACTAATGCAGTATCAAGGTTAGGCCTGGAGAATGTTACTTTCCTTAATAGGTTAACTTCTGTAGGTCTTGGTTTCTGTGTAAAACTGGTGAAGTTCTATAATTAATAACTTCATTTTTACACATTTCTGCAGTTTTTAAAACCTATTACGTAAGTTTGATCACGTTATAATTCATAATGTAAGACTTCAATAATGTACTATGGGAATGGTTGCTCTCCTTGAGCTTTGCCTAAAATTTTAAAATACAACTTTTCTGAAAGGTGTTGCAGACTTTACAGAAAAACTGAATACAAAATTGATTCATTGTACTTCTGCTACATGGGAAGCAGAGTTATAGGTGAACTAATCCTATTACTGTACCATTATATTTTTAAAATCTATAGTGCCAAGATTTCAGTGATACAAAAATCAATAAAAGATAATTAAACAAAATCCTGAAAAGGACATTCCCCTATCAAATTCTTTTGTTTTACATGTCAAATCTTTCCAACAATCTCAGGAATAATAAACTCTTATTACCTTACAAGCATAACCTAATCTCCTAACAGCTGAGTGGCAGAACGAGACATAAACAAAGTAAATACCATGTTTTAGAATAAAATAACTTCATCAACAAAAGTAAAAACTGACACAGTAATGAAACATACTTGTGTTTCACAAAGGTACAGAGAAAAAAAAAAAAATTCTATTACTACACATAAAAAAGTATAACAGGCAATCCCATTTTGCCCCATTTGAGGTGTTGGGGCCCAAGGCTAGGCTAACC
Source organism: Coenobita brevimanus (assembly GCF_032717465.1). NCBI lineage: Eukaryota > Metazoa > Arthropoda > Malacostraca > Decapoda > Coenobitidae > Coenobita > Coenobita brevimanus. The sequence goes on along the minus strand of NC_137024.1, from coordinate 58,441,933 downwards.
TAGTCCAGTACCTGTAAAAGTAGATATCCTGCCTACTTTCCTTGGTAGCATTTGTGATCAAAGGACACCTTGAGGACTGAACCCATGCAAGGCCATCACTATGAATGCACTCCTCTAACCACCAGATCACCAGGACTGTTCCAATTTCCCGCAAAGATTGGGTAAGACAAAAAAAACATCTTCCGAGCATTATCGGATAGGTCATTCTTCTACTCGACTACAAGGCTATGAAGGAAATTCTTGTACAAAAATACTGAGAGGAAGCCAGTATCTATGACAGAGATATTGAAAGGAGAGAGGGAGGGGGGACCGCTAAAACAAATAACTGATGATGTGGCATATGAAAAGGATTGCACTAATGTATTCCTTAATTTACCATTCATTTTTTTCCTTAATAAGTACAATTTTTTGCTTCTTATAAGTTTTTGTCTACTATATACTGTTCTCTACTTATATGTGTACATTGATAAAAAAAAAAAACAATGATTTGCTTATGAATAGTAACAAAACCTCTTACACAGCATCTTCCCATTCAGACGATAAAACTACATTCTTTCGAGGGGTCATAATCTAGGTGGCATAGGAGGCTGTATAGCACCTCTTCCATAGCAACTTATACTGCACAATACACCTTAACAGTCCCATGTATGTTATTTATGTTGTTTAAAACTGACAAAGTTTTCATGATAATAAGGTGTGATGTGCAAAATAAATGGCTAAAATAGAAGTGCATGAAAACCTCCAATGCCACTTAAACTTGGGCTAAACTGGATGTGTGGGCCAGTAGGTGTGTGAGTGAGTGTGGGTGATGTGAAGGGTGGGGTCTGGAGCTGTTGTATGTGTTTGTGTGGGTGGGGTGCTCAAGGTTTAGACTGCAGTCGGGGCCACACGAGGGGCAGGCGTTGGCTGGGTCACCGTCGCACCTGGTACTTTACCCAACACCTGCAGACAACAGTATTCATCATCACCATCATCATCATGATCTCCTTTTCCCACTCAAGGATCAAATAAGGTTGAGATGAATAAGTACTTACAGATATTCACAACTATCACAGTGTATATGGTAACAGAATTTATATACAATACTGTTCAGTGATTACTGGTATTGTAACAATAAAAAATTTAAAGGTGGCGAATTATTTTTCACTCTTGAGAGTAATACTATGTATCTTTATAATGTAGATGGAATAGTTTGCCAAAGATAATACAGTATTTTTGTCAGTTATTGAAAACAAAGTATAGTATACCTTGCTCAGGTCTACACCGGTAAGTGCGTGTACAGCTGGTGGCAATTCTCCACACATCTTGGTGATGGCATTGCTCATGGTGTCACCACCACCCACCATCACGATCTCCTCTGTCTTGGCCAGTGGAGCAGCAACCTCTGCTGCAATCTGCAACACGGGTGGATCAGCCACATACACAAACACACGCAAATAGCAACAAAATGATAAAAACACAGAAGCTCGCATCCAAACTCAACTTCCATGCAAAAATACTTTTAAAAAATAAGTAAAACACACAAACTCATAGCCTAACTCAACTGACCAATGGTAATGGATCAAGAGCTTACTAACAGCACAAGCTGAGTGAAAATGGGGCTGTCACTGACTCATCATTCAAGCCCCTGGAATCGTGACTCTACAACACAAATAGTTACAGCATCATAAAATAAAACACAAATCCACAGGCGAACTCAACTGACCTGTGGTAATGCGTCGAGCACCATAGATATTATGGCTGCTTCACCATACTGCTTGTATGCCACCGCCTTCAGCTTCATGCTCTCTGCCTCAGCCTTACCCACTGCCTCCACACTGTACGCGTCAGCCTCTCCGACGCGCTTGATCCGCTCAGCTTCTGCACGCGCTGCCTCCACGGTCTGAGAGCAGTGGTCAAGAGGTCAGAAGAGACTATCTATCTACTCAGCAGAGTACTGTTATATATATATCATTATCTACATCATTACCATTACTGTCACCATGTTATGGTGCCCCAAATCTTGCGGCCTTTGGTTCGTTCTTCCTCACACACACACACACACACACAAAAAATAGATATGTGCCCACAGGACCGCAAACAGAGGTTGCCTTCTTTTCCAGCCTTCCATCCTCCATCAAGGGAACATGGGGAGAGCTGAGGGACGTTTGTAAAACCGAGTAGCAGAGATGGCTAGTTATACTGGTGCTACCAGCTAAAGGTGTCCCTTTCCAGGTGAAATCCCAGAATGAAGAGAAAGCATAAAAGCAGGAGAACTATCTAATGGCAAACGTAGTGAAATAAGCCACACAATCATTCACAAATTACACACGCCCTTGATATCCCAGCTCCACTTTCTATACACATGTAGGAAAGCCAGTCCATCAACTACCAAGATGAATTAATTAATTAATTCATCATCTTATCATGAAAGAAATGTGAAACCCTTGTATGTACAGCTCAACACTGTACAATGAATCTTCGCTATGTTGCATGTCTCTGTTAATTCCTCAGTAGATTCCAGAAATACTTCCACTCACAGTTTAACTGATATCTAAATACATGAAATGCCAATCCCTCCAATTTACAGTATTGTTGTAAATGTATGGAAAAGTTGTACTATTTTTTAACACATTCCTGACATACAGCAAAGACTGACATCACCCTATCTATAGCCATTCTTTCCATTTAACCAAATCATTATGCACATACATTTTTTAAAGGCTCTGGCCATGATGCATTGCATAAGCCAGTTTTAACCTGCTGACAGCAGTAACAGCAACAAGCAGCACAGGCAAGCTTTTTAACAGTATTATGGCCTTACTGCTGCCAACCTTCACTCTGGGTCTTGGCCTGAACTGAGAATTTTCCTTCTCCTTGCCCAGGTGTCATCCAAGGCTAATGAGTCCAGCCTACCTCAGGAAAGTGATTAGTTGCATAGAAGAGATACGGATTGTTATGTGTAGCAGTCTCAGCCTGTACTCTGGCTATAAATATGGCTGAGTTGCTGGCATGGGTTGTTGTGACAGCCCAGCTACTGGGCTTTTGTCCTCACATCATTGCCATAGTAATACCCTGCTGGGACAAAGGTAACCATCCACCCTATACTTCATGGCGTTATATATTATTCATGAAAAAAAAAATCTCAATCAATCAATTAATCTCTCTCTCGCTCTCACCTGTGTGCGTCGTCCCTGTGCGATAGTCTCAACTCTGTAACTCTCTGCCTCTGCCGGCAGACGCACGGTGGCAATCAGCTCCTTCTCCTTCCTCTTGATTTCCTGTTCTTCAACCTACAGGATGGATATCAAGAGCCAGAGTCAAAATCTGGGACAGTGTGGTAGATCGGTTAGGTCAACCTTTTCAGTCAGCTTAGAAAAGCCTTCTTATGGAGTACTGTATCAGCGATGGCAATTATCTAACTTTTCCAGTTTGAAAAGTCTCAGCTAACAAAAATATATTTGTCTGGTGGCACAGTGGAGTTAACTCAAGATGTGGATATCTGGGGTCAAACATATTTAAAACTGATTCTCTGTTATATTTTGGATCTGTTTTGCAATAAGAATAAACCACAAGGGAAGATAGTGCATTCTCTTACCCTTGTCCTTCCTGCTAAATTAAATAAACTGCAAAGCTTTTCTATCATAACTGAAGTTTTGCTTTTGCTGGAGGAAGACATGAAACATGGAAAGATTCTGCATTCCTCTTGTCCTTGTTGGAAAAACAAATCACAATTGTGACACAAAAATGTTTGTATATCAGTTTCTGAATCTGGGCCCTGTACTTCATGAATATCCCCATAAAAATGGCTGCCCCACACTTGCAACTGCTCACCTCAATCTGCTTCTTCCTTTCAACAACCTCAATGGCAATCTCCTCATTCCTGATCTTCTGTCGGGTCTTGGCAGCCTGCAGTTCATATGCCAGCTGTGCCTCTGCTTTCTAGATGGGAGAAGGAGGAGGCAGACATAAGCTAATGATATCCACATGATCAGCAACATCATCATTACCCCAAACCTCCATTCCCCCCTATGGATGGGGCTGGGTGAGGTAGGTTCCAGCAGCTAGAAAAAACTGACAGGAGAACTAATCACTCTTCCCACCTAGGGACAGGGTTAGGTAGGGGTCCAGAAATCAAAATGATATCAAACACAAAATGTTTTCCCACCATCATAAATGTGGTGGATATGATCCACAAACAAAGAAAACTACGGTGAAAAATTACCAGAGTACGAAGTAAAAATGGATCACAAATCCATTAACTCATCATTATATTTAAAGACTTAAATTAAACATTAAACAAATGTGCGTTATCAACTGCTACAGTTTGCCAAACCTTGAACCTCTCATTCACTGCACCATTATACCCTGTCCACTTTCTTTCCTCTTACATGTTAAGCTGCAACAAGAGATGAACACAATATTATCATGAGAATCATAATGAAGTGCTATGGAAGAGACGCAGAGCTATATTACTGTCTTATTCAGCCAGAGAGATGTTGCATGAGATTAACAGTAGGTTATGGTGCTAATCACTACGAAGAGCTATGGACAGGAACTCAGAGGTACAGCATTGTCTTATTCTACCACTGAACAACATGAAATAAGCAGATAAAAGACAAAAATCTTGTCAGGTTACGGTGGACAATCTACATTCATGAAAAAGATGTAAAGCATATTACTTTTCTTAGTCTGCCACTGAGCCATAAGTAAAATATGAAAATCTCTGCCAAGTCAAGACAGAACTAAAAATAGGTGCAATACTGACCGCTGTGTTTATCTCACGGTCAAACTGTGCCTTCTGCAACTTGAAGAGTCGAGCATTGTCCTCAATCTTGGTGTCAGTGTTGTATTTCACGTCCATTGCTGTCTTCTCTGACTCAGCTTCCTATGAAGATGAATAAGTTTTAAGATGAGCTGACTAATACATAGCCTTAAGTTAACAGATATATTCACTGGTATTCAGGATAAAGTTAACAAATTATTTCGGTTGTGGGAAGAATTCATCGTCTTATGGAGTTAACAGGAACTTTACTCCTTCACTACAATTATTTATTTTTCATTTTAATCAAGCTGCCAGCCTATGATTTCATTCACCATGGGGAGGACTTATACCTGAGGTGGGATTAATGAGGGCAATCTCTAATCCATTCAGTTTAAAAAGTCTCTCTTATCTATCTTTTGCATGGAACATTAATCCCATACGGGGTAACCACAAAAGAACTGCCTCCATGACACCATGTCCTCCACCATCAGGCTGCTCATTCTCCAACTTACACCCCCCTCTCATATACCTCTCCACCTAATACCTCTGTCTCCTCCTTGACGTCTCCCTCCCCCTACCCCCCCCCTCCACCTCTTTTGTAAGTTACATAACACCAGCTGTAGATACTGTAATGTGATTAAAAAAAAAAAGTAGCAAGGTTAACTGATTTGGGAAATTAATTACCAAAAAAGGGGGCACAGGATATATAATTTATCACACACACACACCCATACTCTTGTTCATTAAGGAAGCTCCCTAACACCTCTTCGTTACAAGTTTAAATCTGCATAATGTACATTAATATTCACTTGTATGTTATCTTTGCATATTATGTTGATCAGATTGAGGCATCTGGCAATAGACAGATAGACAGAGATAGAAAGATATGTGTGAATACAGAGTAGAGATAATAAATAAAAATGTACCTTGATGCCAGCATCCCTGTTAGCCTGAGCAACACCAATGTCTGCATCTCTCTTCACTGCGGCAGTCTGAGACTTACCCAGTGAAGACAGGTACTCCACTCGATCGTACACATCCTGTGGGATAAACACAGCATAGAAGGAAGGAAAATAAAATGTAATAACCAATCCCATTTTATCCTTTTCAAGGTGAAGGAGTCTAAGGCTCCACTACCGTAATTTTTTAAGGGCAGATGACCAACTTACTGCCATCGGTGTCATCATGGAAGATGTGTTTTCAATACACTAAAATGTAAATACTGTGCTATAGTTTTTACTTATGTAAGCATTTATTTATTTGTGATGGAAAACAACACCTCAGGTATTTAAATGAAAATTCTCAACATATATTTCAGAGACATTAATACAACTGCTCACACAGTAAAAAAAATTTTTTGCAATACTTACTGTACTGTACTAACTATGAAAGACAATTTAGCAATTCATTATTCCACTACAACTGACATATTTGCTACAGTTTTCATTAAAACCAGAACTCAAACCTCATCTTGATCTTGAAATATCACATACAGTACCATATGGCAGTTGTTATTCAGTAAATAACAAGCATCAGATTATCAAAGATCCATCATCAATGTTCCAGACTGACAAAGCAATACAGCTGATTCTAAAATATATATATACATGTACTAACACTCTGACCCCTACTACTGTACATTAGGTTTGGGACCACTGGGGAAACAAGTGACTCCAAGGGACTGTTTGGGGATGCATTAGTACCTTGATGGTGAAGGAGAGTATCTCAATGCCCATCCTGCCCACGTCCATCCCAGCCACCTCACGCACCAACTGGGCAAACTGGTCTCGGTCCTGGTATACCTCCTCCACCGTAAGGGTCGCTGCAACAGGAAAGCAATTACTTTAACCCCAGGAATGCAAGATGGTAACTAAAATTATCAGGCAACAGTCAGAATGAAATAACAGATATAGGAATCCATCCATCCATCCATCATCCAATCCTACATTGCCCCATGAGGAGTGTAGGCGCCCGGGGCTAGGCAGTTGGTCCCGACATTTAAAATGAGAGTGACCAGCCTCACTCATCCCTGAGTGGCATTAAATGAGCAATCAACCCCAACCACCCCTTGGATATAAACCTTCACCAGCTCAATCCAATTGGAGCGCAATAATTACCCACTAAACCACCAGTTGCCAAAATTTGGTTATATGGTTACCACCCAACGTAGTAAATGATTTCCTGGTGCACAGGAAACCATTTGGCCTGTCACTCAGTGTAGAGACCCACAGGCTGAAGGAAGTGGAAAGAATGAAGGAAAGAAAGACAGAAGAGAGAGTGTAAAGTCACCCGTAGGCAGAAGGACAAGGAAAGAATGAAGGAAAGACAGACAGAAGAGAATGGAAGGAAAGAAGGATGGAGAGGAAAGGGCTGACACCCGAGAGTAGCACTACATCTAGTGAGTGGATGGTGAAACCCTCATATTTAATGCCAAAATTAAGTTAAGCAGTTTAATGTTAGAGATGATGTTAACATGGGTTCAACAGGGATACATCGCTAGGGGTATCAAGGCTAGCCCTCCAGTGGATACTGTATTTTTAGCCTAAGCTAAACCCAAATCCTGCCTCATTAAAATTCACGAGTCCACATCGAGCCCCATTGAAGTTCAAGTTCAAAACCAGCCTCAGTAAAATTCATATCTACCACACACACACACACACACACACACACACATACCACCATCATACTTGAGAAGATTATGACATGACAATGTGAAAATTTTGGGAAGGAAGGCAGTTTTGCTCTATACTGTATAAAATTATATATTCTTAAAAAGAAGCCTTCTGTAGAGAGTTTTAAAAAATGAAGTATTGTACTGCAGTGTCATACCCATGTGCTACTGATATGTGTATGGTAAAAAAACATGTAAAGATTTACTGTTGCGTATACATGCAGGGGCATCCATATATATTTTTTAAAAAGTGATGGCAAACACAAGCAAGGCTTAAAAAAATGACTGGCTATTTAATGAGGCCAGGGTAAATAACACAACAAACACAGGCCATATTTGATAAATTATGGGTTATTTACTGAAAACCAAATCCCTGTGCTTGCTTACATAGAAAAAAAGAAAAATACACAACATCAAATACTTTCCAAACTTTGCTTGACTGGCTTCTATTGCTGATTTATCATTGGGGAATATCAAACTCCTGCCACTGAACCACTACCTACACTTATTCAACTATCACACTTCCTTCAAGCCACATCAAGCCACCCGCATCCATTAGCACTGCACCCACCATGCAAAAATAGCCAGATAAGACCCATTTATTATGTTGCTGCTTTGGCCCAAAAGTATACGTATACTGTATACTACATATTTCTTCTACCTAATGGCTTACACTTTGTATACAGCACTATATCTGTAACAATAAGAAATGAAATCCATAAGGTTAAAAAATCCATGAGGATTCAGATGCTCCCTAGCGGATGGCCCTCCAAACACATAAAAACTATTTTGTTCATAAAGGCTCCAATGTGCTTGCAAGCATCGACCTTGGTCACTTGATGGTGGTTCTCCACACTGTTTGATCTCTAGCAGCCTCTCTACTCACTCCCATAATCCCTGAGGTCACAGAGGATGACCTCATCCCGTCTTTTTCAATCTGCCTCTGGCAACTCTACCCTCAACTCTGGAGATTATGTAACACCTCTTCTTTTGTGATATATCCAGCAGAATACACCTCAGTAAATGTCAAATGTTATTGAAGCAAACAATGTCAACAATAAAACAATAAAAATAACATACTGTAGAAGAGAATATTATGGTGTGATATACAAATTCCAGTTGCTACAAATAAGGTGCTACAAAGCCTCCAATGCCACCTAGTATACAGTACAATATAAAACACAATAATGTCAAGGTGTAATACACTATATCAAGTAAATTGCTAAGGAGAAGGTGCTACAAAACCTTCAATCCCCTCTGGGATATGGCTCTATGAAAAAGCACACAACAAGGTACAACTGACCTAAGATAGCCCTGAGATGACCTTCGAGGGTCATGAGGATGGTGCCCTTGATGTCGTCAGGGGTCATGCCGAGGAACTGCTCTGAGGCAATCTTGAGCACCTTGTCCTCCTTCATCACTTTCACCTGTGCCACACCAGTCACTGTCACCTGCACGCCCAGCGACGTCTCCACATTCTCACACCGAGGATTCAGTGTGATTACCTGCCAACATATATTCAGGTCAGTCACCTTCTTGTCTGTTCCTATTCATATACATGGGTAAACCAACTCCTATAATGAGTTCCATGTCATCATCTGTGCATAAACACACACATGCATGTACACTAAAATGCACACCTGCCCACCTCCCCATAAAAAGCTAATCACCATCTTATACATACTGTACACACAGACAAATAAACTAACATATAGAATGAACATAACGAACTGTACAAACACACATGCCCATTATCTTCTTATCCATACACATTTATACATAAATCAACCAATGCAATATCCATCAACGAATATGAGGTCTCAAAATTCCCCCTGGGGATGTAAGGGCCACAGGTTAGGGCTACTATGTTCCTCAACATTTATTAATAGGTGACCAACCAACACCCCTGGCAGCAATACATGCCTGAATAACCTTCAACCACCTCTTGGGTGCTGATGACCTCATACCTCATAACTTTCACCCATGCTGAAGCAGCAACTCATCTCCCTTGGGTACAAGTTGTATCTCAATTTCATCATGAACACACAAATGCTCAATAAGATCTAAACAAGTTACACCATGTTATATCACCCTACATTACGATACGATATAGTAAACTACATCATTATGCTCTGTTGCATTGCAATTCATTATGTCATACTTACCATCATGCCATGTCAGATATGTCTGGTTATATTGGGTAAGGTCAGATATGTTCAGTTGCATTAGGTACCGTAAGGTCAAGTAAGATTTACTGATGCAATGTTGGCAATATGTGTAAAACCAAGTAGCCAAACAACAACGAAACCCTCACATAGTCAATACTAGCACAAGAAAGCAGACCAGTTATACAGCAGCTGCACTACAAAAAAAAATACTGCACTGCTGTCATATAAAGCGCTCCCTTCCTACACATGATTATCTACTACTTGGCTATATTGTATCTATGCACTATCCATTACTGTACCAGGAATGATGTAAGGCAGAACAAACACTAAAACATCCTAATACCACACACAAACACACACACACACACACACACACACACACACACACACACACACACACACACACACAGCATGCATACACCCTAAACAGACGTCCTTGGCCACTCGTGCACACACAAATAACCCATGATCCTCTCAGACTTCTTGGTGACACACACGACCCCACCGCTCTCTCTCTCTCTCTCTCTCTCTCTCTCCCGCATAAAAGAGAGGAGGGGGAATAAGGGACAAAACTAGTTTAAGATGTAAATTGCTTCCCTTTTGCTTTCCCACAAACGCATCTTTTTTAACGACAATACTCTTCTCTTCCCTGTTGCTCTTTGCTCACTCCTCTTCTCTTCTCTTTTCCTGCCCTTTCCTCCACTTTCTTTCTTTTTTCTCTTTATCCATTCAGGTCTCCCCTCTTCTCTTCTCTCCCTTATATTCTGATCTTTTCTCCAAGATATTATTTCTCCATTTCCTCTCCTGCCTTTTATTACCAATCTCTGCTCTCCCCTTCCTTTTCACTCTTTCTCCCTTCTCTTCAATACCCCCCTTCTCCCTCCCTCCCCCCTCTCTCTCTCTCTCTCAGCTATCACTTACTCAAGGGGTGAGGATGGAGGAGAGAGCTCAGTGTACATATACTAAGAGCGCCCACATTAGGCTGGGTTGGGGGGTGGGGTGGGTGTACTGTAGATGGGGTGGGGGCATTGCTGAATGGGTGAGAGTGGGTGGGGTGGGGAATGCAGGGGGGGGGGAATGAATGGGTGGGAGAAAAGAGGGAGGGAGAGAAGATGGGTGTAGGTAGGAGAGGGGTAGGATGAGAGGGCTGGGTGAATGGAATGTAGGCAGGAGAAAGCTGGGGGAAACTGGGGTGGCTGTAGCTGGGAGGGAGGAGAAATACATGAGGCAGGATATGGGTGGTGGGTGGGGGAAAAAGTGGGTGTGGGTGGGACGAAGTGAGAAATGGGTGGAGTGGAAAAGTAGCTGAGTGTAACAACAGGACAACAGAGATTTGGACGGTGGTAAACAAGGTGGATAGGATGGAATAAAAAGTGGGGTGGATGAACTTGTACCTGTGTGGAAGAGCGTGTGGACGGGTGGAAAGGGGTGTGGACGGGTGGAAAGGGGTGTGGATGGGGGGAAGAGGGAGGGGTGGAAGGAAGTGTGGTGTAACAGGGAGGGGGTGAATGTGGCATAAGTGGATGAGACTACAAGGAGTGAAGAAGCTGGATGTGGGTGAATGAAAGGGTGGTGCAGCAGGGTGGGAATGGACGTGGAGTAAGTGGAGTGGATGTCATAACTGGAATTCTGGTGAGGTGAGAAAGTGGAGCCGGTTGGGTGGGTCCAAATAGGGTGGGTAGATCACTGTGAGTAGAAGGTAGTGGTGTGTGTGTGTGTGTGTGTGTGTGTGTGTGTGTGTGTGTGTGTGTGTGTGTGTGTGTGTGTGTGTGTGTGTGTGTGTGTGTGTGTGTGTGTGTGTGTGTGTGTGTGTGTGTGTGTGTGTGCGAGAGAGAGATAGATACATAGACAGATAGATAGATAGATAGATAGATATAGAGAGAGAGACTCCTTTTTTATCTCTTCTTCCTCCTCCTCTTCTCCCTGCTTACATAACCTCCTTCCTCCTCAACTACACTCTCACTGACTCTATTTCTAATCCCCACACTCCCCTCTCTCTCTCATCCCCTCCTCCACCCCATCCCTGTCTCTCTCTGCTGCCAAGTTCCTATCTCCCTACTACAGCCCTGCCCTAGCTTACATCTCTCTCTCTCTCTCTCTCTCTCTCGCTCTCTTCCTAACATTCTTTCTGTTCAAGCCCTTCTCTTTTTCCTGGATTTCTATGATACCTGCTCCTTTCCTTCTCCCTTCCTCTCTCTCTCTCTCTGAGGCAGGGTAAGACAGGGAGAGGGTGGCCACATGGTGGCCTGTATATATATATATAGAGAGAGAGAGAGATTCTCACTCTTATTCCCTCCCACTCACTCTCTCACTTTCTCATATTCTCTCTCATTCACTCTCACACTTACTCTCACTCACTACACACAGCTGGCACACACTCAGGAACCCCGTTCTCTTACGCAAGCATACACACACACACATACATTCTTGCGGTCACTCACTCCACATCTCTGGTATTTACTCCCCCTTCTCTCTCTCTCTCTCTCTCTCTCTATGTGAGGCAGGGTAAGACAGGGAGAGTGTGGCCGGACTGTGGACTGTATATATAGATTCTCACTCTTATTCCCTCGCACTCACTCTCTCACTTTCTCATATTCTCTCTCATTCACTCTCACTCTCACTCACTACACACAGCTGGCACACACTCAGCAACCCCGTTCTCTTACGCAAGCACACACACACACACACACACACACACACACACACACACACACACACACACACATTCTTACGCTAACTCACTCTACACATTTCTGGTATTTACTCCCCTTTCTCTCTCTCTCTCTCTCTCTCTCATTATTCCCCCTCACGTAGGCTTCTAACCCTCCATATGCTCGTCACATCACTCATCACTAACTATTCACCTCAACCGCTACTATGCTGTACACTAACACTAACCACAAACCACCACACACCAAACACCACTAACCAGCTGTAACCACACGCCATAAAACCATCAACCTTTCATGTACCACAAACCAAACACACACACACACACATAAACACACAACACTAACCACCCCCTACACTTCACTAACTACACACACACACACACACACACACACACACACTAACCACCCCTACACTTCACTAACTACACACACGCACTAACCACCCCTACTCTTCACTAACTACACACACACACACACACACACACACACACACACACACACACACACACACACTAACCACCCCTACACTTCACTAACTACACACACGCACTAACCACCCCCTACACTTCACTAACCACACACACACACACACACACACACACACACACACACACACACACACCACTCCCCACACTTTGCACTCTCACCAGCCCAAACCACCTCTAAGTACTAACCTCCAAAGACAACCGCTGCACATCGGTCACGAACCACCACGCCCACGCCCACCCGCCCACAATGGTCTTCTTGGAGGTGGCCCCACAGCACCCACCTAGGGGGGGGGGAAAGAGAGCGGAATTAAAATACCTAAAACTTCATTTGCATTTATATCTACTGTACAAATGTATCTTTACCTGCATTTGTATCTTTATCCGGACCTGTATCTTTATTTTTATCTGTAATCGTATCTATATCTACGTCTTTATCAGCAATTGTATTTGTATCTATTTGCATCTGTATCTATGTCTTTACTGTAAGTCTATCTCCACCTGTATTTTTATCTGTAACTGTATTAGTATCTAACGTGATCTTCATGTTTTGGTTCATAATCTGTGCTGGACCAAAATTAACTAAAATCAACTCTCTATCTAATTTGTATGCGTGGCAGTGGAAGGAGTGCTTCGGTGTGTTGGAGTGTCATAGCATGATATAAAAGCATGCTAATATAACAAGGGTGGTTTAGATATTACTACTACTATTATTACCGCTACACCTACCACTAATAATAATAATGATGGTCATAATAATAATAATAATAATAATAACAAAAACGTCAAGAAGAGGGAAGGGTCCATCATCAAGAACATAATGAAATAAATGGGCAAGAGATAGTCGCAAAGTCAAGTGTTCTCTCTCTCTCTCTCTCTCTCTCTCTCTCTCTCTCTCTCTCTCTCGCTAAGAAGAGGTCTGTGAACACATACATGCGCACATATCTTACACACACACACACACACACACACAACCTTGATCCCCCCTCCTCTCTCTACTGAATAGAAAGCACAGTAAGGGGAATGAGCAGACAACACAATGAGAGAGAGAGAGAGAGAGAGAGAGAGAGAGAGAGAGAGAGAGAGAGAGAGAGAGAGAGAGAGAGAGAGAGAGAGAGAGAGAGAGAGACCCTATCTTCAGCAGTGTGCGGCAATATGTGTATAGCTATGTATTCGTGTGTGTGTGTGTGTGTGTGTGTGTGTGTGTGTGTGTGTGTGTGTGTGTGTGTGACCCTATTTCCCTTCAGCTGCAGTCACAACATATCCCTCCCTCCCCTTCTCTATCTTACCTCCCCCTCCTTCCCTCCATTTTCAACCCTCCCTTCCTCCCTTTCCTTAATACACCCACACCCCTCCCTCCCTCCCTCCCTCTCCTCTGCCCCTACCACGCCCATTTTCCTCCCTTCTCCATCTCCTCTCCTTCTACGACCATATATATTTTTCTTTCTCCCCTTCCCTCACTCCCCCTTCTCTTTTCATACAGTATATTTCATCCCTCCCCTCTCTCCTCCCCTATCCACTCATTTTACTCCCCTTTCCTCTTCTCTCCCCCTATCTCCCTTATTTTATCCCCTCCCCTCCCTCTCCTACCACACCCATTTTTCTCCCTCCCCTCCCCTCCCTCCTTCACCCTTCCCACCATGTGTGACGCCGTTGAGTCTGTGTGTGTGTGTGTGTGTGTGTGTGTGTGTGTGTGTGTGTGTGTGTGTGTGTGTGTGTGTGTGTGTGTGTGTGTGTTTGTGTGTGTGTGTTGGCATCCCAGTGACAGTACGGTATGTGGAGGGCGTGTGCGTGACTGATCCATCCTGTATGTGCATTAACGTACCAAACACACACACACACACACACACACACACACACACACACACACATTCCTCACAGATAATTCCAGTGCGACATCACATTAATACACTTAACAACACCTCTTCCAGATGTAATGATATATTTTTAGATTATAAAATGGAGATGATGGTGCTACTTGGGTGTTATTTTACCATCATTTTACGGTGAAGTGCCTGCGAAACACACACACACACACACACACACACACACACACACACACACACACAAGGAACCAGTTATTGTACGTAGGATTTTCCCGCCTTGTGTACACAAAAACCTCAAAGCAATATATAGCTAAACATACTTCTCAAAAGCGCTAAATTCATACAAAGTTGACCCCAAAACAAAACACGCTAAACATCTTAAAAAAAAAAAAAAAAAAAAAAAATTCCCCATCTCTGTCAATTATACTCAATAAGAATTAGTTACTAGGATCTCCCCTCCCCCATTTCTAACCAAAGGCCTCCAGAGCACAACACTACTTTGGCAAATGGGAGAAATGGAGTTCCCCCGAGCTAAGCCCTGTGCTGGACTATATAGCCCCGCTAGGGTTACAGGAGGGAGCTACCCCTCCCGGCACGGCAGCCCGGGCGAGGCTCGAACTTGCAATCCCCCGATCACAAGTCCAGCGCGCTACCACTGTGCTACTGCGCCCCCGACTGCTTTGGCAAGAGACTGGAGATTTCGTAACATCTTCTTTACTGATTTATTCTTAACATTATACCTGATGACCTCGATACATTCTTGGATGGTACTAATCTCAACTATCTCGATTTTGAAAGATACATACGCAAGAGAATGTTAGGGTATAAGATGCAAAAACAGAAGAAAAAAAAAGTTAAACAGCTGAGGAGGTGCAACGTAGTCCCCTATGGCATCTAGAATTCGGTCCTATCCCTCATTTTTCCACTTGTATGGACGATACGGTGTTTCTGGTACGGAACCTAAAAATGTTACAAAGTTGCGATGTGTGTATGGTGGTCTGGCAGCGGTGGTGAGGAGCAGAGAATGGGTCTACAGTATACTGTAGTGAGGAGTAGTGTTGTAGTAAGGGGGTGGGTGGGTGACCTTGACTGGCGACTAACTGGCAACCATCCCTCCAAACCACCCTCCCTTGCGCATTTTTTTTTTTTTTTTTACGCATTTCCGCATTAATGTCAAGGTTTTTATTCGCCAAGGGGAGATCATATGGAGGCATTTGTCAGTTCCCATTACACTATAGCCAAGAAACGTTCTTAATTACCAAGGTACAGTTTGAAGGAACTGAGTTCGAGATGGTACAATTTTGGCGGAAGAAATGGAACAAGTGACTGTCGTGTGGCGTTGGTGGCGGGCTGGGATCAATACTAATATCATTCGGTAATAAACATGCTTACCAGATTCTGCCCAATTTTACCCTACAGCCGAAATAAATTGGAAGCCGTGGTTATTAATTTGACGTTTCATTACAAAAGATAATGGGATTTTCCAGTATTAAGGTGCGCAGTTCGGCAGAAAGGTGTTACGTAACTGATAGAATTTTGATGTGATGGAAAATACGCTCTAGATTAATCATGAATTAATTCTGCCTAATATAATATTCTCTCTCTCTCAAGAAAATAAGAAATGAAGGATGGAAGAACGAATTTGGAAGAGAGAGTGGGAGGAGGGAGGGAGAAGGGAGCGAGAGAAAGGGACGAGGGAGAGAGGGACGGGAGAAGGGAGAGAGGGACGGGAGAAGGGAGAGAGGGAGAAAGAGAGGGACAGGGGAGAAGGGGGAGAGAGAGAGAGAGGGACAGGGAAGAAGGGGGAGAGGGAGAGGGGAGAGAAGCAGCGTAGAGGAAGGAGTGAAGACGCAGAATTGAAGAGTGTTATCAAGGAGATGGTGTGGTGGAGGAAAAAAAAAACAAAAACAAAAAGAGGAGAGGGAAGGCGGATGAGAAGGAAGATGTGACAGAAGGAAAAGGAGAGAGAAGGGTGAGGAAAAGGGTACAGGGTGAGAAAGAGGAATACGAGGAAGAATGATGGATGGATGGATGGATGGAGGGAGGGAGGGAGGAAGAGCAGAGGGAGGAATGGGAGGGGATGAGAGACCCTTAAAGTAATTACAGGTCTTGCTTACTCCCCCTCCCTCTCCCTTCCTCTTTCCCCCTTCCCTTCCTTACCCTCTCCCTACTCCAATCCAACTAAAAAGTCTTTCTTCTCTCTCCTTCCTTCCCTCCCCCTCCCGCTCCCCCTTTCCAATCCTTCCCTTCTTTTCCCTTCCACCGTCCTTTCTATCCCCTCCCTTCCTCTTCTCTCCTTATCCTGAGAGAGAGAGAGAGAGAGAGAGAGAGAGAGAGAGAGAGAGAGAGAGAGAGAGACAGACAGACAGACAGACTGACAGAGAAACTGTGACTAATACTAGAGGAGTCAAGCTTGAATAAAAATGATGATAAGAGTGAAGGAAAAGAGGGAAGGGGGGGTAGGAGAGACGGAGAGAGGAGAGGAATGGAGGGAAGACAGACGGAAGGAAACGGGATGGCGATGGAAAGGGAGGGAAGAAAAATGAAGGAGGTACGAATGTAGGAGTAAGCAACCGTATGTTTTGCGCTGAGGCATCAGTGAACTTCCTGAGTCAGGCTGAGACCAGCAGGCCTCATCCAAATTCTGCTGAAGAGACAGTACTATCTGTAAACAGTGTAGGCGTGACTTTGGACAACAGACATAGGGGGAACTCTCTACCTATCCCCTGAATGACTGTGAAAGTAAGAGATCAACCACACCCCGTGGTAATACGGAGTCTTTAACGTCAACCTGAAATCCTGATGGTAGACCTAAATCTACGGGCTCATACCTCACACGAGGAAAGGGGTGTGAGGAGAAAGCGAAATGAAGGATAGAAGAGGGAAGTGGTGATGGAAAAAGAGGGGGAAAGAAGAAAGGAATGAAAAGGTAGGGAAGGAGGGAAGAAGAGGAAGGGAGGGAAGGAGAAGGAAGAGAGGAAGGAACCATTATAAGGTCCATCGAACATGCGGCTCTCTCTCTCTCTCTCTCTCTTGTCATCGTTACCCCAACCTTCTTCCAATTTCCTTTTCCTTTCCCCTCCTTTTTTTCTTCTTCGTGTCCTCCTTTCTCCCTTCCTTCCGTTTTCCCCTCCTTACCCCATTCTCCTTTGTTATCCTTGTCTTAAACTTACAGAAAACGTATATACATTAAATTTAACCTACCCCTATGACAGAGAGGCTAGAAACATTAGATCTGTTGCTATTTGCTTTCCTTTGTATTTGTTTATTCTCTCATACTCCCTTTCCTTTTATCCTTCTTCAGTTCTCTTCGTCCTTCCTTCCTTCCTTCTCTCCACTCTACATTCCTTCCTTCCCTCCATCTCTCCGTTCTCCCTTTCCTCCATTTTTACTCCTTCCCTCTTTCTGTCTCTTTCCTGCTTCCTTCTCCCTGTCCTTTCTTCCTTCCCTCCTTCCTTCATATTCCTTCCCCTTTCCTCATCCCCCCCCCTCCTCCGTTACACATATATCTTAATTTTATTCTCCACTCTGTGTTTTTCTTCCACTCTCCCTTCCCTTCTCTCCTCTCATCGGTGTGTGTGTGTGTGTGTGTGTGTGTGTGTGTGTGTGTGTGTGTGTGTGTGTGTGTGTGTGTGTGTGTGTAAAAAATTCCCCAGGCGTAAACATAAACACTGATAACTGAGCCTATAAGAAGAAAGGATATCCTGAAATATACAACTTCGATAGACACCTACTTTCACTGTCTATCTACCTGTTTGCTTATCTATCTATCTATCCATCTGTTCACCTATTTGTCCATCTAACCATCTAACCAGCCTACCTATTGTCTACCGACCTAACTACCCATTCCTCCCTCCCTATCTCTCTCTCTATCTGTCTATCTATCATCTATCTATCTAACACCCCAGGCTACCTACCATCCTACCTACTTACCTGTCAGTATGCGTAATTATCTATCTACCTACCAAACTACCTACCTAAATCTACCTGCCTTAATCATCAACTTATCTACCACCTATCCAAAGCATCTATCCCCCCTCTCTCTCTCTCTCTCTCTCTCTCTCTCTCTCTCTCTCTCTCTCTCTCTCCACTCCACTCTTATCAGCAAATCACAGTTATCAGATAAGAAACAGCTTCTTTAAGTGTACTGGAATGTAGCGGGTCAGGGCACAGAAAACACTGGTGGAATGAACATGGTAGTGAGAGTGGTAGTTATGGTATGCTGGGGTGGAAATGGTAGGGCACTTGTAATATGTCTGTTTGGTAGCAGAGGAATGGTAATAACACTGGTTGGTAGTGCAGAGTGGTAGTTACGGGATGCTGGGGTGAAAATGGTAGGGGAGTAGTAATGACATGTATGGTAGCAAAGGAATGGTAGTTGCCTTAGTCAGTGTTAAGTATGGTATGGTTGTGTGTGGTATGGAAGCAGAGCAGTGGCAGTATGGTAGCCTAGTCCAGCCCGTTAAGCATGGTAGTGTGGCTATGGAGTAGGAATGGTATGTGTGAGGTATGGTACTTGTAGTCAGTGGTCTGCATGGTAGCCTACCTGACACGCATGGTGATAGGGTTAGTAATGGTAGTACAGAATGTGTGTTATAATAGTAATCTCTGTATGGTAGGCCTATGGTAGTATAAGTGATGATGGTAGTAGGCCTATAAGAAAAAAACACAAACATAAGGAGACAAGATAACTGCAGTAGGTCAATTGATCCATGAATAAACTAATAAAATCAAAGATAGAAAAGAAGAAAGTGTGTGTGTGTGTGTGTGTGTGTGTGGTGTAATGGAAGGCTGTGTGTGGTAATGGCAGTGTGGGGGCATGTGCATTAAGCCGATGACTGTGATAAGCTGTGGCAGTGCTGTGGTGTGTGGATCGATGGTGTGGCAGAGGTGTGGCAGTGTGGCTGGAAGGGCAGGCTATGGCAGTAGTGGTTGTAGTGCAAGACTGTGTATGTGGTGGTGGTGGTGGTGGTGGTGGTGGTGGTGATGGTGGTGGTGGTGGTGATGGTGGTGGTGGTGGTGATTATGATGATGATGACTCTCTCTCTCTCTCTCTCTCTCTCTCTCTTGCTCGCTCGCTCTACGATAAACAAGTTCCACAGAGATCAATGATCATTATAAATAATTTTGTACCCCCATCTCTCTCTCTCTCTCTCCATCACCACCACTATCATCGTCGTCATCAACATCATCACCACCACCACTATTATCAGCATCACCATCATCATCATCATCATCCAAACCTCTTTTCTCACCCTAGGATGGAGTAAGTTAGGGTCCAGGGAAAAAAAAAAAAAAAAAAAAAAACTGAATGAGCCACACTCCCATTCACTCACCAAAGGAAAATAAAATCCATAGAAAGGGTCAGGGTGGCGAGGGAGTTAAGACAGCCTATGAATATGGGGATCATGGTAGTGAGGGAGTTAAAGACAGTTCGTGTATATGGAACTAAAGGCTTTGAGGAGTGACACTGGCCTTCCGGGAACTTGGGGAGAAGGGAGGGAAGGGGAGGGGAGGGGAGAGGAGAGGACAGGACAGGACAGGGGAGGGGAGGGGAGGGGAGGGAAAGGAGGGAAGGGGAGGGGGCGAGTTTCCAGTCTCTGGCGACGGATAGGGTTAACATGAAAGGGATGGAGGGAAGGGAGAGGGGAGGGAGGGGAAAGAAAGGAGAGAAGGGGAGGTGGAAGGCAGGGAGATTTCACCATTCACAGACGCC
>NC_137024.1:58286651-58416651 GCF_032717465.1 Coenobita brevimanus | reverse complement strand
TCTTTATTACATCTTTTTCACTGCCTTCCCCTCTTTCATTCATTATTAGATTCTCTCTCTCTCTCTCTCTCTCTTTCTTTCAGCCTATGAGGCAGAAGCCAGACAAATGCATGGCGTTGCCTAAACTACTTTCCTATTCCTTCCTTCCTTCGTCTCTCTCTCTCTCTCTCTCTCTCTCTGGATATTCATCGACTTTCAATAATTTCATTTAAATGGCATTTTCTCGTACTACACGCGGTTACACGAGAGAGAGAGAGAGAGAGAGAGAGAGAGAGAGAGAGGAACAGGTAAAATCAGGAAGAACGATAATGATAAAAAAAAAACAATGATAGCTACCAATAAGAAAAGAAAAGTCAAAAACATATGCAGGAAAGAAAAGAGGAAAAAATAAAAGATAACACTAAGAAAGATGGAAACCGAGAATAAAACTAAATGTATGAAAGAATAAGAAAAAATGTATGAAAAAAATGTATGAAAGAATAAGAAGAATTAAGGAATAAAAGGAAAAATAAATGTAAACAGGAGGACACGTAAATAACCTGGGAAGGGATGAATAAGCAAGGAAGAGGTGCATAAACAAGGCAGAGATGCATAAACAAGGCAGAGATGCATAAACAAGGCAGAGATGCATAAACAAGGCAGAGATACATAAACAAGGCGGAGAAGCATAAACAAGGCAGAGATGCATAAACAAGGAAGAAATGCATAAACAAGGAAAATATGGATAAGGGGTAGTCAAATGGTGGGTGATAGAGCGACTTGGAGGCGTTTTGCTTGCGGCCACCCTTTGCGGGATTAGGGCGTCGGGCTATAGATTGATAGAATACAATATCGCAACAGTAAAAAAAAAAAAATTGTTGTTGACAGAAACAGAGAGTAAAGAAAGGGTTCGATGAAGCATAGTTATGGTGGTGGTAGACGAACGGAGGGGAGGGTGGGAGGGGAGGAGAGGAGAGGGTAGGGGAGGGGAGGGGAGGGAAAAGGGGAGAGGGGAAGGGTGAGGGAGACTATTGAAGGGGAAGGGGAGTGTAAGAAGAGCCCAGGGGAGCCACATCCTCTCCCCTATCCAATAGTAACCACACACTTACCTCCTCTCCCTTCTCCCTCTTCCATATTCCTCTCTCTCCCCTCTCCCAGACGCCGGTAACCAGTCTCTCTCTCTCTCTCTCTCTCTCTCTCTCTCTCTCTCTCTCTCTCTTTCCTCACACCGCAAACAACCCCACTGCGAACATATGATGAGTAACATAGGAATTCTAACACATAACACGATACCTAGTGAAACACACTAAATACCGGTAATGAAAATAATATATCACAATAATAATAATAGTAGTAGTAGTAGTAGTAGTACCGGTAGTAGTAATAGTAGTAGTAGTTATAGTAATAATTCCTACCTACATACATACATACACACAAAATTAACTACAGGCTATAGTGTATACATGTTTCACAGTAACCGAAAAAGGATTCTGCAGACACTATAAACACAATATTATCCATCCCTTACACTCAAGTGTTAATAATTGTTAAATGGTACGGTAACTCACACGCGCACACACACACACACACACACACACACACAGGGGTTCATTCTGGTATGGAACTATGCAACACACATAAATTGCCATACACCATCTTCAAAGCACACAGAGATGAAGTAAAACAAAGAATCACCTATACTTATCATCATCTACACAAAATATTCACAGACTATAAAGTGTGATAAGCCTGACAGTAAGGTAAATAAAATAAATCAATAAACACCACCGAAGCGTGGGATGCCGCTATTAGACCACGTGGCGCGCGTAATCAGCTGACAAGATGTAAACAAAAGGCGCCGTCATTATCAGCTGATTGATTAAAACACTCATCTCATGCACTCACAACGATATAAGCCTAGGGAAGAAATTAAACTATGGTCATTTTTTAACTGTTTTCTGTTATTTATATCTCTACAACGGCATCACCTGTTATTTAGATTCATAGTATGGTATTATCAATGTCTATCCACTTTCTGCGGTACACATGAATAGCACAGTTTGCACAAATAAAGTATTGAAAACAATATTAATTAAATGGAATATAAAACTCTTCAACAAGACACGCATTGCAATAGCCAGCAAGGGAGTAAAAGGTGTTAGTCTCTTAAAACACACACTCACACACACACAAAACTAATATCACACAGAGAAACATTACAATACCATGCAGAGAATTTATCTAGTAACGAAGAAGTGCTAGGGAGAAGGAAGCCTCCAATGCCCACCAAGACACCATAAAAACACTGTTAAGAAAGGAATGATACGAGATTCTCCAAGGCCATCAACAATTAAAAAGAAAAAAAATGGTATCTAAGAGGACCTGGGGAGCCTTGCAGCTTAAGGGGAAGAAGCAGTTTAAACACGAGAATATTTACATGGTATACACTGAAATAAACAGGTAAGGAACAGGTGCTAGGGAATCTCGTAAATCTTGGGGGAAAAAAAAATACTTATTGAGGCACGGGTATTAGCCTACATGCAAGAGTAAATTGGTAAGGAAGGCGTGCTATGGAGACGAGTACAAGAATTTGGCGATCTGTGTGTGTAGGGCCAAGATTAGGCTGGTTAAAGATGGTGTTACGTAAAGCGCATACACACACACACACACACACACACACACACACACACACACACACACACACACACAAGGACAGTCAAGGTCGCCGTACTTTGGTCCATGGCCAGTCACGCAATAAAGGAACAATGTCTGCTGCTCTACAATTGAGAGAGAGAGAGAGAGAGAGAGAGAGAGAGAGAGAAAATATGACACCAACTCGGAGTGTGTGTGTGTGTGTGTGTGTGTGTGTGTGTGTGTGTGTGTGTGTGTGTGTGTGTGTGTGTGGTGTCACGTTACAGTAAACTATTTGTCCAAGTTATATAACAGTGACCCTGAGAGAGAGAGAGAGAGAGAGAGAGAGAAATAGAGAGAGAGAGAGAGAGAGAGAGAGAGAGGGGGGGAATGTGAGACCTTTATTGATTCAGCAGTGTCTCTCTAATTCACCATATGGCATTCTCACTTTTATAGATGCATATATGTGCATATACGCAAATTTCTCTCTCTCTCTCTCCCAACTAACCTTCTGCCAAAGTTTACAAAGCGGCGAAATGGTCTGTTAAATACGAATTGCGTTCCTGACAGCTACAAATGGCAGGCAAATTCTCTCTCTCTCTCTCCCTCTCTCTCTCTCTCTCTCTCTCTCTCTCTCTCTCTCTCTCTCTCATCATCCTGCTCTCCATATCACTTCTTTGACACTAACGAGCTTCGCCCCCCCCCTTTCTCTTTCTCTCAGCCTAATTAAATTTTCCTCTATCTGCTTACCGAATCCTTACTTCCCGACTTCATTCTACATCTCACGGTCTCTCCACCAACTCACTAATCCCCCCTCTCTCACCTGGCACAGGATCAAACCACACACACACACACACACACACACACACACACACACACACACACACACACACACACATTTACTACCCTCTCAGACATCACCCACACACGCACACTGAAGCATTGTTGGCATCGTCAGCTAGACAAGGCCATACCGACACTAAAGGCTTCTCTTGAGGGCAGTAAAATCGTATGGCTGGATAGAAAGGTGGCTAGATAGATGGAGATAAAGATAGACAGGCAACCAAATACACCTATCTCTTTCTTGTCATATATATAGGTAGATAAAATGACATACATAAACAGAGAGAGAGAGAGAGAGAGAGAGAGAGAGAGAGAGAGAGAGAGAGAGAGAGAATCGACAGGGGCTCGTCTCACAATCTTCACCCAGGTACTTCAGTCAGGTTGCTTTAATACGCTCAAGTTTGTCCATTTCCTTGTTGCCATGGTTACTGCATTTCGTCTTTATTCACTCTAACCTGACCAATATTCTTTTTTTAATACTGCATTCGCTTCAACTTTGCCCAGATTTTCTATAATGCATTCTGTTTTATTTATTACAGCCTACACCTTTAACATGGCCCAGATTTTCATCCTTTTGCAACATTATACACCCCTAGAAAAAAAAAAAAAAAAAAAAGAGGGGGCAAATGTACATGTATTAAAAATGAAAGGAGTACAACTTATTTTAATATTTACAAAGCTAACCCCTTCAGTCCGATGACAACCTTGATATTCTCTCTCTCTCACCAGCCGGGTACATTCAGCAAGGTATACTTTCTGAACTGGAGAGATAAACTGATGTCTCTGCCAACGCAATACTTGTTCTTGGCGTCCTTCCTTAGTTGTATATAGCCTGGCCTAAGTGAATGGGTATCAGTCTAGGTTGAATAAGGAAATATACGTCATCGGTGTGAATGGGTTACTGGAGGCTGTTGACAATCATCTATCATCATCATCACTAGCAGCGCCATCCTATCATCATCATCATCATCATCATCATTGGCAGCAGCACTAGCATCCTCACGTTCATCATCCTTAAAACACACACACACACACACACACACACACACACACACACACACACAGTATATATCATCATCATCATCATCACCATCACTAGCAGCAGCATCCTCAGTCGGGTGGGATCCAGAAACAGGATAAAAGAAGCACATACCTACAATCTCTCTCTCTCTCTCTCTCTCTCTCTCAAGGTCCTCTTTTCGCCTCCTCCTCGTCTCTCACCCGACACCCAACCCCTCTCTTTCTCCCCGCCTAAACAATGAGTGGTATTTAAGCCTAAAAGCCATGCCAACTCGTATGTGTGGTGAAGTACTCTACCTCCCCCCTCCCCCCCACACAGAAAGGCAGGATGGATAGATAGATAGTTAGATAGAGAGAGAGAGAGAGAGAGAGAGAGAGAGAGAGGGGGGGAGGCTAAAGGGCAACAACCTTCGATAGGGATGGAGTGAGAGAGGGTCTGTGAAATGGAGAGGTGGGGGGAGGGAGAGGGGAAGAGTGAGAAAGGAAAAGGAGGAGAGGGAGGGAGAGGGGAGGGGGGAGAGAGGAAATGAAGGAGGCAGGGAGGGAGGAAAGAGGGAAAAGAAACCAGAAAATGGAGACACAAGGGACGACGAGGGTGAGGGAGGAAGGAAAGGGAGAGAAAGTGGGAGAAGGACAAGGGAGAGAGAAAGGAGGAAGGAGGAAGGGAGAGAACATAAGAACATAAGAAGAGAGGATAACTGCAGTAGGCCGGTTGGCCCATGCTAGGCAGCTCCTAGAAGAGTAACTGAACTACTAGAATGAGATAAGGATAGCAAAGAAGAAGGCTCTCCCCCGCCCTCCAAACCCTCCAGCCGAAGCCGGCAGGAAAAAGTCAGAAAGAACACCACGCCGTATAGAAAAACTGGCGTGGACATTTTACAGGAAAGTGTGAAAGGAGAATAGAGACTATCATAGTGTAACCTGAAAAGAAAATTTATTTTTTAATTAGTATTGGTTATAATATTTTCTTTATTCTATATCCACCCCTTATTTGTCATATGCTTATCTAGCCTATGCTTGAAACTCTCAATGGAAGAGGCAGCAACTACTTTACTAGGTAGCTTATTCCATTCGTCTACTACTCTATTACCAAACCAATTTCTACCGATTTCCTTTCTGAAACGGAATTTTTCTAGTTTGAAACCATTATTTCTAGTTCTATCCTGTATGCTCACTTTAAGTACCTTGCTAATATCTCCCTTATTTATACCATTCATCCACTTAAAAACCTCAATTAAGTCTCCCCTTACTCTACGCCTCTCTAGCGAATGCAGACTTAGTCTTTTCAGTCTGTCTTCATATGACAGGTTCCGGACGTCATGTATCATTTTAGTCATTCTTCTCTGTACATTTTCTAACGAATTAATATCCATTCTATAGTAAGGACACCAAAATTGTACTGCGTAGTCTAAATGTGGCCTTACTAATGCTAGATAAAGTTTCAGTATTACTTTAGATGATCTATTGCTCACGCTTCTCGAAATAAATCCTAGGGCCCTATTTGCTTTATTTCTCGCATTAATGCACTGTTGCCTTGGTTTAAGGTCGTTACTAATCATAACTCCTAGATCTCTCTCGCATTCCGATTTGCTAATTTCTTTGTTATCTAAGCTGTATTTAGTATCTCCAATGGTCTTGCCTACGTTAAGTACTTTACATTTTTCAACGTTAAATTCCATTTGCCAAGTTTTAGACCATTTGGACAATGTATCGAGGTCTTTTTGTAAGTAATGGCAATCGTCAGTCGAGTTAATGATACGCCCTATTTTTGTATCGTCGGCAAATTTGCTGATTCTGCTATTGACTCCTAAGTCTAGATCATTTATATATATGATAAATAATAAGGGACCGAGTACTGAACCCTGTGGTACACCGCTAGTTACTAATCCCCAGTCCGACTTATTTCCATTTATTAATACTCTCTGCTTTCGTCCTTTCAGCCAGGATTCTATCCATTTTAAGATATCGCCGTCTATACCGTGTGCTCGAACCTTTCTAACTAACCTTTCGTGTGGGACTCTATCAAAAGCTTTACTAAAGTCCAGATAAATAACATCGTAAGCTTTATCGCTATCTACTGCCTCATAGACCTCCGAGTAGAATGACAACAAATTTGTGAGGCAGGATCGTCCTTGCCTGAATCCGTGCTGACTTTCGTTTATAAGATTAAATCTTTCTAAGTGTTCTCTAATCTTATTTGCCAAAATTGACTCTAACATTTTTCCTACTATTGACGTTAGACTTATCGGACGATAATTCGACGCAGCTGATTTATCACCCTTTTTAAAGATGGGCACTACGTTTGCGGTTTTCCACGCCTCTGGAACTTCTCCTGAACTTAAAGAGTCATTAAATAACGTTAAAAGTGGCTGACATAATTCTTCTTTGGTTTCTTTTATAATTTTTGCATATATATATATCGTCCGGACCTGGCGATTTTTGAGGTTTTAACTTGTTAATTTCTTTCAATACGTCCTCCTTACTAATGGTTATTTTACTAAGAATATTTTCCGTATTCTCATGGTAAATATTTGCTGCTTGAGGGACCAGGCTTAGATTTTCCTTGGTGAATACTGATATGAAATAATTATTTAGGATGGAGCACATTTCTTTATCTTCACTGGTAAGGAGGATTAGAAAGAATAAGAAAAGGGACGGAAGAAGGGAGGGAGAAGGGAAAGGAGGAGGAATCTAGAGCAGGAGGGAGGGAGGGAGGGAGGAAACAATAAAATGCAGAGAAAAATATGGGGATGGTAGGCAAGGGAGAGAGAGGAGGGAAGCCGGGAGATGGGGACGAGAAATTGAGGGAAGGAGGGAGGGAGGGGAAGAGGGGGAGAGAGGGAGAGGGCAGAGTAACCCGGTACTGAAAAACACGACTTCAAAGGGCAGATGGATGGAAGGAATGAGGAAGGGAAGAAAGGACGGAAGGATCTGGAAAGAAGGAAGTTAGGAAGCAAAGACGGGTGGGAGATGTTGTACGAGTGGAATATGAATATGTATGAATGAATGAATGAATGAACGAATGAAGGATATAACGACGGTCGGAATGACCTTTAAAGACACGCAACCGTTCATTTGACATCCAAGACCCTATTTCAGTTCCAGTTATGAACAGACTGGGGCAAAAGAGACTGTCGAAAGATCCTATGGTCGGCCAGGGAACAGAACCCGGGTCCTCTCAATTGCGAGCATCACTGTTAGTCTAGCCCAGTTTTCACTATACGTCTTTCACCTTCGCTTGGCCCAGATTATTGTCCTTAAGCAGTTTATTTCACGCAGCTCAGTGGAATAATGAGAAAATATTGTAGGTCAACATACTTTCCACACCACTTCGAGACTAACATCATACTCTAGTGTAAATCTCTTGCAACAACTCAACAATCAAGATGAGGAGATGGTATGTTTAGGCCAAGTTAGAGTAAAAAGTGTGCGGTTGGAACCCCAGACTCCTCTGAACGTGAACCCAATGGTTTGCTGACCCAAGCTGCCTTCCTACAGTCTACCATCCTCCGTTCAGGGGATAGGTAAGATAGAGGGACGTTTGTATAACTGGGCAGCTCCACCACCCAGTCATTTCAGTGCCACCTCATGAAGGCATTCCTCAATAGCACCATTACTATACTGCAACACTTCTCACATCCCTCTTGCATTAAATTCTAAGTTTACGACGAGCTTAGGTCAACTAGTTTAACCCAATATCCTCCGCTAGTGCCAAACGGCCGCTGTAAAAAAAAAAATAATAATAATAATAATACAAAACACAAAAAGCACATACTATCCCAAACATCAAAGCCCTTAAAAAAAACTATGACAAAATGATGAACTCCAAAATCGTGCCAAAAAATAGGCTAACAGAGCGTCGGGCGAGACTTGGCAGCCTTAGCATGTAAACATTGACTGCCGTGACGTCATACACTCGGGACAGCCTGGCACCTCCTCCTCCTCTCTCCTTTCCCCTCGTGTCCTCTGATCTAATTATTTTCTTCAGTGGTTTCCTTCTATGTGCATCTGGTTCTTTTCTTATACAGTATTTGGACTGTTAATAATCTCATTGCTGGCTGTAAGTTATTTTCCTATAGGCCTACTCATTTTACTGTAGTAACTTAGACTAAAATTGCTATCTCTCCATCTTCAATGCTGAGACGTAACGAGATACCGTACTAACACTAAAATATGATGCTATTCACGAAGTGATATGGAAAGGATGTACGGCCAAAGCATTGTCTTTTTCCGCCACAGGTATGTGAAATATGCAGCAAAAGAAAGAAAATGTGCCAAGCAAGGTAAAAATAAAATACGGTAGTTATCTAATTACGCCCAGCACACCATCCATAATGCCTGTCGTTATATAACCTACAGTAGTTGTATCATCACTCCACATCATCCCACCATCCTACCCCATTACCCGGTACCCACTGTGTACATGGACAGGGATGAAGCCACACATAGAAACAAGAACACCCAGATACCACACAGCCATTCACTTATCCCTCATGCCGTAGAAATTAAACCATTTTCATTCTTTTCATATCTTTTTTTTACTTGATGTTAATTGCTTTTCACCCCGTATACCGATATTTCTCCGACTGAGTGCAAGAAGGGTCAATGCCCAAAAACCTTGTATTTTAGAACCAAAAGAACAACGTAAACCCCTTTGGACTTAGGCCAGCAACATGTCTACTGCTCATTTTACTATAAAGGTCAAACACTGGTGCTTTAACAGGTGAAAAATACTCACTTAAGAAGGTATTCCAGGATCCAAACGCAATACTGAAATTTTTGGACACTGGCCCTTCTTGCACTCAGCCAGATAATTAGGTTAGTTATTCCGTGCAATTATCTACTATACGCTCTTCACCTGACCTACTTTACTAGGGCTATATAAACTGTTCCCATTATCATGATATAAAAAAGGAACCCAATCTGAACCCTTAAATTTTTTTCCTTTCTACACACACACACACACACACACACACACACACACACACACACACCACACCGATGCGGGTGAATCCGTGAGACGTGACAAGGTTCTTTCCCACTGGATAAAACCATTTCGCGTTGTCAACCCGAATAAAACCCGACACACACACACACACACACACACACACACACACACACACACACACGACACTAATGCGGGGGAATCCGTGAAAGATGTGACACAGTTCTCTCTCACCGGAATAAAACCATTTGGCGTCGTCAGCCTAAATCAAATCCAATAAAGGCCAAGGAAACTCAATCCCTCAGACTGTTCCCCGCCCCAGCTGCGATCCACGTGGCAGATTCCTCCACCCTCTGCCCTCCAACTGGTTCAGAATCTTTCATCCCACACAGTTATCCTATGGTACTTTAACACTTTATGATACAGCCTATTCATTCTATTATCTCTGTATTTTCTCATTTTCTTTAACTCCCTCAAGGTCGTGACTACTACGGTATTTTATTCTTCACCAAAAACAACGGTGACATTAAGAAAAAAAAAAAAGCTCGATATACAATTAGATTATCAAGATATTTATATTTTCTTCATAGTAAATATTTTCATCAAGGTAGGGCCTATATATATATAATTATCTTATACTTTCAAGGTAATTACAGCTTCTTCTAGGTATTCTTATATTCTTCACGACAGATCAAATACACTTTCTTCAAGGCAATTTAATTTCTTCCTAGGGAATCAAAAAATATTCTCCACGGTAATTACACCTCATTCAAAATAATCAGGTTTTCTTAGCAGTAATTACATATTCTTTAATTATATTTCCTTCAAGAAACATATCAAGACATTTTTCTTCCTGCAGCCACACCCCTGAATCAGTTGGACATCTTATCAAAATCTTTCACTACCGGTACTTTCTTTTCGTTATCTCTTAATTAAAAGTATGACTGGCTCAAGTGATTTACATAACAGATATGGGGTTGAGAAAAAAGACTGAGATAAGACTGCAAGAGATTATGTATTGCGGTAGATGAGAGAGAGAGAGAGAGAGAGAGAGAGAGAGAGAGAGAGAGAGAGAGAGAGAGAGAGAGAGGGAGAGAGGGAGAGATAGGGGTAATGCGTAACCCTTCTCTTCATATGCCCCAAGGACAGACTAGAACCTGCTATTTCTCTCTCTCTCTCTCTCTCTCTCAGGCTTCCAAGGCAGGATAATACGATAAGAGTACAATCACCCGTGTTTACCTGTCATTCACTCACATCCATCGGGCAACTTTAGTGTGTGTGTGTGTGTGTGTGTGTGTGTGTGTGTGTGTGTGTGTGTGTGTGTGTGTGTGTGTGTGTGTGTGTGTGTGTGTGTGTGTGTGTGTGTGCCGCCCACCTGTAGAGCCATCGTCCTGACCCCCTCCTCCCTCCCAATGCCCCAGCTTCACCTGCTCCTCATCTTCTCCCTCCCCCCCGCTTCCCTCACACCTTCACCTCTCTTCTTCCCTCCTGCCCATACCAACCCCCTTCCTTTCCATCCCTTATCACTAACTCCTTCCCCTTCCTTCATACCCCTCACTTCCCATTTCCCCTCCTTTCCTTCACCTTCCCCCAACTCCTTCCTTTCCCTCCCCTCTTTCCTCCTTCCCTCTTCCCTCGTTTTTCCAAATTTCCTTTTTCCTCCCCTCCACACACCTCATCTCCAACTTCCTCCATCTCCCCACCTTTCCTCATTTCCCTCCTTTCCACCTTCCCTCCCTTCCTCCATCCCCTCACCTTTCATTTCCCCTCCTACCTCTACCTCCCCTCCCTTCCTCCCACCTTTCATATATAAAGCACCCATCACTTACCTTGCCTGAGTCTTCCATATAAACAAACCATTTTTTCAACAGTTCCTTAACCCCCTTATGGTTGAAATAACTCTACTATTCTATTCCAGACAACGCCACACGATTTTCTTCATCTGACAGTGAGTGCTAAGATATTGAGTGCTGACATTTGGAAAGCTAACCCCCTCACGGTAGGGATAACTCCAGTATTTTATTAGAGCTTTCATTCATACACGATTTTATTCATAGGCTACACGATTTTTTTTTTCATAAGGATTCAGCCGAGTGATGAATTATACTTGCACGATTAATCCTTTCATGGTCGGGACAACTCTTGTATTCACAACGCCAGATTATTTTATTCACGAGTCGCAGAAGCCTGGAGTGCAAAGGGTGAGCCACATGATGCTACGTCTGAGTACCGGAAGTAATGATACGCTTTCTCTTATAACTACAAGCCTAACATCATTATTTATAAAGGAAAAAACGCATAGTCGACACATCAATTAACGTCAGGGGTTAAAATATTCAACAGCAGGCCAATCTGCAGTAATATCCAGCTCAATTACCACAATTACCACGAACCCCATAATCAATAGCGTGGAGTACCCCAAGTGTCTTTCATCATCATTATCATCATTGTCTTCTTCATCATTAATCACCAGCATCATCATCATCATCATTGTTTTCTTCATCATTAACCACCATCACCATCATCATCATCATCATCAACTTTTTTCGTCACATCGCCAACACAATGAGACATGTCCTTGTATTTTTAAGCAAAGAAAACGGAGCCATGGGAGGCTTCACAACACCTCTTTCTTTGCGATTTATTTTACACATACAACTTAATATTCTTTTGTATAATATATAGGCCATATTGTTTCAGTAATGATGCACCGGTAATCTGCATCATTAATATACAGGAGAATAATGAGTTGTAGCGCAAGATGCAGAATAAACTGCGAAAGCAAAGTGTTACGAAATCTCCAGGATGGGAAAGTTTATGACACTGGTATAGTAAGGTATGGGTAGTAGTAGAGGATGGAAGAATTTATGGTACTGGTAGTAGGATATGGGTAATGGCGGGAGATGGGAGAATATATGGTACCGTACTGACTGTAAAGTATGGGTAGTGGTAGAGGATGGAAGAATTTATGGTACTGATATATATAGTAGTAGGATATTGGTAGTGGTACAGGATGGGAGAATTTATGGCTCTGGTAATAGGGTATTATGGGTAACGGTACGGGATGGGAGAATTTATGGTACCGGTATTGGTAGTGGGATATGGGTAATGGTGGGGGATGGGAGAATTTATGGTATTGGTAGAAAGGATATAAGTAATGGTAGGGGATGGGAAAATTTATGGTATTGGTAGTACGGTATGGGAGAATTTAAGGTATTAGTAGTAGGATATGAGTAACGGTAGGGAATGGGAGAATTTACGGTGTTGGTAGTATGGTATGGGAGAATTTATGGTACTGGTAGTATGGTATGAGAGAATTTATGGTACTGGTAGTAGGATATGGGTAATGGCCGGGGATAGGAGAATTTATGGTATTCGTAGGATAGTAGGCCACAGCCTGATGGGGGAATTTCCGTTGACATTTAGGCATGATAAGCGATGTCTACATTCAGAAGTCTCATGATCAATAAACGAAATTCAATCTTACATACACCGGATGTTCGCAGTGCAGGTTACATAATATATACCAGGTATGTACCGGTATATACAGTATATATATATATATATATATATATGAAGTTACGACAGCCATTTAATCCTAAGTTTGTGGATTCGGCTCACCACAAACTTCCCAGTATGACGTCACAGCCTCTTACGAAGTCACAAACTTCCCCCAACGGTACCGGTCTTGCGTGGTAACATGGGTGACAAAGTACAAGCATACTACAAACGTAGCATATTTAACTACCGGGTACTAGGTCTTGTGCCCATACTCTGCTTGACCTGGAAGACCTCTCAGCACTTCTCAGCGATTTATTTTGAATACTGCACTTTTCCTTTTTCAGCTTCATACTTTTTTCTCATTTTTTTATTTTGCATATAACACCCTTTCATCCTCTTGGATTAAGTTAACTGTTCCATTTCTCCAATACACAACTTTCAATAATGTGGATAACAATAATTAAAGTCTCCTGGTCTACTGACAGCATCATTCCCTAGAACTAATTTCACACCTGGGTTACACTTGTATCGTCATCATCATCACCATCTAATTTCTCCTCCTCATCATTATAATCCTATTTCCTAATTTAATAAACGAGATGGATAGGCCTATTAGTTATCCTGAAACGAGTTAGTGATTTTTTTTTTTACTGCTGCCCGAAACCCAATTCCAGAATTATGCCAAGGATATATACTGGTATATATTATAACGTACGGTAAATATATTGCATTATATTATTATTACTCCAGCTTTGTGGAGACTTTCGAACTAAAGGGATTACATATAGCTTCCATCAACCCTTTCACTACAAGAATAATCCCATGAACAAAACAAAACAAAACAAAAAAATCCTCTGGATTGTAGCTGAGTAAAAAAAATAAAAAGGATAAAAAAGGAAAATCACAAACTTCTCATAACGCTAAATTAAAAAAAAAAAACGCACTGTTCCGCCCCTGAAAATATCCTGAAGCGGCAACAATACGTCAGCCACTCACAATTAATTCACGGATATAGATCATCAATACCCTCGCGACACACACATCAAAAGCGTCCATTCTTTCTCGTGGGAGTAAAGGATAGCCCACTCACCACCATAACATAATACTTATTTCATTCCTGCTACATCAAGGTCTTGGAAAAGGGCGCCTTCGTGTGGTGGCACTGATATAACTGGGAGCTCGACTGCCCGGTTTTGCAGACGTTCTTAAATTACTTCCCTATCCACCAAGAGTTGCAACCATCACCACCAACACCATTGCTACTACTACTACTACTAGTAGAAGTGTGGTGGTAGTAGTAGAAGTAGTAGTAATAGTAGTAGTAGCTACTTCTATGACCATTAAAGGTTCTTCCTAGCTTGAAGAGCATCATCTGGTGTGGGCAAACTGTTGAAGAAAAACGAAAACTCAGCACCGTTGTAGCTGATTAGTTACCATCAGCCATGGACGGCAGAGCGTAACAATGAAACTGGAATGTGGCTACAAGTTTGGTAACCAGCTACACGTGTAAATCATTCTTGGGCAGGAAACTAACCATAAGTAAACTGAGTCAAAGCTGAGGATCTCATGTTAGAAATCTTACTAAATATCTGGGATTTGTTTCTTTTTTGTCTTCCTTTTTATTATTATTATTTTTTTTTTTACTACATCCGGTCACTGTTAGGAAGTAATCAGCTGGTTCTGGCACTTGGTTTCGGTCTCACTGCATACAAAACACCTGCTGTACCACGCCCAATTTTAACACGGGGATTCCTGAACTGCAAGCACGTAATTTGATTGGATTGACCGACACTGCATCCCAACTCCGAGCCAATTTCTCTCTCCCTCTGCACAATTAAATTTTCTTACACTTCCAGCCCACGTATCAATCGCACGCTTACAGTGACGATCCCCTGTCAATTTCTCTCTCTCTGCACAATTAAAATTTCTCACACTTCCTGCCCACTTATCAATCGCACTCTTACACTGACAAATTAAATATACAGTATCAAGCTATGTTGATCCCCAGACAATTCTCTCTCTCTCTCAGTAAAAACATCCACTGGTATCAACACATCACCAAGGTCTAAGTCGTTACAAGCTGTATATAAACTAATCTTGAAGTAACAATATATTAAAGACCACTACTTTATATAGATTAATATGGAACAAACATAAAAGCTTTATAAACTGCGAGAATAAAATGATGCAATATAACTGAGGAATCATTACATTATTACTATACTCAGAACAAGTATTTTCCATGGCGTAATCCTTATATACTCCTAAAACGGGTAACAATACTGTCAATACGTAATCCTAATATACTCCTGGAAGGGATAAAATTAATACTTTCAATGATTTTCACTCATAAATACTCTTAATATCACAGAGGGGTTAACTGGATGCCTTACATACCTCGAACTTGAAGATGTATGTATATATATGTCAATAAGTTAGCAACAGTAGAGAATGAAATTTAAAAATGGATTTGAATACTTGCCAGACACCACAAGCGCCTCATTGGGTCCCACCGTGTGTATATTCCCCATTTTGGCTACCTTCAGTCCAGCTACTACACAAGACAGCGTAAATTACAAGCCTAAGATCTGCTTTTTTACAGAGGAATTTACAGTGACGCCAACGCTAGACTGACGCTCGTGTAAACATGCAGACGACGCCCAGCTTTTACACGCTGTTTATCGCCACTTTTCACTCATAATCAAACTTAACACTGGCGTGGCATCTCGGGAACTGTTCCGTGTTCTTCTGAGTAAAGCTAATTTTGCGTATGATTTTTTTAATAAGGCGTTTCGGGTTCGTATGACATTTAAAACGAATGAGCACAGACCCCCTCTTCAACCTCCAGCGTAACACTGAGTGACCGCGTAAAGGCGAACGAGCAGCAGTCGTGAGTCCTCAGAGGAGCCGAGATGGTTGACAAGTTGAAATTTTATTTTGGTTTTTGTACTTCATCGTCTTCGTCTTGCGGCTTTATATTGGTAACAGGAAGGAAACCTGTGATACATGCAATGTACTGAAATAATTTGTAATGTGCGAGAAGTGATACAGACATCATTACTGAACATTTAGGAAATAAATGGTTGAGTGATGAAGAAATCAGCGACTCACCAACATGTGATCCAGGTGGACAGTACTACTGAAATTATAGGAAAAAATGTAATGGAGGAAAAAAGGGAAATAGGTTATTACAGCATTTTTTATACTGGTACAATATTTCACACCATCAAAGAGCAATGGAAAGAGTTGATATACAGTATATTTGCTATACTGTAAAGCTTCAATATGTGCTATGTTTACTTACATCATCTTTCAACGACTTAAAGTTCATCTGCTGGTTTCTTTAAATCTAGGTGGCCGAATATGCGATATGTTCAAATCTCCATTTGGCTTGTCCTATCACTGCAAAACATCTCATCGCATCACAAACATACGGAGGTAGTGATTGTGGTTGGGCAGCGTGTCTTGCAGGCCTACTGATAGGACATGTGACGGCTTATACTAGTGATGTTTTCATAGATAGTTGTGATAAAATATATTAGACTGCTAACTCATTTCCTTTGCTGCTGTTTGAAGGTAAGGGTTGTGTACTAATCCCGTGCTTACATTTGTCTCCTTACATCAACTTTTTCTGAAATCCCTCCCTGGAGGGTATGGTCAAAATTGGTCATGACAAGTTCTAGGGCTCCTCTGTTGATACACATTTCTTATGTTGTGTATCTACCCAGAATGAGTATTATTGTCGTGGATTAAGTAGTACCGGTAAGAACATGAAGTCAGGTTGAACTAAGCTCTAAAGGTGGTGATTAAATAATATTTGTTTGAAAAATAAAGCCAACTACTGTATATTATGATAATTATCATATATATATATATATATATATATATA
Organism: Coenobita brevimanus; assembly: GCF_032717465.1. Lineage (NCBI taxonomy): Eukaryota > Metazoa > Arthropoda > Malacostraca > Decapoda > Coenobitidae > Coenobita > Coenobita brevimanus. The sequence continues at coordinate 58,399,843 of NC_137024.1, read as the reverse complement.
TATATATATATATATATATATATATATACTGTATATTGCCAGACGCCATAATCCTGTAAGGTAGGTATTATTTTACAAGTGGACAATATGCAGTTTTGGAATTTTAGCACCATTATCGTATAGTATAGCCCCTAAGGATCACAAATAACCCCCATTACCCCATTCGGAAATTGATTATTACTCCCCCAAGATAGGTTAGGTATGTTGGGTTTGGTTTGGTTAGTTTTATTGTGTTCGGTGAGGGGCATTTCTGACAAAAATGAAGGTCAGAAACATTCAAATCGCATCAAAAACTGCCAGAAAAATATATTGCACTACCTGGGGGGTGTATTGTCCACTTGTAAAAATTTACCATCCCATAAGGGGTGGCCATTTGACTTTGAGTTATTTGTTTTATGGGGAGGGGCACTAACCCTCCACCAACCCACTTGTTGACACATAGGGAACACGTATGGCTTGGTTATATGGTTACCACCCAGCATTGTAAATGGTTTCTTGGCTTACAGGAAACCGTTTGGCTTGTCAGTGTAAAGCCACCTGTAAAGGAAGGAAAAACAATAAGTGACAGGAAAGGTGGGAGAAATAGGAAAAGAGGAGAGCAGGCACAGAAAAAGAATGATAAAGGCTAAGGAAGAAGTTGGCAGCACCACTACAAGATTTTATCGGGCTTTTGTATTGAAAGTTTAGGAAGGTAAACATACACTTCATTTGAAGTAGTAGAAGCACCATACCAAATGAGTTCTTCCTGATGGTCAGTTATATTTTTCTGATTTCTGGGATGGTAAATAAACGTTTGTTGTTAAATCTGTTTCCCTGTTGTTTTTAGCTATGTTCTGCAGTGATAGCTCGTTTGATTTGTCATCATGATGGCGGGAGGGACTGTACTAAATGTTAAATTAAACCAGATGCAACCTAGCTTAACTGTACCTAATAATTTCATTTAACCTAACCTAACCTCCAGTTGGGAAATTGGGAAAGGAAATCCATTATTGAATATGTTAAGATTCTTCCATTATCCCAGAAACAAATAATCATCACTATGGCTTAAGGAACGTATTGATAATAATGGGGGAAATTTTTCAGCTGGGAAAGGTAATTTACCACCCTAAAAATAGTCAGAAAAATGCAGAAAAGAAACTGAAGGAATATGAAATGATTTGTTAACGTCTTTCTTCTGCTCCAAGTAAAGTGTACATTTACCGCTGGGAAATTGCCGTCATTGCTTGAGCATGACTAAACTGCCCCCCACCCCCTTTTTGATACTTTCTGTCTCCAGACTATGTAGCTTTAGAAAGGATGTCTCATAATGAATGGGTTAATAATACAGCTGTTGGTAAGACTTTGGCATTACTTATTCCCTAAAGCAGTCTGTGTTGCTGTCTGGGATTTATCATCCCAGTCCCCACAAAGTATTCTCATCTACTGGCAGCACTATGCTATCCATATATAATGTTTCATCTCTGCTTCAGTTTTTGGCTAGACCTAGTCCATTTTTATCATTAAAGAATTTCCTGTCTTTCTGAAACATGGACCCATGGTCACATACTGTATTTCATTTGGTCTCTGTATTGCTGTAAATTCCATAGGAACATAACTATGAAGACCGCTCAATGTAAGGTAAATCCTGTAAAGGTAAAAGGATGAGAAAAAAAAGCCTAACTGGAAGCATTGTAGCTACACAATCTCAGCAGTGCTGACCCTCCAGAACAAGGCTACAGTTCACGGGAGTCATGGGTACTTGTTTATGTGTTTCCATATCCTTAAATGCAGCCTGCAACTTCATACTGTACATGTTTTCTTTTTAACATGAAAAAAATGGCTATATTCATCAGTAGAAACCAGTCTTACCTATTTCTTAAACCCACAGTATCATTCTAACAAAATTCCTGCAGATGGGATGGATGGCATTCAGCAATAGGAAAAGGAACATTCAGATCAGCAGTGCCAAGCAGAATGGGACGTTTATTCAGTCATAATTCAGACCTTCAATTTTTTTTTTGTAGTCCATTTGCCTGACATATTACTCCTGCAATATGTGCAGTATATAGAAACATCTTTATACTTACTTTCATCCATCTATATTTCTTGTTTCCTAAAATTCCATGCCCTTTTTTTTTTCTTTTTTTTTTTTTTTTTTCCAAAATACATTCAGGTAATCTCAAACCATGTACTGTACTTAGTCATTCACACCTCCAACCCTTACTCTGACTCACCAATCTCCTCTTTATCCTGTTTAAGAATGATCATAGACTGCAGGAAAGACATCTTCAGACTACAGCCCAATGGGTTCATGTCCAAATGAGGCAGGGGCCACAGGCAGTGTGTCTTCGTAAGTTGTTTCACCCATTCAATCCCATTCCAGGTACGATGGCGTGTGAAGTACGACAGCTATTCTCTTGGGACACAGAGTACAGTGCTGATTCTTCTGAGTTTTGTCCTGTTGCCCCATACCACAACTACCTTGCAGTGGGTACATACCAGCTGGCTGATCTAGAACAGTCACCTCCAACCTGTCATTCCAGCAGTCAGGGCAATATTGATTCTGAAGAATTTACAGTAAGACTCAATGAGATACCTGAACAGGATCCAGAAGTGGAAAATAACAAGAGGATTGATGTTCCGAAGAGGAGACTGGGACGGTTATACTTGCATCAAGTGACAATAGATAGGGAACTGGTACTGATTCAAAGGCTGGACATGCCAGCAATCCTGGATATGAAATGGTGTCCACACGAAGTACAAGGTCATCCACTTCTGGCTGTGGCTAATGCGGCAGGTCAGGTTCTGCTATATACATTAAAGGCTGATGCTGGGGAGGCAGCATTAAAGTTTTTTTGTAGTTATAAGATAGGTATTGAAACATTAGCTTTGTCACTTGACTGGTCAACTTCTAGAATTCAGAATGAAAACCCATTACTAACAGTTAGTGACTCAAAGGGTAAAATAAACCTATTACAGCTTACTAAACAAGAAGTAATTTTACAGCAGAGTTTTTTAGCTCACGAGTTTGAAGCCTGGATCACTGCTTTTGATTACTGGAACCCAGACATATTGTATTCAGGTGGTGATGATTGTAAGTTTAGAAAGTTTGATGTGAGGGTGGATCCAGCCAGCCCAGTCCTCACCAGCCGGGCACATAATGCAGGAGTTACCAGCATCCACAGCAACAAGCACAAAGAATTTATGATTGCCAGTGGCAGCTATGATGAGACTGTCAATCTCTGGGATACTAGAAAACTGAAAAATCCTGTATTCTCACAGTCCCTTGGTGGTGGTGTGTGGCGATTGAAGTTTGAGCCACATGATGGAAATCTGCTTTTGGCAGCCTGCATGCACAATGGCTTTCATGTAGTTGACACTACAGATGATATGGAAGTTGTGACATCCTTTATGAGACATCAGAGTCTGGCATATGGGGCTGATTGGTGCTGGAGTAAAGACTTTTTTAAGACTGTGGCCTCTGTTTCCTTTTATGATCATTTACTCTGTCTCTGGGAGTTTACAAATTCAGCAAAATGAAGAATAACATGATTTGACTTATTTATATATGATATGATATATGGAAGAATTATAAAGTAAGAGAGATATCAGAAGTCCAAGTGAGCGACAAACAGGGTAGCTTTAGGAGTGGCACAGAGTGTTTGGATCAAATATTTGCAGCAAGACAGATAATGGAAAGGGTGTATGAGAGGGACCATGGGGTGTTTATCGCATTTATGGATCTGGAAAAAGCATGCGACAAGTGGACAGAAAGGGATTGTGGAGGGTTTTGTGCACGTTTGAAGTGGATGGTGTGCTGCTTGGTGCCGTGAAGTTTTTATGATGGTGGTGAGGCATGTGTAAGGGTAAATGGGGATCTAAGTGATTGGTTCACGATCAGTGTGGACATGCGACAAGGTTGTGTGATGTCCCCATGGTTGTTCAATATATATACATGGATGGGTTGATGAAAGAAGTAAAAACATGAGTAATGGAGAGAGGGATGGCGTTAGTAATGAATGGTGGTGGATGGAATATCTCAAATTTGTTGTATGCTGATGATGCAGGGCTACTTGCAAATACCGGACAAGAGCTTGGTAGACTAGTGCAGAGTTTTGTAGATGTTGGTGAGCGTCGTTGAGAGTAAATGTAGAAAAGAGTAAAGTGATAGTTATTGATAGAGGTGACTCCTAGTGTGATGTTGCAGTGAATGGAGAGAGACTGGAAATGGTGAGAATTAAAATACCTGGGTACAGTGACAGAAAAGAGAGGAAAATGTGGAAAGCAGAGTAACACTGGGAGGGAAAGGAGCTTGTGCTTTGAAGGCCTTGAAAAGAAACGGAAGCTTGAGTGTTGCAGCCGCGCAAGGCTTACATGAAGGAGTAATGGTGCCAACTCAGACATACAGATGTGAGACAACTATGGTGTGACATGAAAATGAAGGGTTGAGAGTGGGAGCAGTGGAAATGGGACTGCTGAGGAATGTGTGTGGAGTACGGAGAGTGGATAGGATATGGAATGGTGCAACTTGTGAAAGACGCAGAGTGAGGAAGTCTGTGGACACCAGAATCGAAGAGAGTGTGCTGAGATGGTTTGGTTATGTGGAGAGAATGGATGATGGTAGTGGTGAAAAAGGTATATCTGAGTGAAACTGAAGGAGGGAGGAGGTGAGGTGGGCCAGAAGGAAGGTGGAGAGATATGGTGGATGAGTGTACTGTATAAGGAAGAGAGGTATGGAAGTTGGTGAGGTTGGACTGACAAGAGACCGAGCTGACTGGATGAATTTTGTACAGAGGAGTACATAACCAGGGATTTGGCATCCCTTTTTAACATGACAGCATTTGGACTATCAGATAGGTAATGTGAATCTACAGAACATGGTGAAATTTTTTTGGTCTATATGGTGGAGCCAGGATTCTGTGGGCTTGAATGATGAGTGAATGGAAGTGTGGCCCACTGAACTGGGCAAACTTAGGCTGTCTGGGCATTGCTACTCCTCACCCTGCCCCAGGGTGGGAAAGGAGGTCCAGATGATGATGATGATGATATATCCTTTCAACTCTATGTACTCACAAACTTTCATTTTCTTGAGGACTAAGGAGGATTCCCAACCCTTCTTTGGTTTCCTACCTAAGGATGGAGAGAGGTAGGGTCCAGGAAGCAGGGAAAAACATCAAGCAGGGGGAACTGTCAACAACATGCACAAATGTGCCTGTCAATTACCATTTAAACTCCTGGAATCCTGACTCAAGGCATAACCAGCCACATTTGTATGCTTGATATTTCCTGTCAACTAGGATGAAGCTGATTATTATCACATCACAGAATGTGGGTATATAAAACACACTGGACATCTTGTCTTTTACTGTGTCTAAGCTAACATGTCTCACATACACAACACGCTCAGAAAAATCATGCATACTTTCAGGAAGTACATAAGATTAACATCAAATTTGACATTCAGTAGCTAAAATTGTGTACCTACATTAAAATCTAAATATTAAGTATAATCTGTTATATGTACAGTAACTATAGCATTCAGTCCGACACTCAGCTGACAGTAGAATGTACCAAATTCATTGGTACGTAAAACAATAAAAGACTAAAAGGAGACAACATATAAAACATGCTTGACCCACACACCACTCACCAGAGTTGTATTCTTAATGGCATACCTGGCTTTTCAGTGCCTCTTCCATACTGATTATTTAGCATATTACACATAAATTTATCAGTTCAAATGCTGCTAAGCTTTCTCTAGAGGACTCTTCATTTTATGGTTGGCCATGGAGCAAATGATCTTTTCTAAGGACTGATGGCTAAACTGAGTGCCAAAACCAGATAGTTTCTCCCAAAAAGTTGGTACAAGTTGCTGGGAAAAAAGAAATCTAATGCAATTAATAAAATATGCAACAATCTGAGAATCTCTGAACACTCAATTTAGTTGCGGCAGAGTTTCCTGCCAATGGGTGACTGTGTGACTAATTAAAAAGTTAGCAGCCATACATCACTCTTGGGAGTACTTCCCAGGCTCAATACACCACTCATGGTATTACTTCCTTGGCTCAATGGCGGCCAACTGTCTAGCATTCTCTTCTATGTTATTTTTATAGTCTTAATACTGATATAGCCTCCATCAGTAATGGACAAGAGAATACAGAGGTGCAACATACATGAATAACTGCAATGGAAGAGGCATTATGAGACATCCTAAAATTACCTGGAATAAGATGCCTGTCTTGATTGCTTAGGAACACTCCCTAGCACCTCTTCTTACTAATAATCAATGCAAAAGATATCAAGGTGTAATATGCATAACAATTCCTCGGGTGACAAGAATACAACCATGTGCATGTATCATATGCTAAAACACAAGTACTGTATAATAAAAGATGTGCTTATAAAAATATGACTAACAAATCTGTCTACCTTTAAGTGGTGTAGAAGGGTGCACTTTTGTTTACACTCTTCTTGTCCAAAACTTTAAACAGTATTGAGAAGACCCAGGCATCACTTGACCTCACTTCAACAGTCCATATTCTAGGTAGCAATGGAGACTGTAACATCTCCTCAGCAATGTGTTTGTGTATTTTAGACTTTAATACCAATGCTGTTCATATCAATGACGTACAAGTGGTTATTAAGGTGTACTTGGCAAAATGAGTTGCCAAGCATGAGGGTGCTATGAAATCTAAGACATTCAGAATATGACCCAGTGCATACCAAGATGTGTGTGTCACAATTTGAGGGTTAATCTATAATCATAATATTTGGTGCAGGATGGAGGTAAAAATATCTTAACCAAATGCCCTTGTATTCTGAACCATGGCAGAGAAAGCCAGACTAGAACTAAATATTGGGATCTCATTTTCAGTTTAGCTCCTGCAACTTGTCATGGGCTGCATTAAATAGATGGCTAAGGTTTGAAAAGGTCACAATGGTGTTTTCAGTGGCATACTCCATAACACTTCCATTCTTTGGGTGCCTAATTGTGTCCAAATGTTTCTGCACTGCCTTTCTTTGGATGATTATTGATCTAAATGAAAAATATTATAAACCTTACCGCATCAGTCACAACAACTTTGTATGATGATGGCATTTCACACCCCATGCCACTAGTCTCACATGGTCACCTAAAACTGCTATCAGGAGAATAAAATTTGGTTAATATATAAGTACACAGCACCCCACAGTCACCTGTATCTCAAGACTTTAGCCAAGTTCCCCAATTGCTTGAACTGCGTAAGGTCAGACTCCATTTATCCTCCTTCCCACAGGCATTGTCATCACTATAAATATTTTGTACAGAACTCATCCCTTCTCTCCATTCAGTGGCTTCTGCTTACAGATTCAGCTCCTCTGGTATGGGTATCTTGGCCACCTCAAAGAAGACACTGGAAAACAAATCTTTGGTTAACAATACATTAACAAGTACATAGTGGTATAACTAGAGATTTCATAACACCTCTTTCTTAGCAGTATATTCTGCACACACCTCGATGTCCTTTTCTTTGTTATTAAAAAAACAATGTTGATACAAAAACGCATTTAACATTTATAAAGGCTCCAGTACATTTCCATGTGTCAGTCTTGGTCACCTAAATGCGGCTCTCCACACTGCTTGATCTCTGGCAGCCTTCCCATTCAGTCTCTTATCCCTGAAATCACACTCTATGACCTAATCCCAGGTCTTACCGGTCTGCCTCTCACAACCCTACCCCCGACGTTCACACTTCTCACCTTCCACACACAATGGACTGGTACAAATTCCTCCCCATCATCTGAACCTCCTTTCCCACCCTAGGGCAGGGTGAGGAGTAGCAATGTCCAGACAGCCCAAATTGCCCAATCCAATGGGCCACACTTCCATTCGCTCACCATTCAAGCCCCTGGAATCCTGGCTCTATCTGATACACCAAAAACACTCATCACATTCTGTAGCTTGACATAAACGTACCCAATAAGAGTCAATCCAGATGCTGTCGTGTTAAAAATCCCTGATCATGTGCTTTTCCTCACAATATTCATCCAGACAGCTCGATCTCTTGTCAGTCCCTTAGCATCATCGACTTCCAAACCACTCTTCCTCACACACTCATATACCATATCCCGTATCGTGTACAAGTTACATAAAATAATAAAATGGTCACTTGTAATCATCGGAATTATTTATTTTTCTCTCTGACTGAATATTTATGAAAAAAAATGTCAATCAAAGCTGGAGATTACTGTACCTCACGCAAAACATGCACCCTCGCTGTGACATCACAAACCATACCAGGCCACAGCTGACCATCATTCACAACAATGTCTGGGAATCATACATCAGTACAGGTAAGATTTTTGTGATATTCAGCTGTTATTATCATGATAGGTATGTAAAACTTTGTGTGATAGCTCTTGTAATGGTGAAGTAGATATGTTTGTGATTTAGTGGAGTTTCGTTGGTTTTGAGAGACTAGCAGTGACAGTGAACCTTGTGACAACCAGGTACCTGTAGGACAACGCGGTAACATAGATTCAATTTGATAAAGTCGTAATGAAGTGATTTAGGAAATGAATCAGTATAAGAACTGCTACGTCCTGACTCCAGGGGCATATAGCCCTTAAACTGGGCAGTAACACAGAGGGATGATGTTACAAAGACTGAAATATTTCAATGTTTTTTTCCTCTCAGATAGGCCTGACCATGGACAGCTAGACCTCCGTGGATATTTGGTTATCTGATTTCTTGGTCTTATGTATTGATGTTTGAACATCTTTCTAGTAACAGCCAGTCTGACCTGGAGAATAAAATTTTCACATCCTTACCAATGGCTTAAGCCAAAGCTAGAGTTGGTTTTGCTTGACAGGTGTCTGTTAGGTTTGGTTAAGCTGTATATGTTAGGCTAAATAAGTTTTATCACCATATAGATTCATACACACCTAATTATCTGAAATGCAGTCAAAAATTTGTTTAATTTGACTGTTTATTAAAATTCAGGATTCAGAGCAAAAGTCTGCTAAGTTAGAAGTGTTTCACCTCTAGCTTGATAACTCGCCTTGCTGTAAATATTGATTTACAATGCAAATACATTTATTCGTGCTTTAAACCAATATGTATGCAAAATGGAAGTGTCTCAATGCATGTTGATGATCTGAAGGGTAAATATCAGCCAACTTAGCATGTTTTAGCTCTGAAACCTGATTTTTTATTAACAGTCATATTAGGCACAAATTTCTGACCAGATATCAGTGTGCATGAATCTACATGGTGCTAAAAATAACAATATTTTCCATTTAAAAGTGCCAACTGGTTTGGTCATAGGGAGAGAATGGATGACAATACAGTAGAATGGTGAAAAAGGTATATCTGAGTGAATTTGAAGGAGGGAGGAGGTGAGGTAGGCCAAAATGGTAAAGGGATATGGTGGATGAGTGCATAAGGAAGAGATGTATGGAAGTTAGTAAGGCTAAAGGACTGACGAGACCGAGCTGGCTGGATGAATTTTGTGCGGAGAAGTGCATAACCAGGGATTTGGCACCCCTTTTAAACATGACAGCGTTCGGACTGGCTCTATCAGATAGATACATGCAAAGCTATAGAACATGGTGAAATTTGGAGGGCCTATCTAATGATGCCAGGATCTCACGGGCTTGAAAGAGGAGTGAATGGAAGTGTGGCCCATTGAACTGGGCAAACTTTGGCTGTCTGGATGTTGGTACTCCTCACTCTGCCTAGGGTGGGAAAGGTGGTCCAGATGATGATGATTCTACTTGTGTTCTTGCACAGTGGAACAAAGTACAAATGATGGTCCAGATGATGATGATTCTACTTGTGTTCTTGCACAGTGGAACAAAGTACAAATGATGGTTATTTGCTGACTTGACCATGATAAAGTAAAGCTTGGCTAAGCTGCAGAACCACAAGCAAACAACTTAGCTGGGGATCACGATCTGGTTTTGTCTCGGGCTTGGCGGGTTTATGGTGTCATGGCCACTCAAGGCTCATGCTGCCATCATCCTCTTTTTTTGTGCAACTTTGAAGGTTTATATCTCCAAATTTTTACTTTGGTTTGTCAAATTAACCATATCATAGAATAATTTAGCACCTTCATTGTCCAAATAAATTGTTAAAAAAAAAAAAAAAAGTCTTCATCCTCCACCCTCTCAACATGCCCAAACCACCTCAGTCTACCCCTCCCCATAACAACACTGTTACATGACTTTTTTTTTTTTTTTTCCCATATTAACAGGTACCATAAATAAGATATAAGGGGATACTGAGGTATAATGTGCTATGAACCCTATCCCACTTAGAATCTAATACAGCACAGTATATGTTTCAGTTTCGTGTTGACTGAAATGTTCTCAATGGGTGTTTTAACCCCTAATTGTTCCCACTGTTTGTTGGAGCAAACTATCAGGCTGTGAAGCACTTGTTCCGGCATCGATGCATATATATTTGATTTTGAGCAAAGTGAAGCACAGTCCAGAAATGGCACTCATTTGAGCAAGTGCTGAGCTGCATGATAGGACTATGAAGTGCTTGTATGGCTCTACAGTTCATGAGTGTAAAGAGAAAGGAACATTTGGGTTACCTGTGGGAGTATTTGCTGCGGATGGTCTTCAGGTGGTCCTTGGGGGGCTGGGTGATCATCCTGTGCAGTAGGTGAGTCAGGTGGTACAGGTCCTCCACACTGTAACCTAAACAATAACAAATCTTGAAAGGATATGCACATGTATTAAACAGAAGTTTGCTACATAAAAACAAGTTTCAATTTCCAAGCAAAAACTCTTACTGTCAGACATATAGTAGTGTTTAATAAACAGCAATTACTGGTCTATCCATCATCCACTCCTATGTTGCCCTACGAGAAGCGTAGAAGCCTGAGGTTAGGTAAGTTGGTCCTAACATTTAAGATGAGAGCGACAAGCCTCACTCATCCCTGTGTGGCATTACGTGAGCAATAAACCCCAACGATACAAACCTGCTCTGGCTCAATCTGACTGTAACATCTGAATTGCCCACTAAACCACCAGGACCCATAATTTGGTTATATGGTTACCACCCAGCAATGTAAATGGTTTCTCAGTGTAAAGTCACCCATAGGCAGAAGGATGAGGAAAGAATGAAGGTACTGTAATTATTAATAAAGGGTTATCATAAGATGAATAAAAACATCTGGTGGCAGCAAGTTTGTAATGGGAAAATGTCAGTAGACTGAAGTGAGTAAGAACTTGAGGCAACAAAAATAATCTGCTACGGTAATGGTTCAGAGATCAAGATCGTTGTGGCCCCAGGATCATCTGGATGTAAACCTTGTAGACCGCACGATGGAGCTGCCCTTTTTCCTGTAGTCCTTTTTAGGGGATGGGAAGGAGTGAGGGACAAATAATATAGGTAACGGGGCTGCAGATCTATTGAGTTTACTGGTGTCACCACATGAAGGCATCCCTCTCCAGCACCAGAACCTACAGCAGAGAAATGCAACAGTTAATAACCAGCACACCTGAGTAATATTCTAGTGTGAGTGTCCATGGTTGCTGCTCCTTCTTGATAATGCGGGCCAGGAAGAGGGCAGCAGCAGCCAGGGCCGAGTCTGAGGAGTCTATAAGCTCGTAGTCCATCAGGCTCATCTCAAGGATATACCGGGTCAGCGTCAGGTCCTCCATTGACACACTGGCACACTGGAACACCAATGGACATGATCATAAAATAAAAAACTAAACATTCATTTCCACATTACTTCCCATCAATGGGTGCAGGCTGTGGCAGCAATAACTTGTCGTATGTGTGTGTGTGTGTGTGTGTGTGTGTGTGTGTAAAAACACTCCAAAATGTTTTTTTTTTTTCTTTGCTTCGAAGTAACCTTATAGTCTCAAGCCACTTCACATGAAGAAAAGGTGTTAATTCGCCAAATTAATAACAAAGTAACTTTAACAGAGGCTGAGTATCCACATGCATACTGGCCACTGACCCTGGCATATCTCCTCAGGAACCTGTATGAGAGAGGGATGCCCAAATCGAAGTCGATAGCCTTGAGAATCTTCATCTCCATGGCCAGCAGCTCCTTCCGTCGGTAGGCATCATCACAGATGTATAGGAAATCGTCAGCATAGGGTGGGGTCCGTTCCTGATGGGGAATGAAGTTTGATTATAGGGGGGGGGGACATTTAATTCCACTATCATCCCAACTCTTTTCCATGAAAGGATGAGGAGCCAATGAAGTGGGAAACGCACACTTACCTTTCACTCCCCCACAATCTAGGCTTTAACTCAGGCCTAACCAGCTGTACATTTTTTTTTTTTCTTTATTGATGCCTTTTACATACACATGCTAGACAGAGGTAGAGCCAGGATTCTGAAGGTGAACAATCTCACAACAAAAGATCACAACCATCTCAGTAGTAGGCAATCAGATAAAGATTCCAAATACCGTACCATCGTAATCCTTTCACGAAAAGCACCTAAAGACTTCACTTACAGGCACCCGGCTCCTTTAAAGTGGGTAATCTAGTTTCTAGATGCTGTCCTATTTACAGAACGAACAAAATGAGGAATATACAGTAGGCATATACTCACATCAAACTTGCATGCAATGAAGAGCGAAGTCGAGCCAATGAGCTGAAGAACATCTCTCTTTATCAGCACTTTGGACAGGTAGAAATCAACAATTTTTACACCCAGGTAAAGAGTCTCATGGTTCAGTTCAAATGTCTCCTGTAAAACAACATTTATCATTAACAGTGACAGAAGACCTGATAAAAAAATTCACTAATACCTTTTTTATATCTACCATTAAAATGTACTGCTGCAACAGCATCATTCATTACAATAAACATGACTTCGTTGTATTACCTAAATTGAGTTTTTGCTGCAGCTAAAGGCAGCGTCACACTGGGCTAAAAGTGGTTAACATGTGAGCAGCTTTTGTGAGCAGTTAGCCAGAATGACCCAAGGTGGGCGAGATTTTGCCTGTGAGGTGAAATGGATATTATTTTTATGCACACAGCTTGTTGGTTTGATTAAAACTCAAATGAGCCTAATATTAATTTTGTAACAGATGAGAATATATTCTGTTATTGCAGAAGGAAGCTGTAACTTAAATTATTAAGTAAATATAATTTAATTATTGTGGTTTTTATACATTTATATTTTTCTTCTTGTGCCATGAAATCAGTATTCAGACACTCTAGTGACCTGCCGCGAAGGTTGTCTGTTTTGTTTCCAAACAACAAGTGGAAAGCAGATTTTGACCAGTATTCGATAAAGATCCTGCAACGAGGAAACTCTAGTAGACTGCCTTGTGGCTCTGGACTTGCTGCTGGCAAAAGCAGATTCATACATGGACATGGTGCTTTGTTTACAAATGACCGCAAGGCATCATAGGAGATGACACTGCTAACCGTTTCGGCTCGCAAAAACACAAGCCTGCGACAACTTGACTTTGCTAGCCATTTTGGCTCCCAAAAGCTGCTAGCTTGATAGCCACTTTTGGCCAAGTGTGACACTGCCTTACATCTGATGAGTACGTAATTCAGCAAAAAGCAATATACAATGTCAACTTCTTTTTAAAATGCTTTGTACATGCTTCATTTTGCCAGCCTTGTCTACCTTACGATGGAGAACCAAGCTACTATTTTGAACAGCATTTATATTCAATCTCTTAGCTCTGTGGTTATACTGTGGAACATCATCCTTTCTACCTAGGTGTACCTATTGGTGTTTACCCTCCATATTAGCACTCAAGATATTTTCATCCTCAATTCTCTTCACACAATAAAATAATTTCTCTTGTATCGGACTACTTCATGTGATGTAGGCAATAATAGAGAAAACACAGTGTACATTACAATCACCAAATAAACAAGGCAGCATAATGCACTAACCTGCACCTCTACCATCCAATCCACAAGTATGGCTCTCATGCTGCGCGATACATCAGTTTGCCGGTCCATGTACTTCTCAATAGGGAATTTTGCCTGCAAATTCAACACACAATGTTACTGAGGTCAGAACAACAAGAGTGTGAAACAGAAAAAAGATTTCCATAAAACTTCTATTAAGGTAAGTGAACAGTATCAAATCTATCCTTTAATTCATGCATATGTGACTTGAAAATTTCATCTTCCAGAAGTGTCCGAAACGGCAAATTGTACTTTTATTTACTCATTTTTTTACATCTATTTTATTAATATTGTGTTTCAGCAGTATGACCTTCCGTCCCAGCACGAAAAGCCTGAGCGCGAGACCCTCCCTGGGCGGCAACAAGGTGTGTAAAATCAACACTATTGTACCAACTAGATACATCCCAATTCAAAAGAATTTAATATCACTACCTACCTCTCTGTTCTTGTAGTATGCAAAGATATCACTGGCATAGTGGGAAACAGAAAAAGGGTCATCCTCCTTCTCCTTGTCATAGTCCTCCACTCCCTCTGGCACCACAGGCAGTAAATTCTTCACCACTGTCTTTCTTGCCACCACAGGGCTGAGGAATGGCCACAACATACCTTTTCTTAAGACTTCATTATAAGTTCCCCTCTTCTTTTTTTCTTCCTGTAAGTCTCAATAACTTTCAAAGAAAAACTGCCTATGAATCTCATCCCACCCTATGAAACTACAGTATTTGTATAATTCATTAATTTCCCAGTTTATAGTGGCATCTAAAGTTCCACCCTTACCTATGAAACTAACTGGCTGGATTCCCCCAGTTTACAGCACTGGTGGCAGTAATGTGTAAAAAGTTGCAATATTTCACAATACATCCCTTACTTGTGAAGCTTGTCAAGCTTCTGTGTCCCTGATAATGTTTCTCTACACTACTACTTTCTATCATCATCCAATCCTTTACTACCAGTATTCATTTAGGAGCAGAGACCCCAGAGCTTGGCTACTTATTCAGGATATTCAAGGCAAGTGACCAGATGCTTTTATCTGAGTGGTGAGAGTACCTGTTCAGTATGCAACAGACCACTATGCGATTAGCCGTACCTTCCTTCCGAGGCCGTCACATACACTGTCGAGTCATCAAAGTCTGTCTTGCTGGGCTCCTGCACCACCACCAGGCCCTGCGAGCTAGGCAGCGAATCACAGTAGGACACATCGCACTCTGGGTCAGCGAGAGGGGCCTGTGGGGGTGCGTCACTCTTGAGCCGAACGGTGGCCAGCTTTGAGGGTTCATCTTTCTTGGAAAGGTTAGCCTGCGACTGTGATTCTTCTTTATTCGAGTGGAGGGACTGCGACTGTGGTTCTTCTTGGACAGATTGGAGGGACAAGGATTTTGCTTTATCCTTAGCTGTGCTGAGTGCTTGGGACTTCAGAGGTTCTTCATTCGTGTGACGAAGTGACAGGGGCAACACCGGTTCCTTGGAGGGTCGTGCAGCCTTCACCAGTGTCCGTGTGGAGGAATTAGGCAAAAGTTTCCCCTTCTGCTGCACACCTTTCTTACCCTCGGCTAATTTCTCCAATGCCTAAAACATGAAACCTTTAATAAGCAGTGGCATATCTTGGGAAGAGAGAAAACGAATGGAAAAGTGAAAGGAATATGGAGAGCAATCTATGATGAAACAGAAGGGGAAAGAGGAGAAAATATGAGGTGGAGGAGATCCAGATCCTTTTCATTTTTTATCTGCCAATTGCTTTCCTGCAAAAACTACATATTGAAAGAAAAACAACATTAAACTTCCTACCCAGTAACTATTAAATTCGCCCTACTGATTAAACTTCAGGGTTGCATCATTATCAATTTTCACAGTAACTTTTAATGGGAGACAATAATAATACTAATACAAGTTGTGGATACCCCTTAACCTCTTTAATCTGATGTATTTCATATTTTATTCCTGCTACCTTCAGATGAAGGCGGCTTTGGGTGGTAATTATACAGCATCCTACCCATTCTACAGAATGTGCAAGTTTCCCTACCGATATCATTCATTCACTGCCAGACGCCATGTATCCCAAATGGGATGGACAAGGGCTTAGAGTTAATTGTTTTACAGGGAGGGGCACTAATCCTCCACCAACCCCACTTGACACGTAGGGTTGCCAACAGCATCTAGTGTTCCCAGGCGGTCACCCATCCAAGTACTAACCAGACCCAACGTTGCTTAACTTCGCTGATCGGATGGGAAGCGGTATACTATTCTCATTTTTGTACTTTGCCTTTTCATTACCTACTCATTATTAAGAAGAGCTTGGTAGCTGTATGAGTGAAGACAAAAGCATATACAAGCAATCATACACGACATAGTTTAAACAACCACTACTTAACCCTCTCATCCCTCTTCCTGAGCCTTACTTCTGTCGTTCCCTTGTCCTACCCATCCATAGTATAGACATTACTACACCTTACCCTTATCAATTTCTCTAACCCTGTCGTAACAATGGCAAACACTACGCGTCCAACCATTAAATAATAAAATAAATAAATACAGTACGTTAATTGTACAGTAACACACACACACACGGATTCACAAGGCTACGTCTGCGAAAGCTAAGATGGAATACATACGTTTGTGATGTCACTAAAGGCGGACCTCTTCTTGACTGCCTTGGCGGCCTTGTCCCCAAACGGTAAGTCCTCGGCTTTACGCTTCTGTCCCGCTCTGTTCCCAGACCGGCCATTGCGTCCGTTCTCGTTGAGCACCTTCAGTTCAGGAACACCCTTGTTGCCGCCCAGGGAGGGTCTCGCGCTCAAGCCTCGCGTACTGGGACGGGAGGTCATACTGCTGAAACACAATATTAATAAAATAGATGTCAAACAAAACAAAAAAAAAGTATATTTGCTGTTTCGGACACCTATGGAAGATGAAAACTTACTTTTCCGACGGTTTTCGTTGATTCAGATGAATCTGACCTTCCTAAAATTTGCCAAACAAAAAATTAACTAACCTAACTTAATACGGAACTTGGTAATGATAAAGAGGAAATTGGAAGTGTAGTCCAAAAGCGTAATAACACCAAAAAGCGAACCAGACCACCTGAAACAAAGACAAGTAAGTTAAATCAGTCTTAAAATGGCACAAGTACATACACGTTCCACCTCAAAGTTGCCATATCCTAAGATAAAATACCTCAAATTGCTATCAGGACATTTAATACTATTATTCAAAATTTAAACGAACACCTTTAAATGCTGAATGTCAGTTATGTAAATCAGCCTACATCCCACATTACAGACTTGCTAGTACATTAATGATATAGCAGAGGTCAGACATGGTATAATCACATGCTTCACATATCGAAAGAAAGAAAAAAAAGGTGAAGAGCATGTTCACACCACGGTTTTAATAATACGACCATGATTGCTAGCCATTATAATCCCAATCTTAAGTCCTCTGCAGGTCCTCATACCACATCAGTAACACAAGCGGTCCTACTAAATAGCAAGTAAAGTTAGATATTAACTAACGACAATATTGCTACTCTATGCACTCTGGAGGAAAAATGAAGGGAAATGTTTTAGTATGGAAACATATATCCTGATTTATTATTAGTACAAAAACGGTCTAATCCACCAATCACTACGATAATCCTACTGATTTTTTTTATAAATCAAATGTGGCAAAAGATGCAATGATGAAACGTGCAAGAGGTCAATGTAAACATCTCGTATTATTTTAGGCCTTCGGCCTAACCACATCAGTTTATTAATTACAGTACATAGGAAATAAGCCTAAACTAGCTTACTGTGACAGAATCCAGTATGTAGAAATACTATAAGACGCAAAGCAGATATTTCACATTCGAGCTGCTTCCACTGTCAACAAACTGATCCTCGTCCATCACTCGCCCCGTATTTATATTAGTATTTCTGGGGTATTCCATCATTAATTATAAACCCTGTATCACGCTAAACTTAAACATACCTTTATGCGTTGATAAGGTCTTCTCAAATGCAGACAAAACGCCTACAAACCCATAATTTTACACAAAATAAAGCTGACCACTGAGCAACACTACAAATGTGGCTACGGTCATTCCTACTACTACACCCATCCTATATTTGTATCAGTATTTTGTTGCACTCTATCATTATTACTAAGATATCTTTCACTCCATCATCGACCCATACCTTTATACGTTGTTCAACCCTTCTTAAATGCAGATAAATTGCCCCCAAAACACAAATTTTACACAAAAACTGGACACATCACTAAACAACACTTCAAATTTACTGAGGATGGAGGACTGGCCGCTGGTTGGTGGAGCCGCGCCGGGCTCAGCCAATCACCGCCCAACGCCATGCCCGCCGTTTGTTTGAGCTGAGCCGGTAGTTCTCTGTCTTCATTTTCCTCGTACATTTAATTCTTTTTGTTACATAAAAGTTTTATGTCTCTTCTTGATGAATTAATACAATTTCATTAAAAATAATTACCTCCAATGTCTACATTCTTCCTCTAATCTCATTTGCAGTCATGATTCATTGGAATAAGAAATCCGTAAAGTTAAAAAAAAAAAAGACTAACAGAAAGTCCGCAAGCATCTTTGCAGTGATGCCATAACTACATGATGCAATGTAGACGAGAGCCTTGAGATACTATTTTCAATACACCTCATTTCTTTGATATATCTCATGTCAAATCTCCCAGCACACCGTTTTTTGTTCTGTCACTCAAGTGAGGCCCTATTTATCCGTCTCCAACAATCTCGCTTCTCTGCCTTTCCATCTACATGTATCCTCTTCTTTTACAGGCTAAGTTTTACTACCATGCAGCAGAGCGTCTCACATATTGCAGGGTATCTTTGGCACACAAGGATTACCCCTTATGCCATGCTCCATATTACCTCCATCACATTTACTAACCATGATCTTTGTTGAACAGTACAGTGTATTAAAATGTCAGTACCTTTGCCTCCTTTCCATTCACTCACCTCTCAGGCTTTCTCTCTGGTCTCCTTCATCCTTTCAGTAGCCAAAACTAGGTCACCGACATACGCTGGTAACACCTGCCATGTAACCAACTCTAAACTCTTTCAATAATGCTGCAAGTGCCAAGCTGAACAGCACTGAAACATTGTCACACTAATATTAATAGACTGTTAGTGACGTTCACAGATGTCGTTGTCCCTTTGTACAATTTCATCACTAGTTTTGATGGTTCATTCAACAGCTTCCTCACAGCCTACTGAACTTCCATCTTTGGGTAGCAGTGCCCATGCTTCACAACCTTAGGGTTGGCAGTTACAAGCTGCACCAGGGGAGTGTATTTCTGGTGAGAGATGTAGCAGTCTCTCCAAAGATCTCTCCTTGCCCTTCAGAGCTATTATGGTGCATTGGTCCTAGCTTGGGAGCTTCAACCCTTCTCCAATTTCCCAGAAAAGTATTGCCATTGCTAAGAAAATGAAAGAAGTATGAAAGACTGAGGGAGGGAATCGTGAACTGGTTGCTAAAAGAGGTGTTTGTGTTTCTTATGATGGCATACAGAACTGCAGATGGAAAAAAAAATATATATATATATATATGGCCAACATTAAAGGTGAGGAAGGGAGGCTTGGAATGACAAAGAGTACAATACTTGTCTCTTTACATAACAGATGTGGGTATCATACATTAGTTTTCATACAAACACTGAACATCAGTTTCTCACACAGATTCAACATATCTACTAGACCTAGAATAATTTTAAGTACCCAGAAATGATATGCTTGTATTTGTCAATTATACCTAATTATAATAATAGCTGCACTGATTAACTTGGCTGAACTAGAAAGTATGTCTTTATTGTACAAAAATACTGTAATTCCAACTCTTTAGGGAAACAAAACATCACTCTATTTTAAAGTAATATATTTACTGAATCTGTTGCTATGCATGGCTTAATGAATGACTGGAAACCACATAATAAACTGTCAATAAATAAAAAATAATAATGAAAAATAATAAACCATCAATGTAAAAAAAAAAAAAGTTTTCTCATACAGTGACAAAAGCAGTGTTAATGACAAAAAATTATCCTAATAACACACGCACAACCCTCCCCCCATCCTACTCAGCCCAGGATCTCTTTTTCATTTTATTCTTCTCAACTACTGATGATTTTGTTCAGCTTGAGGAGGACTCTCTGAACTGGAGGGGTTAGATTCAAGCTTAATGAGCCCCTTAGCATATGGGAGACCTTTCCTAAGTTGAATAACATCATCTGGTGGCAGCAAAAATAAGCTAAAAGGTATATCAACAAGATTCACATGGTTAACCCCCTGAATTTGGTGATATAGTCTTAAGTTTATTCTTGCTATCTTCAGACAATTTATTCAACTTAGGGGAGACTTCTGGCAGTTGAAAGGCTAAACAGACTTCAATCCCTCAAAGGCCACTCCATCCATCTATTCATCACCCAGTCCAGTATTTCCCCATCAAGCAGCACAGAGATCTTTCCTGGCTTGAATACAACCATCTGGTAGCATCAAGAATAAACTAAAAAAGGACATGGGTCAGATTCAAGTGGTTAAAGATATAATCCCTCTGGTGTACCCTCCTTCTTCCTGTACAAGACATTCTCCTTGGATTTCTTGAAGTCCTCACTCGTAACCTTCATCCTCCTCTCTCGGAGTGCCATCAGACCCGCCTCCGTGCAGATGGCCTGGGTGGGAAAAGGAAAGCCATGCAAAACAAATGACATGGGGAAAATAAGAAATTTTCTAGTATCTCTTCCTTAGCAATTAATTATGCATTCTACATTTTTATACACTCTCTTGGTCTCTGGATCCTACCTCATCCATCCTTTCACTGAGAAAGAGGCCTGGATGATGATGTTTACTATTTTATGCTCCAAATATTAACATACACAACATAAATAAAATACAAGGCAAAGTTAGCATGTAACATCGACACCTACGGTACTATTAAGAGAGAGGTGTCAGGAAGCTTTCTTCTTATTATTATTTTTTTCTATGCAAGGATGAAGGAACCAAAGGTCAGGAGCCCGCAAACTGTTCCTTGTAAGAAAAAACAAACAAAAAAATACAATGGAGGGCCAAATTCAAGATCCTTTCATATCAAGATGCCTGGACACACTGCATTTGAAAGACTGGAGATCATAGGAATAGGAAATACTGACAAATGGAGACAGTTCCAGAGTTGACCTGTTGCACAAATGACAACTGGGAGTAACAGTTAATTCTTGCATTAAAGTTGGACAGAAAAGGGATGAGAGTTTGTTGCTAGACAGGTGCAAGCAGACAGTTCTGAAGAGCAGTGACCAGTGAAGTGGCGAGAGAAAGAGATAACGATGCAACAGTGTGGCGAGAAGACAGAGGTTGAAGGGGGCCAGAACGAGGAGGAGAGTTAATGAGACAAAAAGCCTTTAACTCTATGACTGTAGGAGGAGGAGAGTTAATGAGACAAAAAGCCTTTGACTCTATGACTTTATCTTGTTGAGAAGAGCTGTTTGTGGGGAGCCTTCCCACGAGTTTTACTCTACACGGGCGAGTAAAGCTCGTGTATAGTCAACAACTGTGCAGGGGTAAAGAAGGTATGGAGTCAGCTCCGCACACCCAATCTCTTGGAAGCAGAATTTACAAGAGATGTAATATGACCTTTCCAAAATTAATCCCAAGAGAATGAAACCCCAAGCATGTTTCAAGATGATGCAGGACGGAGCTGGATATTATTAAACATTAGTGGGTATTCCTGTGGAAGATTTTGATGGGTTGATAGGTGTAAAAACTGAGCTTTTGATGCATTAAAAACAACAAGATTACTTTTACCCCAGTCAGAGACATGAGCCAAGCCAGACACTTGGTGTACCATAGCCTCATCCCTTGTTTGTTTAAGTAATTGCTGAGACGGATGCTGTGGGATGCAAATGGAAAGGTGAAGGGTGGAATCATCAGTGTATGCGTGGATAGGGTTAGATGTAGAGTGTAGAAGGTCACTGATGAATAAAAGGAAGAGAGTTGGTGATAGGACAGAGCCCTGAGGAACACCACTATTGACAGACCTAGGAGAAGAACAGTGGCTGTCTACAACAGCAGCTATAGAACGACCAGAAAGGAAGCTAGAGATGAAAGCACCGACAGAAGAACAGAAATTGTAAGACAGCAGTTTTGAAATTAAAAATTTATGCCAGAGTCCGTCAATCGAAAGCCTTTGAGATGTCAAGTGCAATGGCAAAGCTTTCAACAACATCCCAAAAGAAGGATAACCAGGAGTCTGAAAGGTAGGTGAGAAGATCACAAATGCAGAGTCCCTGATGGAACTCATACTGACAACCAGAAAGAAGGTTGTGATAGGAAAGATGCTTTAAATTTTTTTTGTTAAGAACAGACTCAAAAACTTTTGAGATACAGGGTGTTAAACCAATAAGGAGATACAGGGATGGGAAATGTCCTTCTTTGGGACAGGCTGCATGAGAGCAAACTTCTAGCAAGAAGGAAAGGTACAAGTTGATAGATAAAGGCAAATTATGGCCTAAAAACAAAGGTTGTATTCTCAGCAGTTACCAATGCTCCCTACCACCTCTTCCTAACCAGTTTCCATCTGTATGCTCATGTAACATTGATTATTTTAGCAGTCCATGTTGAACAAATGGCTCTAGACCATATACTTTGTGGTTGCTATGCCTCACTAATCTTGGGAAGGATAGTGTGTCACAAAATGGGAGCAGCCAGCCACTCCCAACAAAATACAATATTTCTGGTGTTCTAAACTCTGCATCTTTCACATATTCCGCCTGAGAAATTAGGCAACATAAATGATGACACAACCATCACAATCTCTAAAAGACAGTATGTCATCATATTTCATAACATCAAAAACCAATTATACATCTCGCAGACATTACCTTATCGTACCATAACCAAAGTGTTCTTAAAACAGTAATGTTACTTCCTAGTGACTATGCTTCCCAGGATGTACAACAAGAAATTGAGCTGGATGGATGAATGTTGTGTGAAGAGGTGCACGATCAGGGATCTGGCACCCCTTATGACGTGACAGTGTCTGGATTGACTCTATCAGATACATTTAAGACAGGCTGCAGAATGTGGTGAATGTTTTTGGCGAATCAGATACAGCCAGGCTTCCAGAGGCTTGAATGATGAGTGAATGGTTGCGTGGCCCATTGAATTGGGCAAACTTGGGCTGTCTGGACATTGCTACTCCACTTTCTGCCCTAGGGTGGGAAAGGAGGTCCGGATGATGATGATGATGAGGTACAACTAAGGCAATGAAAGATTTAGCCTATATTCAGCCTCTTACCTTAATATCAGCCCCTGAGAGATCATCCTTGGCCATGATCAGCTCATCTAAATTCACATCCTCAGCTAGTGTCATGCGGGAGGTGTGGATCTGGAATATGCGTCGCTTCGTCTTCTCATCTGGCAGTGGGAACTCAATCTTGCGGTCAATCCTTCCAGGACGAATGAGTGCCGGGTCCAGGGTCTCAATTCTGTTGGTGGCCATGATCACCTGTGGGGGTAAACAAGCGACAGCTAGAAATATGGTATCATATCAAAGAGCATTCTCTATGGGCTGAAAAACATACCAAGTCTCTCTCAGCTTAGGAACGTTAGCCAGCAGAGGAAACTGAGAAGGAGAGGAGGTGATATCAGAGGTGGGCCTTTGTCCTCAACTCTTTATTAGAAATTAGTTTTTCAAAGTCAATGTACTGATGCAATCAACACCGTTACACAGAAAACAAAGCCACAAGCAAATGTCATTAAAAACCAAAGCTGAGATTATCACAGCTACAAATCTTATTACACATCAGACTTCTTTTGTTCCAAGTCTTTGCCAACACTTGGAAAGCAATCAACTGGTTCTGGCACTTGGTTTAGCTTCCTTTCCCTAGAAAACTTCAGTAGTATCATGGCCAAACTCAATACTGTATCAAGATTCCTTTAGATGAAGCATGTTGTGATCTGATTTGATTTGATTCATACTGATGCAAATGGTGCTGGAGAGGGAAGCTTCATGTGAAGGAACAGATATAACCAGGCAGGCCCACTGCCCAGATACATACCAATATACATCCCTCAACTCCTTCCTTATCCCCTGAAGGAAGGATGGTGGACTGAGCAAGGTAACTTCAGCCCGCAATCCATCAGGTTACGTTCTGATGAGCCTGGTGCCATAACAACAAATACAACAACAGGTGTAACAACTGACCTTGACATCACCACGAGAGTCAAATCCATCCAGCTGGTTAAGTAACTCCAACATGGTACGTTGGATCTCCCGCTCACCCCCAGAGTTGGAGTCGTAGCGCTTTGTGCCAATGGCATCAATCTCGTCAATAAACACAATGCTGGGGGCATGCTCCTCAGCCACACGGAATAACTCACGTACTAACTTGGGACCATCTCCCTGGGGGCACAAAATGATTACATTAATTTTGGTTGAAGAGAGTAATAATAATGCTTGATCTCGTTTCTCAATCCGTACACATGCTAGAGAACCATCAGTTTCAGGAATCCCCACTAAATTCAACAAAAGAATTAGGCATTATCAAGGATAAACCCCCAAAAACATCCACAGCATCTTCAAGCTGAAGAGGTTATCACATCCTCCAAAATTCTACGAACTCACCAAATATTTCTGAATGAGCTCTGAGCCGACAACCCTCAGGAAAGTGGCGCTCGTCTGGTTAGCCACAGCCTTAGCTAAGAGTGTTTTGCCTGTGCCCGGCTGCCCGTATAGGATGACGCCCTTGGGAGGTTTGATACCCATCTCCTCATAGTACTCAGGATGTGTCAGCGGCAACTCCACAGACTCCTTGATCTCCTGAATCTGTGTGTCTAAACCTGTGGAAGCCAGTAACAAAAATATAAGTTAGCAAGTTTACAGTATAGAATAGGATTACAGTATGACAGGATGACTGAGACCAAAAGATGCGATGGATAGAAGAGTTTATGGGATTACAACATGGGAGGATGCAAGGGAAAACAAGGATGAGGTGGAGGGATGGGGCACGTCAGTGAAGACTCCACTGGCTCTTTGATCTGAATGTCTATGTCCAAACCAGAGATAAAAACAGACATCAGCAGGCTTACAGAACAGTATTAGAGTATGTAAGGGAGGAAGGCGAATTGGATGACCTACAATGAAGTGGAGGAACGGGGTGGAGAATGGCAGCTCCAGACTCCTTCATCTTGTAAGTCTTGTGAGTGTGATTTAGTTTGCAAATTACACCAAATTAATCATACTCCAGACTCCATCTTCTGAGTCTTATATGGTTTATTTTGTATATTACATCAAATTATACAGTATTACTCTTTTCTCTGTAATTTCTCTCTCTTTAATGCTGAAACTGTAGAAATAATGGTCAATAAAGAAATAAACTGGTAAAGAAGAGGTGTAAGCAAGTTTTCCATTTGTGTGAGAGTACAACTTGGTGTGGCACAGACCTCCAATATCTGCATAGGTTTCCTGAGGCGCCTTCTCCAGCTTCATGACAGTCACCATGGGGTCTGTGTCATCACTCAGCACACCCACAACAGCATGCACCTGGAGATGCAGGAAACAGTTTAAAAAAAAAAAAAAAAAAAAAAAAAAAAAAAAAAAAAAAGTGTGTGAGGAAGAGAGATATGGAAGTCAGTGAGGCTCGAGGACTGACAAGAGATCGAGCCAGCTGGATGAATGTTGCGAGAAGAAGTGCATGATCAGGTATTTGGCACCCCTTTTCAACATGACAGCATTCGGACAGACTCTATTGGGTACATTTATGTGAAGCTACAGAATGGGGTGAAAGATTTTTAGCATATCAGACAAAGCCAGGATTCCGGGGGCTTGAATGATAAGTGAATGGATGCATGGCCCATTGGACTGGGCAAACTAGGGCTGTTTGGATGTTGCTACTCCTCACCCTGCCCTAAGGTGGGAAAGGAGGTCTGGATGATGATGATGATGATAAAGAATAGATAGAGACAGATGAAAAAATATGAAATATAAAATAAAAAGTAAAGAAAAGCTACAGACCTTGTGATTCAGAAGGACAGAGCAGCCTGGTTCAAGCTGATCCTTGTCAACAAACGAAAGGATGGAGACGTAGTGCTCTGAGCCGACGCTGGTGGATACAATGGCATGGTTATCATCAATGATCTCCTCTAGGGTGCCCACACTCATAGGGGTCCCACGCAGGTCATCTACCTTACTACGTTCCTCCTGTGAACAGAAACACACGTATGAGAGACTGACTAGAAGAGTGTATGTGAGCAAAGTTTTTAGGATGAGATGGAGGGGGAGGGGAGAGTTTGAGGGAGGGCAGACCAATGGAGGAGGAGAGGGGGTCATGGAGGCAATTTGTTTGTGGCCAACTTTTCTGGAACAAAGGAATCAGATTAAAGACATGAAGAGAATAAATGAAACCTTGATCACATACCTCTTGCTTCTCCTCCTGTGGCCTAAGAGTCTCCTGGTTGCGTATGAACTCCTCTTCCATAAGTAGGTAGTCCTTAATGCGCTCCAGCTTCAGCATCTTCAGCCGGCACCGTGTGTGTGGGGTTACTAAGGGAAGGGGAGGGGGGGGGTCTAGTTAGCCTCTCATGTACCATATATCCCATCACATAAAACCACACCTATTCCTGTAGCACAGGAGGCCATGTAGCAGGTCTTCCCTCACAATTATTAATTTTGTATAGTATACCTGGGTTTACTTAGGTTGTACCTGGATGCAGGTAGCTGAATGTGTCCAGATCTATACAATCTATTCCTGACATATCCTCAATTAACCTTTCCTTCTATCCTATTTAGGCTATACTGCTTTAATATCAACCTAGTGTTGAACAATATCATAAATGAGGACACTGAAGAGCTATGTGCAAAATAAATTGGTATGGAAGAGGTGCAATGAAATCTCCAAAGCTACTAAGACAAGGAACATAAAGCTGCTAATAGGAAGCTACGTGATGTGCCACAATATCACAAATCTTTCAATACAACTGGTACTGCAAACTAAGGGAACTGGTAAATTAAGTTTATACAGAAGTTAAAGGGTTGGTATTGTAATGGTGATCAGTGAGAAGCATTCATTTAGAACAACTGAAAACATAATGATACAAAATAAATGACAGTCAACAACCTACAGTAGATTCCCAGTAAATAACGGCTCTAAGCATGAATCAAGAATACACAGGCATATTGTACCAAGATTCCCAGCTTATAAAAACTATAACCATGAATCAGTACCAAAATAGCCTAAATGCAGTGAATGAACATACATACAGAACAACTAAAAACACTACTCTATGAAAAACACACACACACACACACACACACACATTCCCAGCAAATAAAAACTAACATAAGTCAATCCAATAAAAAAATAAATAAACATGAAGTACCAAGAGGGAGTTTATTTGCAGCATCAGGCCCCTTCATCTTCCTCTTCTTCTTGCCGACACGGGTGGGTACGGGTGGCTCGTACTTCTTCTTCTTGTCCTTCTTGTCATCTCCGCCCTGACCCCCGCCCCCAGACCCACTGCTCTGACTCTGACCCTGCAGGGAAGAATACAGCCTACATCACTCAATGTCGAAAACAGTGATAATTCAAAACATTAACAATTAGCTTTGCTTGAGGAGTTCTGCAAATAATTATCCCCGCCTGTTAAACAAAAATACGTCAGTGCCCCAGTGGGTGAGGTCCAGTATCAACCCATTTGTCTAGTTCACTGTTTTATCAAACTTAACCCAACCTAAAATAACATTCTAACTCAGCTGACTTAGGCCCCTGTTCACACAAGGCGTTTTTAAACGCGGCGTCTACTGCCAGGGAAACATGGCAGTAGACACCGCGTTTCCCTGGCAGAAATAGTCTACCATATGAAAACCTCGAACCGCTGAACAAACGAGCAGTAGGAAGGGAAATGTCAGATTGCGTGTTTGGACCAGCGGTTGAGAAAAACGCAGGGTAGCGTGTGTACAGTCCAATACACTACCATTGTCTCTGCTCATGCGCGTTTGAAATTGCCTCGTGTGAACAGGGCCTTAACCTACACCAGCAGTGTTGTTCTGAATTTTTGTCTCTAACACATTCAGTCCTGGCCAATCTTTGGTCAACGTTTCCTTTACAAACTCCTCTTTATTGGTGGTTTTCTCCCTTTCACCAGCTTGTTTTATTCCTGTGTGGGTTGAGTTGATATTGTACGATGTCAGAAATGCATTTTTAGAAATTACACTAACCTCACCTATCCCTGCACAAGATAAGGTACCAGTATATACCCAGTAATGAAGAGGGTGAGGTGTTCTGGTGAGGGACACGCATCATTTGTTATTGCTTACAGTGAAGTATTGCCATCTGAATATGCTACCGTAAAATCACCTTGTTTGACTAGATTTTTTTTCAATTAAAAAAGAATCTGATGACCTGCAACATCAAATCAACCCATTACACAACTAAAACATGTTGGTGAAGAGAAAATAACCAAAGCAGAGGAGCCCATAAATACTAATCCCCAACTTTTTATTTTATGCTTGTCGTTTCTCTACAATTTTATTCAGCTGGAAGAGTTAAATAGTACTATATAAATAAAACCCTTAAAAACGACACCTCACGTAAGGAATAATTTTGTAGCAGCAACAAAACAGCAAAAAGAGCTATCGAATGGTATACGGTGCTCTGTAATGGAAGATGCAAACAGATCATATCTAATAACAAACAGTATTCCATATATTAATAATAATACAAACAATAAAAAAAAAAAATGGATCTTGCTTACATTGTCATGAACGTCAGACCTGAAATGCTTGTTAATGCGGGCGAGTACGGTAAATAGGCTACTTTTCTTCCCTTTAATCACCAATAACTAAACCCTTGACCTATTCACATCATTATATTCATGTTCCTGTAAACTAGTTGAGGTGTCCAGGTCAATTCAACAACATTCTTCTTCAGGTGATGAAACAGCAGCATGATACCTTACATTTTTAAGGGCTAAAATTGCATATATTATGTATTTAACCTAAATAAAAGAAAAGTGTTGTTTACTTCAATAATATGTATCACCACAAACTTCAACTTTCCTCTATAAATGGACTAAACTTAAGAAAATCAAAACAATTTAGCTTACCATAATGACCCGCTTCCCTAATGTTGACAACTGAATCAACCTTCGACTTCTTAGTTCTTGAACTTGTAAGATATTATAGATGTTTACTGTTGAAGCTATTACCTAACTGAGTCATGCACGTGATATTTAACAGTATAAAAATTGAAATTTATGAAAAAATATATTTCCTAGGATATATTTTGAAGTCAAAGATTGGTAGTTCTTGAACAGAATCCGGATTCACTGAAGTTAACAGTAACATTTTTGCCTGTCAACTGTGGATGAACATCACCCTTATTCATTTTAAATGCCAGTGACTATCATCACCATCATGACATTTTTCCTGGCTAAACTGAAGAGATCTGATAAATTCTTGTCACAAACATTTCAGTAGTTTGAATAACACTAAATTTCAATCGCCTTTGTATCAACTTTTTTTTTTTTTTCCCAATACGTAAATTACTTCCTAAGAGAAGTCCCTGCAAGCTGGCTAGGGGGGGCGCGGTAGCACAGTGGTAGCGCGCTGGACTCGTAATCGGGGGATTGCGAGTTCGAGCCTCGCCCGGGCTGCCGTGGCGGGAGTGGTAGCTCGCTCCTGTAACCCTAGCGGGGCTATATAGTCCAATACAGGGCTTAGCTCGGGGGAACTCCATTTCTCCCATTTGCAAGCTGGCTACGCTCATCTCACACGCCAATTCTATCATTAGGGTTTGCTCATAACATGTATGAGTGCACATTTTGTCAGGATCGATTTCTCCTTTGTCCTTTCGAACCCAGATATGCATCACAAAAGCTGCTCCGAATATTGGGATACTTGTAGCAAAGAATTTAAAGTTGGTTGGGGTACAATGGAAGCTGCTGTTTCTTGCACATCTTGCAGAGCCATCCTGAACATTTCTGTAACTGAATGGGGGGGGGGGGGAGGATCATTCCCCCTGAGCTAGAC
This sequence comes from Coenobita brevimanus, assembly GCF_032717465.1. Taxonomy (NCBI): domain Eukaryota; kingdom Metazoa; phylum Arthropoda; class Malacostraca; order Decapoda; family Coenobitidae; genus Coenobita; species Coenobita brevimanus. Next base: position 58,369,943 of record NC_137024.1, on the reverse strand, counting down.
CTAGTTATATCATAATAGCCCTGCTAGGGATACAGAAGAGCATTACCACCACTGGACTCAATTATAGAGCTCAGTGATTACCCCTCCCAGCAAAGGAAGCTACCTGGGCATGGCAGGTGGACTCAACCTAGATAGCCACCCCACTCCCCTTAGTGAATGAACATATCTCTGGATTCAGCGGTTTGTGTTTACTTTAAAGGAGTGGGAGCGAAAGCTCATCAGCCAATCAGTCCCAAACCTTAACCGCGAGAAGGCAGATAGCTTGCATAGTCAGACATTTCAATCAAATCAGAAGCAGTTTTATGAACTGCAATACTGTGCATGTATCAATCATTGATGGCTATGTTGTATGATCTCAGGACTTCACAGGGCCATTGCAGTACAATATACAGTATAATTATTGGACAGTACACATAAGTTGCTTCACTTTCCACCCCATGTCCTTCATGCAGAAAAGCATCCTAACATGACCATTTACTGATGCTGACTGAACTATACTTCCGCTCTCTTTCCATTATAACAAAATTCAAATAATATACTGTACACTAGTACATAATACCCTTTGTACTCTAACTTAGCCCGAAACTGTCATCTTTCCATCTTGAATTCCAAATAGTAACAAAACATTAACATAACTGTATACTGTAATAGACTGCTGCTGACAAAGTAGTGCCATGGAATGAATGTAGAGCCATAGTACAGGGTATTGTCTTTTTCTGCCACTGAGCTACAGGAAATAAGTTGCAAAAGAACAAAAATATAGGCCATGTTAAGATGAAAAGGGTGTAGTGTGTTCCCCTTCACGTCACATGGGCTTTTCCTCTTCCTCCACCTTACTTCACATACTGTAGTTCAATGTAAAAATAAGACAATACAGCATATGGCTATGTATCTATTCCAAAGCAATTTTTCATGACTAGCATCATATTCCAGTATTGATCTCTTGCAACAGGTCAACATTCAAGATGGAAGATGACAATTTTAAGTCAAGTTAAAAAGAACAGAGTATTGTACTGTACCCACTTTTTTATTCTCCATGTGTTTTGAATGACAATCCTTTTCATAAAAAACATACACAGAAAGGAACATACCAATATATGATAAACAGAGTTGTAAAGTACTTCTCTTTGTGTACAGTACTAAAAGAATCCTAGTTTAGGAATAATATACAAACAATGAGGAAAATAAATGTTTATTACCCTACACGTTGCAAATGATGACTCCATGTGGTTGATTCATTCAGCATGTATTTATAATCATAGAAAGTTACAACACACAGTACTGCAATATTGTTCCACGTGCACATAATGTAATGCAGTTTATGCACCTGACGTCTCACATGCCACACTTAAAATGTCTCTCAGGTTATTCTAGGTGGTACAGGAGGCTTCCTAACACCCCTTCTCTAGCAGTTCATCTTGTATAATACGCCTGAACATTCTCTTGTATGTTATCTACATAATTTCAATATCAGCACAGTTCACATAAATAAAATACAACTGGATACTAAGGAGTAACATGCAAAATAAACTGTTAAAGGCAAGCTGTTATGAAATCCCCAAAGCCACTTAGAACATGACCTTTAACTGCAACATTATAACATACTGTCCCTTAATTATGTTGGTACACTTTATATAAATTGTCTGTGTGATATAAAATACCGCAATGACATATATACACACACCTTTGCCTTTCAGACATTACACAGGCACTGTCCTTAAATGGAATGGATAGCAATTATGATGTCTTGCTGGCAAACTCTTATGGTTGTAATATTAAAACTGAGTGAGCAAAAATATCAGCAAACTCCCCAAATTCTGGCCATTTTTTTTTTTACACAACATCTGTACCTGTTAGTTATATTCAGCCTGCATCCCGTTTTACAAATAGTAATCAGTAATCAGTAATGATACACTTCTGCCATCACTACTCTACATTCTTCAGATTTCATAATTAAAACTTGAGAACTTATCCATAACTTGCAACTTTAATTTTTATAACAATGCTATTATGGCCATATTAGTAAACCTCTGATCATAAATGGTGAGGCAAGTCCCCCAATTTCTGACAGAAATATAATTAGTTTGCTTCCCCAAAAAATTATTTACTTTACATTCTTGCTGCTACAGTACCAGACTATTTCATTCAAGTTTGGAGGGTACCATAGTAGTGAAGGGGTTAAAGCAGGCTTTATCTAACCCTTCCAATTCAACAAGTCTCTTCTAAGCTGAATATAATCATCTGGAGGTAGAAGGAATGTACAGTACTGAAAAACAATGTCACTAGATTCAAGGGGTCCAGTACAACACAGTACAATCTAGCCACTTGCTATCCTCACAGAAATTTTAATATTATCATATATAAATGCCTTTCCTATACCTATGCACTCTCAGTTTTAATATTACATCAGTTATAATCTTAAAATAACTCAGAAATTAAACTCCTCGTCAAAAATGTGAGTTAATCCCTTGAATCCGGGTGATGTCCTTTTTGCAGCTACCAGATTATTTTATTAAGCTTAGGTAAGGCCTCTTATACTGAAGGGGTTTATTTAAGCTGCAATTAACCCCTATAGTTCAATGAGTCAACCCTAGGCTGAATTAAATCATCTGGTAGCAGCAAGAATAACCTAAATCAATGTCACCTGGATTTAAAGGGCTGCAAAACCTAAGAACTGAACCCACATCAATGACACAGCCAGACATGTGTGCAATTCTCAAGTGACAGCTCCAAAACCCAACCACAAACATGAGATCACACAAGGAGCTATTGTGTCGAGACATATATTCCTACAGCCTCAACTTGGTCTTCAATACAATATTAATAATAACAAATATTACATGGCTGTCTAGTTCAGCAATTCTTAATGCTCTGGCCAATCCTTACAACTCTGCATTTTATTCTGGCTAATCTCAGACAGTTTAATCTCTTCAATCAGGTGACATGTTTCTATATTTTTCTCTTGCCAACTACAGATTATTTTAATCAGCATGGGAAAGCACCTCTGTAGTGAGAGATAATGATGGCTATGCCTAACTCATCCAGTTCAAAGTCTCTCCTAAACTGAATAAAATCATCTGAAGATAGCAGGAATACACTAAAAGAATGTGTTACCAGATTGAAGGGGTTATTTTTGCTCAGAGAAATCACAACAGCAAAAAGATTAAAAACTGTCTTATTTAACACTGTGGCCAAGAATCAATAACACAGTACCATTTTTAATCTAGCCAACGCCAAATGACTAACACAGTACCATTTTTAATCTAGCCAATGCCAAATGACTGTTCACCTGAAAACAAAATGAGACAGTGAAAGAATCAACATGGGTGACTTTTGATACTGCTTCAGAGTGCATGAGTAACTGGAGTGTTACATGACAGTGTCTCTCTCGCCATGGCTATATGACACTTTAAATCTGGGTGCCACACTGGTTTATTCTTGCTGTTCCCAGATAATTTCATTCAGCACCAGAAAGCCCTGTGATAATGAAGTGGTCAGATGAGGCCTATATCTGACACCTCAATTTAAAGTCTCTCCCCATCTGAATAAACTCAGCAGGAGACAGCAAGAATAAGATTAGAAATACACCACCGGGTTCAAAGGGAAAACAGAGCCTCTTTCTCACTGTGGGCAATATATATATGTAATGGCAGGTGGAAGTAATGATGGGTGGCAACACAGGCATGGATGCTGTCTTTGTTGTGGCCATCTTTATGGACCCCAAGACTGGGTTATGAGCAACAGAGACAATGATGGACAATGCATGTTATTGTACAGTGAGTCTGAAGACAAATGGTTACAGACAATCCCATTCTATCCACTTTGACATATAGGGGCCTGAGGCTAGGCAAATGTAGTCCAGTATATTTAAGGGTAGATGACCTGCCTACTTCCTATGGTGGTCACCATTTCAGGATCGAAACTGTGGAAAGCCGTCACTTCGACTGGGGCACGAAGCCACCAGCCCCTTGACAATGTTTAAAATACTGAACACTCCTGCCATTTGAGATCTAATTACACAGAGCCAACTAAGAGTGTACACTGGAATGCTGGTCTTGTCTTAGGTAGCTTAAATGGAGTTCTGATCAGATATAAATTCCACAGTAAATTGGGGGAAATTGGAAAATCAGCTTTCTGGGTAGGAATGAAACTTGAACTGGTAATTTTTCTTTAATTTTGGGGAGACTTATTACCAAAAAAGACCATAAAAAAGTCTACCACTACTTTCAACAAAGAATTAATTTATCATGCTAATGGTCATTAATATTTCCATTTCCCATTAACAAACAAGAGTAAAACAGATCACAAAAATACAGGTAGGGAAACATATTTACATAGAAAAATAAAGAGAATACCCAATGAACTGGGGTTAACAGTAAGGCAGATAATAAGAGACTGACAAGAGGGTTTGTGAAGGAGGTGGAGGAGAGGGAGATTTGGAGACAGAAAATGATATGGAAGGAAGAGGTACATGAATGTGGGGTGACCTGGAAGGAGGGCAGCCTGATGGTAGAAGATATGGTGACATGGAGGCAATCTGTTCATGACCACCCCCTCCACGATTATGTCATCTGACTACAGACATACAAACAGACAGATTATCCTGACAATGAGGAAAGGAGGATCAAGACAAGGTGGAAAGATGAAGCGATGGAATATATGAGAAAGGAAAGCATGAAATGGTGGGAAGTAAAGATGAGTGGTGAAAAAGGCCCGGACACTTATTTATAAACTCTCCTCAGCTTCGGTTATGTACCGTACTTGGTTGCTTGTATACAGGTTTATTTTTACTTATACACATACCAAACACATTCCAATCAAATTGGTGAATATTAAAGTTTAAAAAAATATATGACTGGTAAATATCTGAGTGAAAAAATATGAAAAACAAATTTGTAGCAGGAGAAAACTATTACACCAGGAAACCACTTACTGCTCTGGGTGGTAACCATATAACCAAATTATGGCACCTGGTGGTTTAGTGGGTAATGAAGGTGCTCCAATCAGATTGTCCCAGTGCAGGTTTATATCCAAGGGATGGTTGGGGTTTATTACTCATGTAATGCCTCTCAGGGATGAGTAAGGCTAGTCACTCTCATCTTAAATGTCAGGACTAACTTGCCTTGTCCCGAACTCCTATGCTCCTCAAGGGGCAATTTTAGATTAGGTTTTGAATGAATGAATAAGGAAACGTTATAGAGACTTATCTGCTCCAAATTTGGATAAGATTTTTTTTATAAATGACACCCAGAGGAGTTTTTGTTGTGGCCCTCCACATTAACTCAGGGACTGGGCACTAGAAAATAGAAAAAAGCAGACTACACACAACAGTTAAGTAGATAAATATATAAACAGGTAGGAAACGGATAAACACAATTGTTACGTTCCCTCCCTGTCTGGCCTCCAAGCATTCCACTGTACACCTAAGGTTCTCAAGAAACTGTTACACTTTCCAAACAACATGGCAGCAGTATGTCTTTTTATTTTGAAAAGTCAGGCTGGCTCTAACACTCATCAGCCAAACTCCACTTCTCTCCTTTTGGTGCTACTGCTAGTTACTTGTCCAGCAAGTTACTCACTGAATAATGATGCCATTACTGTACTTTTATTAATATTGTATTGTAATTCTACTTCTGTATTTCTAGTACTGCAGTGTTCCAGATTGCACATCATCACTTCAAACCGGTTATGTTCAAGTTACAAAAGGACTCAAATTAATCAACTGCTGATTTTACAGTTCACTAACATTGTTACATTCATACACAATACATTCATAAAAAGGTCTCGCCCAATCAAGTGCTAAACCTACCTAGGTATAAAGGTTTGCATGGTCCACATGACCAGGTGGCTGTGAAATGTGTCAATCTCCCACCTTGCCCCAGTAGCAACAGTCCATTCCTCCCCAACATCACCTCTTTCACATCAGCACTTGCTCCCTTGCACCTCCTTCTCCATTAACTTATGATCCAACTCACCACATGCTCTATACCATCACCTCTCAAATTTGTTTCACTGAACCCCTTCACTCCAATTATGTATTTTTTTTCATTTTATTCTCGCTACCTTCACAAAATTTTAATCTTCCTTCCTCAAATCTACTTCCCCTCTGTCAATATGTACTCTAGTTCACCACACACTACTAGTTTACTTCACAAGTTTTTCACTTATCCCATTCAATGTGATGATTTACTTTTCATTCTATCATTGCTAACTTAAGATGACTGCACCTGGGTCAGGAGACAGCTTTTGAATTGGCAGAGTCTGATATCACCTTTACTGAACCCTGCATTACTAAGAAAACCTTCCCAAGTTGAATATCTTCATCTGGTGGTAGCCTGATTAGGATGAAAAATGAATCTCCAGAATTTAGAGGTTAATATCACATGAACAAAGAACTCTCAATTCTAGCTGGGAAAAAAATAAAAAAAATCTAGCAATTAATTTACCTTGTAATTTTAATGTGGCTTTATATGGCAAGGATTGATTTATATGAGAGGGTTTTGATAACCTAGGATGGGACTCAAAAACATTAACAATCAACTTCAGCTCATAACATGAGGAAGCTGATTGTTAATATGCTCGAGAATAGTCCCTAAACAACTAACTCGGTGTAATATGATCCCACTGCATGACATAAACATTGAAGGCTACATAAATTTAATTTCAGATGATCGACACAAATTATAAACGGGATGATACATGCAAGCTTATGCAGATACAATGGACAAAGAACCATTCCAGCACACACAAAAATTTCAGCCCAAATTCTACAAATACCATAAGAAGCAACAAACTGTCAACAAGCAGATTAATTCTTTTTTGAATAATGAAAAGCTGAGAATATCCTAGGCTATAATTCCCTATTCTAAGTGGCATAGGAGACTTTGCAGTACTGCTTCCTTAGCAATTTGCTTTACATAATATGCCTACACACACTCTTGTATGTTATTTTTACTGGTTTAATATTCCCACTGTTTGCATCAGTAACAAACAAGAGGATACTGAGGTGTAAGATGCAAAATAAACCACTATGAATCTCCGCAACCACTTAGAATTTGACCCACAACACTATGTCAACATTAAAATGGTATACATAACATACAAGAGAATGTTTTGGTGTAAGATGCAAAATAAATCGCTAATGAAGAGGTGCCATGAACCCCATATGCCACTTAAAATACTGATCCAGGTATGCTGTGATGCGTGTTGTGGTGACGGGATGTGGTGGAGGGGTAGATGGCTACAGAGGAGAATGATGCTATGCTGGGCATAAGAACAGTACTGGAGGTAGCACAGGAGACTTCACAGCACCTCTCTCTCTTGGCGATTATTATGCATATTTCACCTTCACTTCCTCTTTTTATGTTATTAATATATTTCTAGTAACAACACAGTCTGGTTCATGATGTACAAAAGGGTCAAAAGGTGTAATATGCCCAATTAAGTAACTGAAGAAGAGGTGTTATGAAATCTCCAGAGTCACTTTCAGTGCAACCCTAAATGTCATCACTTTGTACACTTTTTCCTTCCATGGGTGCCTCCTCGTACAGCAGCATTTCAATCATCAACGTCTTTTAGTACGCCACTCCACTTTTAATTAATGCCTATTACATTGCGACGCCACTATTATCAATATCATATACTGTCACAAACAAAAGTTCGCCAACAATCCTCTACCTGCATTGTGTCCTCCCTTCTACTTATCTCATTCCTCCCTAAACATCAGAGAGTATCCTTCCTTCTCACACTCTTTCATTGTATGCTTCATGTTGCTATCACAAAAAAATTTCACACAAGCAGTGTCCTCTCTTCCACATATCTCATTCCTTCCCAACATCAGAGAGCATCATTCCTTCTCCTGCTCTTTTACTGTATGCTTCGTATTGCTAGTACACAGAAAATTTTCATGTAACACCTTCCATTGCCATAGCAGGCAGGGAAGTGCTGGCAAACTTCTGAGCATGACAGTACAGTATCTTTTGAAAATCACCGATAATCCTTATGTAAAGATAAACGAGGACAGTAGTAGAAGTAAGCGAGCCTAGAGGAAGTAGTCTGCTTGAGGTTTCTTTGCTGGGATGCCTCTACTCTCCTGAGGGGCGGCCTCAAAGATGGTAAAATCACGTTTCAAGTTCTCATCCAACTCTAGGATGGCTGCCACATTTCCGCATCTGTAAAGGCGTTGCACACTCTATATACATCATCATAATCATAACTCTTAATAATGGGATGGGAAGGATCCATCAAGAGGAAGAGAAAAACAGTGAAAGTACAACCACTGACAGTGTCAAATATAATGGAACCTACATCCATTCATTCACTACTCATCCCTTAAAAATTTGACGTAGAGTGCCATGTTAAACAGGATGGTGTACGTACGGTAATTATCAGCACTGTACATAAGAGAATTTTAAAACCAATAATTCACCTTGGCAATAACCAGTTACTATGCTGCCGAGATCTTTTATTGTGACCAAGCGATCAAAAAGTAACTACAGTAACCTAGAATATTAGATATGATATATAGGCAGATAAAAAGTGATAGATACAAACTGACAGGCACACAGACAGATCAACATATACACACAAAAACAGGCAGACAACTGTGCCTCCACTGACCTATAACAATAATTTGGAGCAGACCATACAGTCAGCACAGTGTTGTTGAAGTGCCATTTGTATCCCTCCATGACCAGCTGGTGTGCCCGGCAGATCATGTCAATGCCGTTGGTGTCGTTGAACTGAGCCACCACGTCTGACCCAAACAGGTACCCAGCCCCGCGTGGACTCACACCCCACCCTTGCGTGTCTGGAAACAAACATACAGTATATTTAATTGCCATAACAGTATCATGGAAGTAGGGTCACTATACACTTCTGTTTTAACCTGATGGCTCTTGGACACCACAGGGACCCACACCCCATCCTTGTGTGTGTGGTAATATATACACCATCCAATCAGACATTACAACAAAACAATGCAAATGGGTGACTAACAAAAATTTAACAAAATAAAGGAAATGGGCTTACTACAAATTTGTGTTTTGATCTTACGGAAGTTATGGCACTTGGACTCCAAGAAAGACTCACACCCCATCCTTTTTTTACATGCGTGTGTGTGGCAGCAAACATACCGGTACCATATATTCAATTACTACAACAATACAATGCAAAGTGTCAAACCAAAATTAAATCATCAATATCACACCATGTCTTCCAAAAACAAGAGAAATGAAGACAATAACAATATTACAATGTTAAGAACAGCAACAACAACTAACCTTCAGGGTCGGACCAGAGGAGGTCACACATGGGGCCATCGTGTGGCACTTCCTGCTTGCGGTCAATAGTGCGGATCTGGTCTAGAGTCTGGATGCTCGGTGATAACCCACCATGGACACAAAATATCTGTGAATTAAATGGCATACACTACCTTAGATTACAAGGGTGAGCAAAATAGCAATGAACAATGACACACAAAAAGCACTGGCTATAACTTAACTCACAACATTCCTACACCTGTCATACACTGAAAACTAATATAACCTAAGCTTATGCAGTATATCTCCAACTGAAATACAAGAGGCAAAATGGTGCTGTGAACTCAAAATTCTTAGATACATCTTTACTTATTAAAAAAAGAAAACAGGGAAAAAAAAAAAATATTTAACTCTATTCAGATTTGCAAATACATGAACAAAAACTGGGTCATTTTGGGACAGGTACCGTAATAATATAATAATGCATCACCATGACCCATTATTCCACCTAAGGCTGATACTCCCTTACCTTTCCATCAATGATTGCAGATAATGATAGGTAGTCAAAAATCTCTGTACAGTAACGCCAGACTGTGATGGAGCCATACTTCCTTAAGCATTCATCATAGAAGCCGTACACCTGTGTGATTTGTCTGGACTCGTGGTTGCCTCGGATGAGAGTTATCCTATCTGGATACCGGACCTGGGGTGGGCACACAGTGGGGTTAATGGTATATCATTCACCCTACCTACTGTATCTTCTAACAGTCTATCTATCTATCAATTTATCCATCTATCTATCTATGGCCAGATGTCTTAATCCTGGAGGAAGTGGCCGCAAACTGCCTCCATGTCGCCCTGTCCTCCACCAATCAGGCCGCACTCCCTTAAAATCACACCATCTTCTTTCATAGATATCTTTCCACCCTATCCCTTCACATCATTTTTGATCTTCCTGTCCCCCTCTCCCCTTCTACCTCATTCACATACACTCAAACTGTTTAAGAGATTCTCCACAGATTGGAAATTATACAAAGTCCTCATTACAAGTTGCCTTTTCTTGACATTCTTTTCTGCTGTTAAGTCTACAGTAATTTAAAGAAAATTACCTATTAAGTTCCACTGCTACTTATAAAGCTGATGTGCCAGTTTCCCCAATTTACAGTAGCAATTTTATAAACAAGTAAAATGTTGTAATATTTTGGAATACATACCCTGAATACAGTGAGGACCTTCTGTGCAATTAAATACTTTCCACAAAAATCACTTTTGTTCATAATAAGTGTAACTCTAACCCCTTCACTGGTAACTGAACTGGAATAAACAAGTCTCATAGGCTATGCATAAAGAGCCACAAATGAGGTTCAAAATAATTTTTTCTCTAATGAAACAAATGACTAACATTCCATATCATAGATCTGTCAAAGGTATTCCAGTGTAATACTCATAACTACTGGTAATTACTCTTTGATGAAACATGGGGTGTGCAGTACTGACCTTAAGTGCCAGCAATAGAAGGAAGGTCTCAACACTGTAGAAGCCTCTGTCCACAAAGTCTCCCATAAAGAGGTAATTTGTGTCGGGAACATCACCACCAACCTTGAATAGCTCCTTTAGGTCATAAAACTGCCCATGGATGTCACCACAGACCTGTAAACACAATGAATCATCAACATCATCCACCCTTGTTACTATCATCAACCTAACAGACTGTGGAGATCACTGTATTTATCATAAATTCCAAATTAGTGACATTACATTTTGGTAACTTTACAATGGCTACTCAGACATAGTTATAAAGTAAGAATAGTTAACAAAATTGCACAGACTGAGATAAAGCGACCACACAGCCTTAGAAGGATCTCCTCATTATGATACTGACTAAATAACTGATTATATCATCTGATTCTGGTTACTGCTGCCATACTGCAAGAATAAAATTAAAAGCAAAAATAAAAACAGCAATCCCACATCTTAAACTTTACACAAAGTTGTCAAAAACACAATGGAAAACACTACAGCAAGTTTAATACTAAAAACAAAGATAAAAACACAAACTTATACTTTACACAAAACTGGAAATACACACAATAAAACACAAGGGGCACCCACCGTGACAGGAGAGTCAACTCGCTGGACATTGCTCTCCTCGACCAATATCTCTCTGGCCTTGGCACACAAAGCCTTAACTTCGGCTTCCTTGATAACCTCGCACCGCCTCAGCTGTTCAATTTGTCGGTCCAAGTCACTGCAATCTCCCATCCTCTCCCCGATGTCCCTGAAACACATAGATAGCACTTGACACCAAATTCTTGTTAACCTTGAAGGCTTTCAGTAGTTTGTGTGCTTTAACTTAGTAGAGTTTGTCCTTTTGCACTTCATTTCCTGTAACTCAGTGGCAAAATATGACAATACTATGACTTCATACTTTCAACAGCACTTCTTTGTGACTATCATGTTTTAGTGTCAACTGTTAGAGCTCAGTGTTCAAGAAGGAGAGATGTCAAATTTACACCAAGCTGAAGTAAACAGAGTACCACAGAGTACCTCCTCCATAACAATTGTAGCATACTCTCTTTTTTGCTACATATATCTTTTTGGCATCACTACAGACTGCATAAAAAACATACAGAAATATATCAACATACCACAAACAAATAAACTAGTACAGAAGAGGTGCTTGTGTATCTCTGACAACAGTATGAATACGAACCTTGAATTATCCTTCCTCTGGTTTTATAACACACCACTGATCACTAAAATGGGTTTGCTTTCACCTGATAGAACTGGATCACTCCCACAACTTGTACACTATGTTGTGTGGTTATATGAAATCTGATAAGCCTTACTTTTATGCTAAAAATAGTCTCCTTGCTTACTAGTTAAAACTGTCCTCTAATATGACTACACTTTGCTGTCAACTGAGCTGCAAGGGGTTAGGTATCTTGCCAGGCTAGAATCAATGCACTACAGCCACTCCACTATACACTGAACCCTTCCTATGTTTCAGCCTTCAGTTATATACACCATGGTACTCCAGCTTGACTCACCCTCCACTGTATCTTATCTATTAATTTGTTGTAAGACCATGAGTATGCAGGTAGATAACTTGGGCAATACTGATAGGCATATGAGTGCAAGGTATTAAGAACTCTGTCCTGAAACTACAAAGAATAATTTTAAGGTCACAATATGGTTTGGAATATGAAAAGAAAAGGCCTAAGACTCCAAAATTTTCAGCGGTTTTGTTATCTGAATGGCTAACTGACTGACTAAAAAAAATATAAAAATTCCTCTTCACTTTTATGATGATTGCTGCACAGTACAGTAGGTTATCTATTTACCTATACAGTGCTAAAAAATTACAGGGCTAAAGTAATTTTCTTACACTAAAACAAATGTATGAATAATCACTCCCATGAGATGGAGACAAGAATTTTGAAGGCCTGAAAGATGACAAATGAACTAATGGCCACTTCACTGAGCACTGCAGATAACTTTCACTACCATACTGTGCTCTCCTAATCCTATTTATGGATCCTGCTTGCCCCCTTCAAATATTGGAAAATGGGTTACGGCTTTGATACTTTAAATGCCTGGTATCTTCAACCTGAGTCCATGCATTACAGTTAGGTGTCTGGTGGCTGTGTGTGTCATCGTGCTCCAACTGGATGTGGCCTATAAAGATCTAATATCAAGGGGTGATTTGATTTACTGGTAGCATAATGCTGTTAAGGAATGAGCAATTGGTCACCATCCATCCATCTGTCACTACCACATTAAATGGCTGGAGTGAGTAGCCTAGCCCCAGACCCCTATATTCCTGATGAGGCAATATCAGACAACTGTATAAATTATGGAGGTAGTAACTATCTTCCTAATATATTATCCAAATATCCACCAAAAAGAAGGGGTAAGGGAAACGAAAATGTGGGCGAGAGGGGCACAAAAGCAGGATTAACTATCAACCACCACGCTTAATGAATTGTGCCACACAATCATTCACACATCATCTAAGCCTCTGAAATCCTAGTCCCACTTCACAAACAAGATCATTTATTTTTAACCACTTCAATCCAATGATGCAATTTTTACTGCAGTACTGATACATTTTTGATATCTCCATTTCTTTTCTATTTCCTTTAACTGACTTTTCAAACTGGTGGGGTATGATGTAGTTTTCAACACATTCTACGCTAGAGAGCGATTGTAAGATGAATAATATCATCTGGTAAGTGAAAAATACCATACAGTATCCTAAAATCATCATCATCATCCAGATCTTTTTCCCCATCTAAGGATGGGTATTGAAAAGTTAATATACGATACGACACAAAGAGGAAACAACTGAGATAAGCAAACCAAGCTCTGCAGCCTTGTACAGTATAATGTTTAAACTTACCAATGAGTGGTACAGAACATAAATAATACATCAGACCAAGTAATTTTCATTGCCACATAATCAATCCTCCAGTACAGACACTCAGGATGGATTAGGTACCTTGCAATACAAATAGATAGGTAGATACAAAAATACACAGAAAAAATACAGACTTAGCTAGATAGCTATAAATTTTTTTATACTGCTCAACAGCTATATTGATACATACATACACAGACATTCATAAACTGGGAAACATAGAGGCTTGAATTTCATTGGTCCTCTCACATAACCTATTATCAGCCTATTCAGGACATTGCTTCAAAATCATTTTTACAACAGCATAATCCCTTCCACTGTAGTTTCCTGGGATTTCCTAACAAACCTTACCACTTTATCGGAGTTTAAGATTCACAAATATCTGAACAATTATCAAGAGGTTATGAAAATCATGGATTATCCTACATCAGTTTTTTAAAAATATAAGGCCATAAAAAATGGACTGAAAACAGAATCTAATATCTATTTGTAACTTAAAATGAATTACCTTATCTGAACTATGACATAAGGTACATGCCAAAAATGAACTCAACTAGAGAACAGTTAGCATGATACATACAGCTCTCACAACTCAATCTTAATTCCCTTAAAATATTCATCTTTATAATGGGTGACTGCATCCAACAGAGGTCAGTACTGTACTGTGATGATATGGTACTTCCACCACACTAATGGCCCTCAGTAAAGCCAGTAAATTAAGATAGCAGATGCCAGCCTTTAGTAAGGGCATTAGTTAAGGATGGGAAAGGTGTCCCCTTCAAAGAAGCTTAGGTTTGAGCTGTGTATATTGGGTTGTGCTTTCTTGCTAGGCTCTAAGAAATGTGTCAAGTTACCAGGTTATGAAAGAAACCATTCTTAAAACCTTATGCCTGTGTAAAAACATAAAATCCTGTATTTCATCTACAAATCACTATTTCATTAAAACTGCACTTTGACTCTTAAATTTGGTCCTTCTTTTCCAAGGTATGGGTTGAAAGATGCCAAGTTTACAACTGAAATATTTGGCTATCAAGTTAAAGTTTCTGTAACTGCCTATAAATAAATAAGGATGAGCAATTAAATTTTACTAAGGTATTTCACCACTTTTAAGTCACACCCTTCACTAAGGCAAGTTAAGTCAGTCTAGATTAGTATGATTAAGTTTGATCAGTTACATTAGATTACATTGGTTGGGTATAAAGAAAAAAAAAAAAAAAAAGCTTGATCACCTGTCTGTAAATTTACCCTTAATCATTACTCTACACATATTACACAACTTATAACCCAGCTCTTCTACACAGTGGCAGTAGTACAGTATCCAATTTATGGTAGTTGTGCTAAGTGCTCTGTGGACTAATACCCAAGTTTCACCTCCACTAATGCAATACCTGGTTTCGTACTTTAATACTTATATAAATTTTTAATCCCTAAAACTCAAAATAAACTACCTACACTATCTCTGTTGGCATGATTCGCGGCTCTGACGAAAATACAATTATAAACGGGAATCAAAACACGTCTCTACATTTGCTTTTCTCACGCTTACGTAAGCTCTGCCACATTATAAAACGTGTCGGCCATCCAACGGGCTCTAATAAACACGGAACATACCTTAAAATCGCTATGATAAATACACTTCAATCAGTAAGTTCACGAATATCAGATATGTTTTCCACCCTCAGTTTCCCCTCTCGCTTGGCAAGGCTGTTCTGTCAAAACATTTATTGAGTAACTGAATTTTTCTCATTTACTCCTGAATATATTTTACTACATATAATTCAACTTGTAAAAGTAGTTCTAAAAATTAATCTACGAAAATATAAGTAAACTACATAAAGAATGGTCATTATAGCCAAACAATAGTTTACAGACAATAGTTTCTATGTTGACAACAATTCATCTTTGCAAAGACGTTTTATTTCATTACAACATATTACATGCAAAATATTTCCGCTTTGCTCAGGTATTAAAGCCGAAGTTTTCGTAGCGAAACTAATATTGTCTGTCAACTATATTCCTAGAGAGATAATGCATTAAAATTTATTTCTTAATTTGCAAGATATATGACCTCTTGATAGGAAGCAACTTTCTCAAATAGTATAATTAAATCCTAACTTGTCTATGGAGTTGGGGGGCGTGGGATCAAGGAGGTTGGATAGCTTGCTTGGAGGGGATAGACTTACTGCAAATCACATTATAGAGGTTGTTTACCTGCGAATGGGTGAATGCCCTTAGAGAATGAGATTAGTTTTTCATCGGATTACCAAATTTGTGGAAGAACTAAGGGACAACTGCTTAAAAAAAAATAATAATATTTTTTAATTAAGACTCTAGGTCAGCTTTGACCTGTTGTGGGTGACTGTTGTCACATCTAGTTCGGTGATTGATTGAAACTGAGTACTTGTACGACAAAAGAAGGGTCTTGGTTAAAATCGGATAAAAACTATGACGGTAGTTCCAGCCGTGAGATAACTCGAAGTTTTTATTCGATTACCAAAACAGGCGTCCATCATTCACCTACCACTCGGTGTTAAATCACCTGAATGTGTCTTACATCAGATGAGTGGATGGTAGGTTCCCCCACGAATAGAATGCCAATATATGAAAAAAAAAAAAAATCGGAGTCGATTGTTTTAAGGCGTCGTCGCCAGCCATCAGAGATGTATAACTCCCCATGCGAATGCGACAGTAGTAAAAATAAAAATAAAAAAAATAAAGCAGAGGAATCATCTACTCTAATATCCTGACCACCCGCATGGATTTTAGTTGAGTAAACCCTTTTGTTATTCTAAACTTCAACGTATAATTCAATCGCTTTAAGACGAGAGTAAGTCTGGTAAGCGCGATGCTATGTTGTTTTCGGCCCGTTCCCGGAGGTCTAGGTACAGGTGTCTATGAATTGAGCCAGACAAGTCGCCATTGCATCTGCGGCTTGGTGTTATTGTGTGACTGGTGTTATTTTATGGCCGGTACAGGTGTTGAGGTTGTAGAAACACCTGACATCGAGGAACTGATTATTTTTACGTGTGCGGTAAGGGAGATGTAGATTTGTGTTTTAGGTGTGGTTGGTTATATATGCAATCTAAGTATAGTGAAGCGGGGTGGACGTGAAGTGTTGTGAAGCGGGATGAACATGGCACTACCCCGCTGTATCAGTTCAAGTGGCAGCATCTAGCTAAGGGGACACCAGAAGCCAACCCTGCCACCATTTTACCTCACATCATATCATTGACCAGACCTTAAATATACAGGGGATAAATTATTGTAGATTGTGTACTCGTTGAAACTGCGTGTAGCATTGTTAATAAGTGCATTAATATGAGATACTTGACTACATCTTTTACGACGTTTATAGATCAGTAATTAATAACATTTCAGTGACGTAGCTACTGTAGTACGAGAATGATGATTGGTATAATATTTCAGATTATGACAAAGTTCAGCAGTTCGTAGACAGGCACATAGGCCTAATTAGTTTTTTTTTGTAGACTAGTAAAAATTCCAGACTGCCTAATCAGTACAGCTGTAATTATGAGTTATTTAAGGCATTTTAGTGTATTGCATTTCCTGTTAATATTAATCGAAGTGGGGTATGATAATTATGAAGTTAAGGTGAGGAA
Source organism: Coenobita brevimanus (assembly GCF_032717465.1). NCBI lineage: Eukaryota > Metazoa > Arthropoda > Malacostraca > Decapoda > Coenobitidae > Coenobita > Coenobita brevimanus. The sequence continues at coordinate 58,352,643 of NC_137024.1, read as the reverse complement.
GAAAAGGAGTGACATTGAGTTCCACTGCGGATGAAGTGAAACGGAATGTAGGAGACTCTTCAGTAAATCTAAATGAAACCCTTGCATTCATTTTCATGTGATAATGTCAGTGCAGTTTGTTTTCAACACTTCATTTGGTCATAGTTCATTCCATGTGTAAGTCCTCCAGGTGAGATAAGGAATTTACTCACTACTGATAGAAGAAATGGGTGGATTTATAATGCTGCTGTTACTTGATACAGTTTTAGTAAGCCATTCCTTATAAGAAAAGAAAAAAAAATGTAGGTATAGCATTAATATGAAATATGGTGAAATCTAGTTGATGGCTATGACCTTGGGAATCAGATGTTACATTAGTTTCATTTCCTTTCAGAAATTTAACGTTAGGAATTGTTAGCTATACTGTACTGTGTAAAGACTTGGCTTGTTGATACTGTAGATAACATTTGGGGCTGTTATAATCTAGCAACTTATTTTGTGCATTACACCTTAAAATTCTTTCTTGTGCCATTGTTAGTATAGTTATCAGGTACATTGATGAAGACACCGAATGTACTGTACAGTGAGGCCGGATGAGGAGGAAATGGAAAATGTGAGTGTACCGTATATAAGTACTTGGGTAGTGTAATGAGTAAGGGTGGAAGTCTAGAGGATGAAGTGCTGGAAAGGATACAACAGAGTAAAGGTTGCTAGTTCTTTGAGAGCAGTGATAAGGAACAGGGAATTAAACATGAAAGTAAGAAAGTCAGTGCATGACAGTACTGTTGTGACACCAACCCTAATGTATGGAAATGAAGCTTGAACCTTGTTGGAAGGACACATCAAGAGTAAGAGCACTGGAAATTAATTTGATTGGAGCATGTAGAGTTATGTGGAGAGACAGACTGACAAATGAGGAAGTGAAGAGCATTGTGGCATGGATGTGGATGTGATAGAAAGCATTAGGAGAAATGCATTGAGGTGGTTTGGCCATGTGGAGAGGATGGAGAGCGTGAGACTAACGAAAAGAGTGTATGCGAGTGAGGTAGAAGGAAGGGGAGGATGAGATGGAGGGATGGAGTTGGAGAGGTATATGACTGAGAGGGGAGTGAGCTTGGAGCAGGGCAGTGAAATGGCATTGGACAGGGTGACATGGAAGTAATTTGTTTGTGGCCACCCCTTACGGGATTGAGGTGTCTGGCAATAGATAGATAGATAGATACATTGATGAAAATATTGAGGTATAAGGTGTAGAATAAAATGCTAAGGAAGTGTAAGAAAATATGTGGAACCACGTATAATACAGCCTCTGATATGAAGGTTGTTCATACATTTTGATAGTGTGATAACCTGCTTTTGTTACAGGTGTGTGTGTGAGTGGTGGTGATGTGGTCGGGGGCACCACAGTGGGCCTCATGGGCCTTCCAGCCTCAACACTACCAGAACATGAAGCCAGAAGAAGGTAACACTGCCACACACTACATGACGTTCAAGGTTGAAGTTATGTACTATATGATATTTGACATCCAGGGTTAACCCCTTCTCTGTGTACATATGGTATCTCTTATTACTTCTGCCAAGAAGGTTGGTTTGGGTTGGTGTGATGATCAACCTGACCATTAGCAACATTGTGAAAGGACTATTGGATGGATTTGTGCCGGATTTGGAATACAGTAATGATGGAAGCCCATCAGAGGGGTATGATTAAATTGGGGGTTAAAAAATTTAAATGTGAAAAGATCAAGAAGTGTTTGAAAAGGTGGGGGGGTGATGATTTCAAGTCACTCTGGCCCCTAGTTTTACCGGCGCTAGTCACTCTGGCCTCCCACTCTAGTCACAGCCCCCCCACCCAAGTCACTCCGGCCTCCCACCCCTAGTAACTCCAGTCTCCCACCCTAGTCACTCTGGCCTCCCACCCTAGTCACACCAGCCCCCCCACCCAAGTCACACCAGCCTCCCCTTATACAACCTAACCTTACTCCAGAGCCTCCCCTCTCATTACTATAACTATGAACTCAGTGGCATGGACCATAGGCTATCCAGTATTAATCTTCAAGTCAGATGCTCATAGAAGACATTTATATATCAGGCTGTGGGCCAAAGTGACTTGTATCCGGGGGGGACAGTGCCTTGACAGAGGTATGTGCTGTCTTAGTGCACTCTTTTTATTAATTGATACCTTCAGATAATTTGCATCAGTAAAGTAGTAGAGGGACTAATGGCAAATGTTTATGTAGCATCATCAGTGGACTGGGCAGCGCTGGCCAAACAATGGATCCAGATGAAGGAGACCGTGGCCCCCCAGGAGTCCCCCATGCCACCCCAGCACCATCCTCCTCCTGCCCCTGCTCCAGCTCCAGCCCCAGCCCCACCCCAGGCACCCCAGCAGCAGCCTATGGTGGATGAGGCCTCTGTTGGTGGTGGGGGAGAGATGGACATGGAGATTGAGGATGATAAGGGGCCAACCACTGGGATGGAGCAACAGCAGAATGGTCAGCAGTCACTGCAGCACATTTAACCTGACAGATCTCTAACCCTTTTCAGCTGGGTTGATGGCCAAATATAATTAGATTATAGGATTGATTTAACAATAGTGTGTGCTGAGTTCTCACAACTGTGGCATAGTATTCAAGTTGTTGGAGTGGTCTATTACTGTCAGTTGGATCCAGTGAACTGCAGGTTGAAGTTGCCCTTTTCCTGCATCTACCATCCTCCTGTCAGACAACATGATGTGCACTGAGGGGCTTTTGAGAATATGGTTGTGTCCTCATGTGAGGTCTCTCTCCAATCCCATTTTTAACAAGAAATTAGCAGGCACGGATCCAGGGGGGTAGGAGTCCAGGGGGTCCGGACCTCACCCCCCTGCTCAGTCAGAGCAAATATGATTTTACCAATATTCCAATTGAATAAAATTTATTTTGGAGTTATTTAATGTGCAGTCTCTAAAACATTCTAGAGCAAAGTTATTTTCAATGATTCACATTACATTTTAACAGGGTGTAATCTGCTGATTGTTTCTATGACATCATGTTTACAGATTCCCCCCCCTCCCCCCCTCAACTCTGGGCATAGGCTTCACAGCCTGCTCGCAAGGCCCAGCAGTCCTCCTCTTACATACCATCCACCTCTACATGTCACCACTTCGGCGCTGACACCTACCGTCCATATTGAATACATGTTAGGGCTGTCTCATACAGGACTTGTGTTTTGCTTGGAACGTAGACGAGAAAGATGAGAGAGTGACAAATGGTCAGAAGAGACCACGTGTGGCTTTGTATTGGGTTCATTAAATTTTCTTATCTAGTTGTTGTTCTGGCTGTAATACATTTGGCAAACTCTATGGGCCGTACCCGGTACTATAAAAACTAAATGCCAGTATTGCCGAACATGAGCATCTAACATTCCTGTGTTTTGTACCATAAATAAATTTGATGTTTGCAGTAGGCAGTTGTCAGCTGGTTATGGCATAAAATAGTACAGTATCCAAAAACTGAATGAACAGCTGTTACAGTACACACATCTGATAACCTATATTTTCCAGTATGGTCTGCTGGTCATGAGTGGATGACAGGTATGGAAAGAAATTGCTGGAAAAAAATATGAGGGATGTTTGTGCATCCCTCATATGTTGATGCTGCAATGAATGTCACCATTCTGCCAGCTTGTACAGAAGCAAAGCTGCCTGCATGCAAAAAATAAATCTGTACTACCTATGTATTTGCATCTTGCAATAAAAATTTAGGAATATATAATGTACTGCTACATGAGTAGAGGTGCACATCATCTGATTGTACTGCAGTATATACTCCATTTCACAAAGTCTGACATCATAAACAAAGCAGTACAAACATACACACATGCTTGTCAGCACACAACAAAACACATTAACACACAAATACAAACACAATGCTTCTGAGACTCTCAGTTGAATATTTCTATAATGCCATGATGATCTTTTAAAAAAGCCTTTTAATCATGGTTATTGTCTCCTATTTCTGCCATTTTCACTATATGGAAAATTATCTGAATAGTACCCCGTATGGGATTATGGCGTCTGGCAATAGATAGATAGATATAAGCTGTATTATGTCCTTCTGTGTGCCTAAAATGCCCCTAAGTGCTTAATTTAGAAAAAAAAAATCTTTGGTGAACTCTCAGTGCTTTTCAGATCCCCAGCTATAGAGGTTCGCTTGGCCTGCCCCTCCCTAACCCATTTTCAAGAACTTAGATTGGACCCCCCCCCCCCCAACTTAAATTTCTGGATCCATTCTGCTCAGATACTGTATTGATACGGTAAATTATGACATGATAATGAAGACTTGCATTTTGTATTTCAGGAGAGGGTTGGGGTGGGTGGAGTGGAGATTGGCAGGCGTCACAGAGTGGCATGGGGTGGGGATGGGGGTGGCCGGTGGATGGGTACGTGGCAGGTGGCGGGACCCACACATCGGAGACAGCCGCACCACAACAGTATGGCGGCAAAGATGTAAGCCAGGCAGGATACTCCATGTTGGGTAATGAGTTTACAGCCATCCAGGGCATGGCTGTACAGGTGGGTATTAGTACTGTGGCCACACCAACACACCCACACACTTGGCACCCTACTGGTGCCACTCTTTATGTAGGTTAGCTTACAGTAGGCTAGGTTCTTGAATCCTCTGTTAGTTTTTGTTTTTTTGTTTTTTTTTCTCCACATTTGGTAGCTGGATAGATGGTCATACAGTCATAAATAGGGCTGTTGGGATCCTGACAGATATAGTCCCCCACTCCAGTTCCATGTTTATTGGCAGGCTTCAGGAATGTGGCAATGCTGTTAAAATCAACTGGATGGACATCTTTATTTGAGACAGTATGGAATCTAGGTACGGGTACATGGAAAATTACTGAATAGTTTCAGGATATAAAGATATTGCTTGAAGCTTTGATGCATGCCTGTAAACATGATACATGGTTTCTTTGTTGTGTTCCTAGACTCATGTGGACTGGAGGCTGAGGTTTCCTTTGTCTTACAGTCCATCCTCCTCCTCTCAGAATGAGGAAGTGAGTCAGTGGATGAAATCCAAGTGCCAGATAGCAAAGATCATTTTGCATTTTGCTGTGATATGAAGGTATAGTAAGGAATAGGGAGGACACAGCAAAAGATAATTAGAAACTGAAGGCGAGATTTTAGATAGGAGTTGAGGGACATTTGTTGGTAATACCAGTGCCACCATGTGATGTCCCTTTCCAGTATCATGATATCTTAACACGGGGACATGACAGTCAGAGCCTGGTATTTACTGTGCAGTTAAAAGTGGAGGTAACAGACTAAGGCTGAAATACACAATAGACTTCTCATTTTGTCAACCCAGACTACTGAAGGTATACCGTACCGAACCATATGGTTGTAGTGGGTTAAAATACTCCACCTGGATGTGGCCCTTGAGGGTTTAGAGCTGAGGGACCAGTAACTCAGGGACTAGTGACTGGTCAGTCATCTTATATGGTGGGACTACGTAGCAGAACTATGGGGTCTTACACTCCTGATTTGGTAATATAGGACTGAATGATAGGTCAGTAGCTAGATGGATGAAGCTTTTGTGTAGGAAGCTTGGTTAGGCTTCTGTTTGATATGTATCACTTAAAATTCTTATCCATCATTATGGATATTGTACAGTGCTTTAATATCAGAGTAAGTATGTTTTCAAACATGAAAAACAATTTCAAAATTAAATTATAAAATTATATATCCATTTAACTTTGTATATATGATAACTCCATGTAGAGTAAATTATAGCCAGCAAGATATATGGAATGGTGAATCTGTTTGTGTTTGAAGAGATGTCGGTGTGTGAAGGTGTGAATATAGTAATGTTGATGTGTATGTGTGTATATTAATGGTGTTTGTGTGTATTGGTATTAAGGTGTGTATGTGTTTGTGTGTATTATGGTGCTGATGTATCAGTGGTTTTGGTGTGCATAGTGGTGTTGAAGTTATGGTGTTGTGATGAAGTGTGAGAGTTATGATGTTGAGATATGATGTTAAGGTGTGATGGTGAAGTGTGTTTAGTAGAAGTGTTGTGATAGTGAGGTGTATGTGTGTGTGTAATGGTGCTGAGTTTGTGAATTAGTAGTAGGGTTAAGATATTGCAATGTTTCAGGGTGAGTATGGGTGGCCCATGATGAGTGGTGGCGTTGGTGTTGGGGACTACGGTGGTGGTGGTGGTGATGCTAGAGGCCGTGGTGGTGGTGGCGGGGGACGGGACATGCATACAACTGCCCCAGACCAGGATCGCGGTGCCATGACCAAGGAGGCGGACTTCCAACTCGATGCTGCACAGAGAAAGAAGCTCCCTGCCTGGATACGAGAAGGACTCGAGAAGATGGAGAGGGAGAAACAGCGCAAGGTAACATACTAATTACAACATGTCTTCATTATGAATGTCTGCAACCCTTTTGTAACAGTGCCACCACATGAAGGTGACTGTCTCTCATACCATATAGATAGAAGGCTGAAAAAGCACTGTAATATGATTTTTGAAAGAAGGTCAGTATTATGATAGGATATATAAGATTGAAATCTGAGTCAAAAAATAATGATGACATTGCAGCTGGAGAAGGAGCGTCAGATGAGTGAGAAGGAAGAGGTGCTGCGCCGTAAGAGGGAGGAGGAGGCTCGTGCTCGCCGCATCTTGGAGGAGGACCTCGCAGCTGATGGCCGACCTCGGGTCCCAAGGAAAAGCAAGTTTGTGAGTTGAAGTGGGTAATTTTCTGTAGGGTATGGGATTCTTAAAAGTTGTTTGTCAGTCTCAGCCGTCCACCACCCTCCTTTTGAGGAGTACAGAGGAAGTTGAGGGACATTTGTGTAACTGAACAACTTGATTATACCAGTAAAGTGCACTTTGTGAGTGCTACTGACAAAGCAAGTGGCATGTTATCACAGTTTTCCTCTGATGTAAAAGTACTGTATAAGCAGAATCTCTGGTATTTACTTGCTAGAGTTGATGCCAAAAAACACAGTGTTATGACATAATTTTTTAAAAAATTTGATTTCATGAGGCATTCACCGATTAGAGCCAAACATTTTCTTGGAAAACTCGAGATTCCAAGGGGTTCCTACACATTTATGGGTAAGTTTTAAGATGGCAAAAATTTTGTTGTTAATAAAATTTGAATGAATGTTTCACATTCAGAAAGAATTTCAACTCTACTTCACATAGGAGTAAAGTTATTAGTTTCTTCTTGGCGTGACCGTTGGGTCGGGCCGTACCTCTCATTTCCAGACTGAACAAACATCGCTTGCTTGCTCTAAATCAGTGCACTGAATGATTTCCCTCGAGCACCTTGTTGGGAATTCCTAATCCTAACAGTAAATTGAGTAACAACAAATAATCCACTTTGCAGGACAGTGACAGTGAGGAAGGGTCAGACCGCAGTCGATCAGTGAGTCCTGAGGCAACCACTCAGACTCCTGGGCTGGGCCTGGCCAGGAAGCGCAGGTCCAGGTTTGAGCCCCAGGGGGAGGGAGGCCCACACGATGTCGCCAGGGAGGATGGGGAGGAGCAGGCAGGGAGGGAAGGGGGGGAGGAGGAGGAAAATGATGATGACAGTAAGGAGGAGGAACACAGGAAGTTGAGGAAAGTGGCCTCACCTGAGCCAGTTAAGTCAGAAGAGGAGAAAATGCAGGAGATGGTGAGTCAGAGACCTTTTATGAATGGACACTTCATCACAGCTGCTTTTTATATTTATGATGGTGGTCTGGTTGGTTATGGCACACCAACTGGATGTTACCCTTAAGGGTATAAATCCGAGAGCTGGTTGGGGTTTACTGTTCACCTAGTGTCACCCAGGAGAAAGGGGCTGGTTACTTGCCTTAAAAATCTGGACCAAGTAGCCTAGCTCCAGCCCTGTATGTCTCTGATGGGGAAGTAAAGAATTGAATGCTGGATGGATGGAAATGTGTACAATGGTTTGTGTGTATCAGCAGCATCAGTGCCTCATGGACATTAACATAACCAGGCTGTTCCACCTCCAGTTTATATCATTCCCACCATGTGCAGGCATACCTCTTTTGCACAGTTTATCTGCTGAGTATATCCTTAAGGAAGAGATGCTAGAATTTCATCGAAGATGACGAGGCTCATTTATTCTTGTCAGCTAAGAAGGCTTACTAACGCCTCTTCCTTAGTGATTTATTCTTCATGTTACACCCGGTTATTCTCCTGTATGTTACTTATGTCTGTTTTATATCAGCATAGGTGCTAGGGAGCCATCTTATCAGTGAGAATACTACTTAAACTCTCAGGATGAGCTTTCTGGATGAAAGAGAAATGTGTGTGTGTGTGTGTGTGAAAAAGAGAGAGAGCATTGATGGATGAAATAGAAAGAGGGTTCAGGGTAGAGTAAGCAGTGATAGGTGAAATGGAATGAGATTCAGAATGTGTCCCTTGTATTTTTGCAGATGTTGAAGCTGCGCCGTTGGATGACGGAGATCCTGCTGGACGTGACAACAGAGATGATGGAGGAAGTGGCAGGAGAGGTGGTGGCCCGTGCTCGCACTAAAGGTACCCTTCCACTCCTTACGCACACACTCTCCACCCACCTGGCACTTGCTGGGAGGGCCCTTGCATAGTTTAACATCATCATCATCATCATCATCCAGATCTCTTTTCTTTTTCCCCTTAGGATGGGGTGAGGTAGGGCCCAGCAAGCAAAGAAAAAGATGACAGAGAATGAATTTGTAATATTTTGACCTTTGTACATTTTCATTTCCAATTTGCGTGGAAGCTTGTTACTTAGTTTGCATTATAATTTTTGAGGATTTTTTTTTACAAGTCAAGTCTTGAAGATCTCTTTGTTGATTAGTAATTTAATGAAAATATGATGAAACATAGGTACAGCATTAAGAAATATAACTAGTTGATGAATTTTCCATTCCTCCATTTATTGCTATTAGCAGGGTATGAAAGTGTAATACAAACTGATTTTATTTCCTTGATTTACCCCCTAAGTTACAGTAATATCTGGGAAGAGGTTTCAGTGCGAGGTCCACGTAACTGCCAGATGCTTAAGTGACTCTGAAACATAGATGCTGAACTGCCTTGAAAATTAAATATAACTTAATTCATCTAAATTATTAAAAAAAAAAAAAGAGAGAGAGAGAAAAAGCCAAGAGGGATTCAAGTGGTTTAAGTGCTGAGGCATGGAGTTAAGTGTGGTGGAGGCCTCTTCCCTCTGAATAAACAGTCAATTCCCTTATAGAGGTGAGGTTGTCTGAGCTTAGTGTGGTAAGGCTGGTCTGCTGGGCACTCCCGCAACACACTAAATCTTCCTGTGTTTGTCTAAAGCTCCGCCAGTTCAGGTCAAGAAGAGCTCGGCCCTTGCCTCTTTGTCGGGCGGCATTGGTAAGTGACCACCCTCTCTTTTCTTCTGTTGTGGCTTCTTAAGTCTTTTTCCATTCATTGTAATAAAGTGAGAGTGTCCTTGAGGTATGCATGGTAGACATTTTACTGCTGCTGCCTTACCATCAATATCATGGAATCTTGTCCGTGTTTTCTTCAGTGTGAGAGTTGTTCCCCAGACCCTGTAGCTCTTTTAAGTTGTTAGCAGACATTTCCTCCCATATATTTAAGAAAACAGAATTAAGTAATATAATTCAAAGTTAATATTGCTGTAAAAAGGTATATATATATATATATATATATATATATATATATATATATATAAAGTAAATTAGACTACAGCACAGCCAGTAGTTTATGAGTGTGATTAAACCTTGAGAGCACTATATATACATATATATTTTGTATTGTAAATGTTAAGTCACACAAAAATTTCACCTAATCAAAAACTGCACTACCCCTCCCCCCCCACCGCTTTTTTTATTAAGCACATTCATTTCCCATGTGCAGGTGTGCCTTCCCAAGAGTATGAAATGTAGAGCATTGATACTGTATATGTTGTAGGGTAGTGCACTTTGGTGGGTGTAGGGTGGTGTGTTGAGTGGCTGGGTGGGTAATGTGGGTTGTGTTGCAGGGCTGGGAATCTACAGCGACAGTGAGAGTGAGGCCGAGGCTTCCGGTGATGAGGGTGAGGCCGGGCGTGGTGACATAGACAGTGATGAGGAACTCCGCCAGACCATCAGACGCAAGCGCAGGGACTTCCAAGCCACCGAACGAGACATTCTTCTCAAACTGCAGGCAGAGGAGATGGCTGAGCGTGAAGGCAGAAGGTCAGCAGAGTCAGAGTCTGAGTCAGAGGAGGACAGGAAAGAGGGAGGGGAGGTTGACCAAGATGACAGTGAAAAGGGAGCCTCACAAGACCAGGATCTGTCTGATGACGAGAACAGCGAGCAGCCTTCTGCTATGGGTAATTAATTTGAATTTAAAGCTTGTGAGTCAGTGAAAATCACTTGGATTCATTGGCATAGGGGTAAAATGAAGTGGTTTGGGCACATGAAGAGGATGGAAGCAGAAAATTGGGTGAATAGGTATAGGAGTGTGAATATGGAGGGTAGAGCACCAAGAGGTAGACTTATGACGATCTAGGATGGAGTCATACAGTATGGTCTGAACAAGGATGCTGGCAGTGTGTGTGTGCAGTATGGAGAGCCACCATTGCACAAACAGAGCAGTTAGTGGTTTTTGTAATTATCATTAATTTGTTGAAATTTTCACACATTACATTATGTATTGGTTATATAAATATTGCAGTTGATAATGTATGATGGAGGGTTGACTTCATTTTAGAGCAAGTTATATGTAGTAACAGTAATGTTTTCTTTCAACAGGTAATTTGAAAGCTATGAAATTTATACCACCACAAGATCCTGAAGTAGACTCAACACAGCCAGATAGTAATACTCCTAATGGGTCTCTAAAGGACGAAAATGATTCCAAGGATTCTGTAGAAAGCATAGACTCAGAGGAAGACTCAAAGTCATCCCTGAGTGACAGATCACATTCTAGTGAAGGGAAGAAAAAGAAAAGGAGGAAGGCTAAAAAAGAGAAAAAAAGGAAAGAGGGTAGGAAAAGAAGTAGATCAGGCAGCAGGACAAAGGATGAAAGAAGGGAACACAAAAAAAAGAAAAAACGAAAAGAAATTAGTCGTAGTAGGAGTAGAAGTTCTGAGGAGTACAGCCGATACAGGAGCAGGAGTAGGAGCAGGGACAGCTATAGGAGGCGAGATATGAGTAGAAGCCCCAGTGAGAGCAGGTCTTCACACAGACACTACAGCAGAGACAGGTCAAGGTCACGGGGTCGAGATAAGTCCAGGGGCAGAAACGGGGGTAGAGGCTGGTCCAGAGACAGGTCGAGGGATAGGTATAGGAGTAGGTCAAGGGGGAGAAAGTCAAAAGATAAGAAAAGACGGAGGGACCGGAGTAACGAGAGCCGAAGCGAGCGACGGCGGGGCAGTAGGTCAAGGGGAAGGGAACGAGAGCGTAGGCGCAGCAATTATAGGGACGGTAGTGAGGAGAGCAGGTCAGGGCGCAGTAGTAGGCGGCGCTCGGACACTTTCAGCAGGAGCAGAAGTCGCAGCAGGGGTTATTCCCATAGAAGGGACCGTTACCAGTCTAGGTCACGCTCACTGTCAAGAACGCCAAAAAGGTCCAAGAAGCGACATAGATCTCGATCCTTGAGTTCCTCTGCATCACTACCCAAGAAATCCAGAAGATCGCGTTCGTCCTCGTAGGCAAGTGAAGGTCTTCTAGTGAGTGCAGTGGTAAGACCACAATCGGGTAAGTTGTCCTCCTTTTATTTCTTATATTTATTTATTTATTTTTTTTACATATATTTCAGATCAGATCACCAGCTATTGTCCAGCCAGGCAGTATTTTCATCAGTATTACAAAATACTGCATAACATTAGTACAGTATAATGGGGAAGAAAGAACATTTCTCTGGTTATCAGTACATAGGTACCTTTGTAAGCTTGAGTCATGAATGTAATAAGCCTCTTGCTTGCATGGTCATAAAGTTATGTTTGGGAAAATACAATATATTTTTTGATATTTCATTTTCTGTTTCAGCAGCAGCCTGGCACAGCGCAACGTGCAAGTTCCATCTCTTTTGTCTGATCATGACGTGTCAATCCAAAGACTGGTTATCCTTGTACAGTTTCATACAATGCAATATATAGTAATTTATATAATTTCCCTTAAGTTTCTTGTTGCAGGATTACACTGTGTGTACTTCTGAACATGACAAAGGGTAATGTGAGGAACAGTAGTAGTGTAACTTAAAAATTTTACACTGATTCTCATGCAACCAACGTGTTGTTCAGAAGCTAGATCTTCTTTTACTTTTCAGGTCAAGTGATTTATAAGCTTGCTTATGTACAGTAGTTCATATTAAATCTTCTTATGTTGATGTATGGAGTTTCTCCAACCTTTTAAGTTACACTATGTTTTCATATTACATGAACACAGCATTATTAGGATCTTACAACTAACATAATTTTGAAGTCATAACACCAGGATAATACAGGTGCAAATATCATTATCCTGACCTTTTTTCACAACTAAGAATGGGGTGAGGTGGGGTCCAGAAGTCAAGGAAAGTGTAAGAACTATCCATAGCATGCCCAGTGAAATGAGTGACACTCATTAGCCCACCAGTCCAGCCTCTGGAATCAAAATTCTAGCTCATGGGCTTAACATCTGCATTCCCCCCCACCCCCCACCCCCACTTTTCATAGTTGCACTATGATGGCTCTTTCTTTGACTGTCAAATGCCAAACCCCTGTTGTGTGTTCCCCTGTACATGATTCATCTAACCAACACAATCCTGTCAATTTCCTAGCCTTAACTTCCATACCTTGCTTGCTTTCTTGTCCATCATATCCATCCACCTCCTTGGAACCCTTTACACCACCATAACTACATGCTGTTCAGCCCTGTTATCAAAAGACATGTTTTAGTACAGTACATTCAGTCCATCAGGCCGATATTCAGATAGGCCTGCATTAAGAAAGGTGGTCTGAGTGTCATAACACCTTTGTTGCCTGGCACTAGAAATGTTCATTCAGTCAATCAAGGAGGTGGAAATGCCTGTCCCAGATTCCAACCAGCACTGCCATGTGAAGGTATTCTTCTCTGCCACCACATAATCCTCGACTCGGTTCTCACTCTCATACTTTCATAATGCAAACTTTCAACAGCGTTGATTCAGTAGAGCTTGTATATAACTTTGTTGGAGCCATAAATCAAGGCACTGGGACTGCTGATATTAACTGCAGTGCAAGTTTTATACTTTATTTTTGAGTGTTTTAAACAAATGTACCAGTCAATGAAAACCTTGAGATTTATTTGGCAGAGTAAACTTAGTAAACTTAAACAGGTACATAACACAAAATTCTGCATCCGCAATTCCACAGTTTTTATAAGTGAAGGCAGAAGGCAACCAAAAATTTTATTTGAATCCAACTCCTAGGCTGTGGCATCTGTGTTGTAGGAGAATGTGGGAAAATTGACCTTATTCACTGAAATACTAACCATTAATAAAAATCCAAACAAAAGTAAATAATTCTTACCTACTTCCAAATGAAACTGGAAGACTAGTTGCACCTGTTCATGAGTAAACATGAAGACACTTTGTTTTTTACCATTTTTGCCCAGTTACCACTCAGGTGGGCAGGAAAGTGCCGATCATGGGAGACAAAGGTTATATCAACTCATGTCTGGCTAATCAAACAAGCATGCATATTGTGCAGTAAGGAAATGAGGAAAATTGGAAAAATTAGGCAAGAATCTGGAAGGCACAGTGTAGGCTACCAGAAGTGCCTTGTGAGAGGTATGCCACAGCATAAGGGTTAATACAAATACAGTACAGTGTATGAATGATCTAGTTACGTTCTGGTCACATGAGAATCATGATAATGCACAATCTGAATATGGCATGTTCCATCAGTTAAACAGAGTATGTTGTGAACTATGACCTGCTCCACCAGTTGCATCAGTTATACAGAGAGTATGTTGTGAACTATGACCTGCTCCACCAGATTCATTATATTCTTAATGAAAATATATTTAGCAGTTGATATGGGCATACAAATGAATAAGTTAAAAATTAAATAGATGACATTGCTAACCTACTACAGCATGTGAAACAGGCACTGTAATGAGAAAAAAGTGCTAGCTTTCTAAACCTTTGGTTAATTTATTTGGTTAGAGGTGGTGGCTGGTTGAGCAAGATTAGATATTTATGAGCAAGAGCAATTAAGTCTACGACTATGCATGCATTCAGATTGCACCATACCGTTTACCGTCAATACAAAATTGACAACGCTAATTCCATTAGCAATGTTGGATGTACAGAAGTGTCCCAAGTGACTCTGTGAAAATATGCAAGGCTAATCTACACAAACATCTTGCAAATGGTGGTTATTGGTTACTCAACCAAAAATAATGCCAACAGTGAGATACAGATTAAAATCTGAAGCTTCAGTAGTAATGAATGTACTAGCAGCTCATGGCTTATGCACAGCTCATGTCTAAATATTAAACAATAAAAGGATTATTTTATTACCCAATTTTCCCTAAAAAATAGTTATTTCTTTCTTAAATCCAATAATTTATTATCTCAAGGAAAAATTACCTTATGTAAAGATATATAATGCATAACTTTCTCTCTTCCTACAATACTTTGATCATTCAGAATAAAATATACTGCAAATTGAATTCTATACTTCTAAAATGAAAAGTATATTGCACACTATGGTTGCCACAAGCCTCCGCAAAACTCCCTGGAGTATTAAGTTTACACGACACTGTGATTACAGTAATCCTCATGTCTACATATGAGCCAAAATAGTAATAAACTGCAAGTTCCTTATATGTCACAGCCAAGGCCATCCACATCACAGTATAATTCTGGCAAGAGGAAAGTTCACAGCTAAGTGACAAGCTCAAGGGTTACAAAACAAAGTGATCATTACAGAACACTTGCTATTCTACTAAGTAAATATCCCCAGTTGTGGTGTCTTTACCCTAACAACAGCAGTGTTCTCCCTCCACTGAAATTCTTGAACAATGATTCTCACTTACCACTTCATGTGTTGTGGTCTGGGACGTACAGCCTCCCCCCCCTTCCCCTCCCTTAATTTTACCTTTACAAACTTCAAGTTCTAGCAATATATATCAATCCAAAAACTTCGCTTAGTACAGGTGGGTCCCGTTACAGAAGTGGGATGTGTTAATGGTGGTCTGCTTGGATAGCTGATACTCATATCATGAAAAAATAAAAAAATAAGGCATGAAACTCATACTATATAACTTACTGGAAAAATAAGATTAGGTTAACT
This sequence comes from Coenobita brevimanus, assembly GCF_032717465.1. Lineage (NCBI taxonomy): Eukaryota > Metazoa > Arthropoda > Malacostraca > Decapoda > Coenobitidae > Coenobita > Coenobita brevimanus. The sequence goes on along the minus strand of NC_137024.1, from coordinate 58,337,385 downwards.
GTCCCTGTTTGCATCACCAAATTTGGGTCTAAATTGCCTATTCTCTTATCATCGGATTCTTGTACTGAGGTTGCTTGTATAATGGAACCCACCTGTAATTGGTTGCTTTCCAGGTTCAAGACTGTCTGCTATAAAAAAGACCTATCCAGCTGAATATAAAGTGCTAACATATTCTCAAAATTTGAAGCTTGCATCTCAAAATGGATCTTATGGGAGGGAGGGCTTATAGACTGACCACTACTAGCAGGTAATATTATTGTGACAAGCTTATAGCCTGCTGTTTGGAGAAACAGAAGCGTCCAGCACTTTTAAGTAAAGCCTCATCTTTGGCTTTTCATTATTGTAACACCATTAACTGTTACTCTACTACCACGAAAATGCCATGATGGGTATTGATAGTGGGGGGGTGGGGGGGGTTAGGTGGAACCTGGAAATATATTGGCATCATGGAACACATTACAGATGCCTTCCAATATTATGGCCCACCAATGTGAAAATAATGTCACTGGATAATCCTGCATCATCACTAAATCAGTATTATGATTAACTGCATGAAGTATTTTGGATGGAGCTCAGTAATCTAGGGAAAACAAATAAAACACTAACACAGTCAGAGGTCAACAACGATGAGTTATCACTAACTGCAATGTGCTGTTATGTGAAATGTACTTGTGTTCATGTGAACAAACTGATGAGAATTTTTACTGAATTAAATACAGTACAGTATGTTATGGAGTTCACTGGCAATATATCTACCAACAGTCTGGTCAATAATGATTCCAGTGAAGCTCTATTGCCACATGCAGCACATTAAGTCCAAAACTGAGAATCTTCCCTGCACACAACCCCTTGTGAGTATCCTCTTTATGAAACCAAACTACAAAAAAGGAGGCACAAAAAATACATTATAATAAAGCTACCTGTGCTGACCTGGCCAAGTAAAATGTTAGGCACTATTTACGCTGATGTAACAAAAATACAACTTTCAATGTGCACATCATTATGTACACAACAGTATTTAAAATTTAGCATCTGTTACTAAAACATCCCAGACAGCACAGGCTGACTAATATATATATAATATATATACAATCCCTATCACATATTTCTGGCATCAAATGTACTTATGCCTGTATTTCTTATGTTAATAATGCCCACTTATGTATTAAATAAGAATAACACGTACTTGTGCTTATATGAGTACGAATTAGATAAAAGGCAAATATGTATGATAAGTGGTAATGCCAAGGCTCTGTTGAATGCAACAGAACTGATGTTAAGCTACTGCTATATAAAAATAATGAGTGTAAGGCCATACATACTCCCTGAATAAAAAGAAAAGAATACATATGTATATAAAATTCCATTAAAATAACCATGTGATGTCCTCATGAGCCAGGCATCTCCTCACCAAACTTGTTGAGGTGCGCAGCTCTCTTTGCCTCCATCAGCACCTGCAGCATGACCCACAGTTAGATACACAAGTTGTTAATATTGTGGACCCAGGTTCATCTGAAATGTGAAGCTGGTGGACTGTAGACTTAACTTCCCTCTCTGAATCCACCATCCTGCTCTTGGGGGATGGGAAGTAATTAAGGGATGTTTGTATGACCGCTAGCTGAGTTGCCCACTTAAATAGGTGCCACCTTATGAATACATCCCTCCCCAGCACTAAATTAATTAAAAAGCTGGATATGCCCTCAGTGTTAAGTATACATAGAGGAGTAGGAGAACATAATTATGTCCCTGATAGTACATATTTTCAACAACAGTGAATCTATCTAGTACGGTATTAGTTTCTAACATCAAACACTGGTAATCTACAATATCATCATCATCATCATCATTCCAACCCTTTTTTCTACCTAAAGAGAGGGTAACAGATCCAGAAATCTTCATTTATCACTATCCCAACCTTTCATTCCACCTATGGATGGAGGGAGGTAGGTTCAGAAAGCAAGAAAAAAACATGACAGAGGAAGAACTATCAAACAGTTGCATTTTAAACAGGCCACACACTCATTTATGCCCCCACTACTCTATTAATCACCCAATCCTTGACTGTCCCATCAGAGATGTAAGGGTGCAGGGCTAGGCAACTTAGTCCAGACATTTAAGGGCGCATCCATATGTGTACTCAAACATATGTTGGCAACACAGCTGGCAACATGTTCGGGAACATATTTGCAGCAGTACTTGGACAGGTGTATGCTAACATGTTACAGTCCAGCTTCGAACACTGGCAGCAGAGGTGATTGGATAAGTGTGTCCATACAAGGCAGCTGAGACTTCATACTGACATTGCCAACATGGTCTGGACACTGCTGTTCCCAGCATGTTTGCAGCATGTTTGTTAGTGTGTTGCTTACATGTTGCCAGCATTTGTTCGAGCACATGTGTGGACGCGTGCTAATGCAAGCAACCTGCTGCTTCCCTTAATATGTCAGCAATGAACACCAACCATTCCATGGATGTAAACCCTTTGGCCCACATCTGGTTGAAGTGTACCAACCCACTAGATCACCATACAACACTTGATCATATGGTTTCCATGCGACACAGTAAATTAATTCCTGGGCAACAATAAACCATTTGCTAGCAGTATGGTAAATTGTTTCCTGAGCAACATGAAATTTTTGGCTTGTCACTCAGTGCGGACACCTGACAGTAGCACTACATCAGCCAAGTGGATACTGGTCACCTTCATTTATCATTAACTGCAGCGTACAAACCCAGTACTTATTGCGGCATTTCACTTACTGGACGTATAGCTATGCACCACCTAACGTCCCACAGAAACTTCATTCATGGTTGGTGAGACAAAAAAATCCTCTAAGCCTCTCTGTCTTCATTCATCACCACTCCTCCCACCCTAATAACCCATTCATTACTGATAATCAGTTCACAAATGCTGAATGTGAGGAATGATATGTTAACACTAAACTTGGGAATTATAATTACTTTGAGTGTTCTTGGTATTTATTAAAACTCATGGAGTACCTGACATACCTGCTGCTCTCGCCTTGTACCTTTGCACTGCTGTCGTCAATTTATTCTTGCCCAACAGAACTGGGCCATTCAAAACCTAAATACTACATTGTGGTTCCATGCAATTCAATAAGGACTAGTTGTGATGTAGGTATGAGTCTCCTTGGTTACATGTTAAGTCAACCCTCCAATCTGACTACACATGGCAATCAACTGAGCTGAAAGGGGTTAAGGGTCTGTTTGGGTTATGTATATAAAAAAAAAAATGGATAATGTTACCGGGTTGTGGAGGTATGTGTCACAGGCATAGCACCAGACGGAGAGATCGGAGTAGCTCAGCACCACGTAATGCTCCTCGCTGATCCCATGCATCAACATGTGCTCGTTCACAAATCTCCCACACATCACCTGCAACAACAGCCAAAATTGCCTTCAAACTACAGACAGTCCTCAAATGTGTGAGATGAGTTCCAAAGTACAGCAACATATTTTTATACTGAGGTAACTGACATATCAGATGTACAGGAAACACTGGAACCTTGACATACAGTCTTTTCTATATACTGTATAGTGGAGACCTAATAGCATAAATAAACATAAAGAAAGGAAACATACAACTGGGATTTCCTATATGGTACCATGAGGATGATCAGGAAGAAAACAATAAAAAAAAAAAAAAGTAATAGTCTCTCCAAAGATAGATAAAATTGCTTAGAGATGGCAAGGCAAAACTAACAGATCATGTCTGTGGATTCAAGGAATTGATAATGAGGGTGATATACTGTACAATGGAATCTATCTATGTGGAGTGTAAGCATAGGCTATTTATGGCTGGTGAGGCAGACCTAATTATCACATGCATCATGGCACTGGAGGCACGGAGTCTCTCAAGGCCAGTGTGAGGTGAAGGGGGAAAGGAACTCCGAGGCTAAAGTGGAGGGATGGAGTGGGGAACTTAAAATACATGAATGAATATGGGGTATGATGGAAGGAGAGCAGCCTGATTGTGAAGCAGGTACAGTGCAATATATAATGGCCATTTGTTCTTAGTCATCATCTCCATGATTAAGGCTAGCTATGGATAAACAGACAAACACAGGGTACCTTATAGCATGTGAGGCAGATCCAGTTCTCGGATGCGTCCTGGCATTGGAGGCAGGGCGCAGAAGTGTCCAGGCCGGTGTGAGGTACAGGCCGCACCAGGTCCAGGTGAGGACACCAGCTCGCCGGCACCACTGCATACAGTTGCTGCACACATGCATGCGCGTGGCACACACAAACACACACACACGAAATATATCAATAACATCACAATGCAGTTTCAGTATTTCTCACATTAAGAGCACACTTTTCACAGAATAATTCTAAAAGGACAATAAAGATATTTCACTTCCTAATCACTATGTAAGAATATTTTAGATTGTAGATATACTGTACAATATATACTGTATTGTAGATATACTTCAAATACTTCTTCAAATACAGTATCACCATCATCATCATCCAGACCTCCTTTCCCACCTTAGGGCAGGGTGAGGAGTAGCAACGTCCAAACAGCCCAAGTTTGCCCAATCCAATGGGCCACAGCTCCATTCACTCATCATTCAAGCCCCTGGAATCCTGGCTCTATCTGATACGCCAAACACATTCACCACATTCTGTAGCTTCACATAAACATATCCGATAATCAATCCGGAAACTGTGACGTTAAAAGGGGGTGCCAAAGCCCTGATCACGAACTTCTCACAACATTCATCCAGCCAGCTCGATCTCTTGTCAGTCCCTTAGCCTCACTGACTTCCATACCACGTATGAAGCGCAGAGGCCTGAGACTGAATCTCGGCCAAGACAGTGTGATTAATTTGTTATGTTTCATTTCGGTTATTACATTAATGTAATGACCGAAATGAAACTTAACAAATTTATCACATTGTCCTGGCCGAGACTCAATCTCAGGTGCTTGACATGCGCGCACGTTGCCACTGAGCCAGAGAGAGGATCCCCGCTTGTCATTCAGTGTAGTGACCATAAGGCATCCCTGCACTGAATGAGTGCATGATGGGCATCCCCATCTACCATTTAATTTAAAAAATTTCAAGATTAATTATTTTTAGCCAACCATACAGAACAATTTTAGCCCTTACATACAGAACAATATTAGTATGCATGGCAAGTGCGGCCAATCAACCGACCACGTGGTGACTCGGTTTGAGCTGTACAGTTCCATACTGAACCTACAGATAATATAAGCACAATACACGAACATTTAAGGTATCATAATGTATCTAATGAACTAAGGTATGTCATGAACCTAGGTTGTTATATTAAGATAACTACTGAACATCTAATATAATGACCCACTTGTTTCTCCAAGAAATTCTTTATATACTGGTACATTGTTTATAAGTAAGATTCTAATGCTAAATAGAAGCTATAATTACATTGCAGGTACATGATAAAATAATGTGATCCAGCATAATCTAAAACACTAAATATAGGAATGCACATGTAGAGTATAACATTCAGTAGTGAGTTACCATACCTCAGCAGCAGCCAGCTCCAACAAGAATGCATTGCCACCACCTGCTGAGCCTCCACACGCTCCTTCCAGCTCCTTGCAACCACCCTCGCCCTCACCACAAACCTCCTGCCCCTGCTGGTCTCTCCCGGTGTTGTCACTCAGCCCCACTTGCTCCAATCCAGCTGCCAGTGCCGCCACATCTAAAACACCACACCATTAGGGCCATAACAAAAATGAATAAAAAAAAAATAGATAAATAAAGGCAATCCCATTTGCCCACTTCAATGTGCAGGAGTCCAAGATTAGGCAGGGCCGATAACTAGCTACTTCCAATGATGGGTTTTAAATGTTTGAAAAACTTCCAGTCACTATGGAAATGGAATCTAAGTCTGTGTTCGGGCCATCCCGTCAACTGGGGTGTTCAAACCACTAGACTTCCGAATGCCAATTACTATATCTGTGTCAAGAAAGTGACAACACATGCCTGAATTCTCATCACCTTGAGCAATTTTCTAAAACCTTTCCATTATTGTTATGCATTACTCTACATATTACACCATATTATTCTTTTGTGTGCTGCTTGTATCAATTTCTTACTGACACCACTGCATTAATATTGTACAATGATGAATAGTATTGTGCATATTAAATCTTAATTCTTTTGTATGCAGTCTGTATCAATTTCACACTGACATGTGACTGCATAAATCACACAGAAAAATTAACATACTACAGCATATGCAGAAATATAATGTAAGGAAAAGGTGTTTAGCCTCCCCAAACCCTTGATTCAGAATGATGTACATTTGTTCTAGCTCCTATCAGACAGTTTATTCAACTTAGGAGAGGCCTCCTGCACTGATGGGGTTTATTGTGCTATATCTAACCTCTTCAAGTATGAAAAGTCTATCCTAAGCTGAATGAAACTGTCAGGAGATGGTGGGATAAAATGAAAGGGCATCACCTGTATTCAAAGGGTTAACCAACAAAAAAATACAAGTTACACAGGTCAACGAGTCAAGGGATACTGGGTTCACGAGATAATTAAAAGAATGCTGATTTCAATGGACACTGAGCTGTTATGACTTACCATCTGTGTGGGTCGGGGTGGATGTACATGGCACAGTATCAGGTGAGCCACCCACACACCCAGTCATGTCCACAGCATCCCTTCCAGCCCTCCCATCACCCTGTTCAAAATGACTATATTACATTGTGTTCTCCTGCTCCTATATGCACAAACAAACTACTAAACAAAGTCAATATTATGTGCTGCATTTCCTGACATTCACCTTTGTTTTCTGATTCACAGTAATTAACACCTGAAGGAGATAAACTGTAATGAAATACAAACTGAGTGTGTTGAATTAAGTCCTCAGTATATTAAGTGTGGTATAGCTAGTGTGGCTGTTGGCTAACTTAGGAATTTTTCATGTCTTTATTTTCCCTATTTCAAGCATATGGGCTCAGAACTAGGGTACTTAGTTAAAACCTTTATGGAAAGAATGACCTATTACTCTTCCCTGAGTATCATCTCTTGGATTTAAAAACCCAATTGGAGGACTGACACTGACCTTAAAGTTGAGTGATGGCCAGAACTTGCTATGGACGGACACCACACTGGTCAGGGTCTCAATGGCACTGTGGCTTGGGGTTAGGCCTTGGGCTAGGGGTGGTATGGGGTCATTGAGGAGGGCCTTGGTGCAGAGGGACACACAGTAGCCCAACGATGCCAGGTTGTACCCACCCTCCAGCACCACCACCACACGTCCGCACCCCAGGGTTGTCAGCAACCGTGTCATGTGTCCATAACACTCTGGTGTCACGTGGCACCCTGGAACACACAAACAGCAGCACACATAAACAACCAGCATCATCATTACCATCACCTGCAGCAACAGCAAGATTATTGCTGTTGCCATGTGCCTTTACTGCTCCCATCACCATCATCATCACCATATCCTTATTTCCCAGTAATAAATTGGGTGGGTAGGATCCAGAAATATGAAGTGAAATGCACATTCACCACAACACACCTACCTCCGAGTGGATCACCAACTGCTGCATCAAACCCAGCTGACACCAACACCAGCTCTGGCCGGAACTCCAAGGCCACTGGCATGACCACCTCCAACATGGCCGCCATATAGTCACCGTCACCCATACCTCTCTGACCATAGGCAGGAAAAGTCAAAAGATTAAAGTGTTTTTCCAAGTGGCACATACAAGAACTTTACCTCTTTCCATAAATACAGTAGGCTAACCATCACAGTCCTTGCTGTCACAGGTACAATCAGGGACAAAAATTCACCTACCGGTAGTATTTTACCTCTTGTATTTCTCACTTTTCCCAAATTACTAATATCTTCAGCTATGTGAGGCTTAGTATGTTTCTTGCATAAATACTTCCATGGGTTCAATTTGTCTGAAGAGGACTACCTTTGTCTCTTCTACATTACTATGCTGAATAAAACTTTAGCAGTGGCAATACTACTGAAAAATATAATATAGGTTGTATATATATACCAAGAACAGCGCACCTGATTCCAGGGGATGTTAATATTGTGGCCTCTGCCTCGCCCCTTGCCAACTCGGTCATAGTTAGCATCGGTACTGCCAGGGAAGAAGGCGGCATTGTCATACCGATGGATGGAGATGTACAGCACCTTGGGGTCAGCCTCAAAGATGTGCTGAGTACCGTTGCCATGGTGTACATCCCAGTCAAGGATCAGTACTCTGTGGTTACCATGCACTTGTAATTAGAGGGAGGTGGTGATCAAACTGAAAGAGATTATGGCACTGGCCCTGCACACATGTACACACAAAGACTTCATACTTTGATACACATACACACTTGTCCTGTATATTTATAATTACATCTCTTTTTGTTTTTCTATTTTTTTTTTTTTTTTTAGTTCTCTCAAAACACACAGTCTTTACATTTTTGGTTCTAGCCTCTAAATACCAAACTCACCTTTGTAGTTTGTACACCTCAATGACGTGTTTGGCAGCCACGGCCACATTGTTGTAGAAGCAAAAACCACAGGGCTCGTTGGTCTCGGCATGGTGGCCCGGGGGTCGCACCACCGCCACACCACGCTGACTCTCACCACGAACCACGCTCTCCACCACCTGAAAGCATACACACAAACACACATAACAAACATCTACTGCATCCACCTATCTATCTATCTCTCTACCTATCTACTGCCAGATGCCAAATTCCTGAGTTCATCCAGGGTGACTGTGACCAAAATGCCTCCAAGCTCCTCGATCACTACTTACCAGTTGAAGAACACTGACTCCTTGAGAATATAATCGGGTGAATTTGCAGCAACTGGCCTTGAGGACTTTCTTTAGCTACAGATCAATGTCATCAGTGTTGTTTGTCCTGGAACCAAGAGTACTGTTATGTCCCCATCCCACACTGCCACAGGCTCCAACAGCAGTAGTTCAGTATACGAAGGACGTTACCAAGAGAGTTGTTCTTCCTATGGTCAGCCTTTCGGTGTGCAGCTTCTTAAGTTTGCTGTCTTTATTTACCAAATAATTACACTTAATGCTTACCAACTTCTTTTCACAAGTACCAGAGCTATACATTCTTCACTAACTGTACTGACACTGAACTAAATTCAAAATTAACTGAAACTCCTCTAGTCCCTTCCCCATCCTTATATAAGCTTCCTATATACTAGAATGATCTACTATATTCTCGGCGAAACAACATTTACCAACTCGGAGACATCCAAAATATCCAGAGTTTTCTTACATTGCATAACACTTTAAATTACAGTATTTAGCATACAAACTGAGATAAAATTACAAAATTTAACAAAGAAGCACATAAATAAAACATTATAGAGAAAAAGGCACAAAAATTAATGTACGACTTACAAAATACCTTTGCTCACAAACAGCAGGCTAACTAGTAACTCTGAAACGTAACTGAAAAACACCAGAAGTACTGAGAACCTTCCAGTACTACCTAACTAACATATCCCACTTCTCAACAGTACTTTTCAAACTTCATGGGGAGAAAGCAAAAGATGAGAGGATTTTTACTGGTGGTGATGCAATTAACCATGGTGTTTGCCCTAGGCATAAAAGCTGCAACACTGAAGTCACCTAAGAAACCTAAACACACTTACCGCCAGTGTGCATCCAGCAGCAAGTGTGGCAGCACTGTCAGTGCGTCGGGTGAGGTAAATGGACTCATACTTATCCTCCAGTGTGCGCAGCTCACTCGGCTTCTTAGTTCGCAGACTCTGCATCAACCTAAGGTGGCCAGCTGTGTGTACCCGACCCAACTCCGCCTTGCCTACCACTGCACACTCCTAAGGGGAAAGTTCATTCTTAGTTTCTTGCTATTGTTGTTGTTGTTGTTGTTGTAAACCGAAGCTAAGATGAACATAAATTCAACATATTGCTGGAAATCAGCAACTTTAGCCTAACAAAAGATTTATTGTTGAAGTCATGTTGAATGACTGTCTGTGTTGTGAAAGTGAGGCTCATGAGGTAAGTGTGTTGTAGTGTGTGAGACAGCATTACAATGAGGGCTTATTGGGCTGCTTGAGACCATTATTTTGTGTTGGTACTGTCACCCTTCCCTTTAGCTTGCTTATATTATGATATGCACATGTTAATTGCTAAATTGGAGAGATTGCTGAGCCTTGGGGACTTGGCTGTCAAATCTACGCACAGAGTTGAAAAAAAAAAAAAATAATAATAATAATAATACAGTAATAATAATAATAATAATCACCACCTTGAGTCTGTGGCAGCGCTGGATCAGACCAAAGTCGCTGAGACACTGAATGATGGCAGTGAGTCTCTGGGGTCGCTCTGGGTGCGTGTTGTCTACCTGGCTCCAGTGCTCTGCTGTCCGCTCCTCCCACCCCACGCACACCACACTAGCACCACACTTCATGCTCAACTCATCTGCAACAAAATACACTAAGTTCCTGAAATGATTATTCTTTTTTATGCCACTTATTAACTCCTTCAATCCAGGCAACGTAACTTTTTAGTTTATTCTTGCTGCCACCAGAAACTCTTGGCTCAATTTAGGAAAGGCCTCTGATATTAAGAGGGGGTTAATAAGAATATATTCTAATCCACCCAGTTCAAAGTCAACCCTAAAATGAATAAAACTGTCATGAGACAGCATGAATAAAATGACAGATATTCTTGGGGTCAATGTCTAAAGTCTTTCGTGACCTGCATAAAAACTGCTGACTAAAAGTTCCATTATTATCTGTAAAACTGATTTGCAAGTTTCCCCCAATTTCTGGTACCAATTATACAGAATAAAAGTTGAAATATTTTAGAAGAAATCTTTAATCTATAATGAGAACTGTCCATACATTAAGTCCTTGCTATAAGTTGCCTTTTTTGACATCCTTTCCTTAACTCTTAGTCTGCGTGTCACTTCCGTTTAATTTTTACAAATACCATACATTTTTATTCAGTTTTATAGAAGATCTCTTGTTGTGAATGGATTCATAAATACTCTCTCTAACCTCTTCTTCCCTATAGCATGAGTTCATCATTTCCATTTTATTTTTGCTGAGACCATGTGATTGTACTGTTTCAGGGAATCTCTTTTGTTGTGAAGGCTTTATCTAACCCCTCCAGTTTGAAAAGTCTATATTAATTTTCCAACAACAGAACACATGTGTCCCTGAATAAAGTTACTGAAATATTAGCATTAAACTGAAAACTTACAACAATGTAAACCCTCTGACATACCTAGCATGGCATAGTGCTTTGTGTGGGCAGATGTGGGCCCCTGAATGACAGAGTATTTTTGTGGTGAGTAATTAGCTGCAACCCTGGCTTGACAGTGATGCTGTAGGCTGGTCCATCTTGTCCCCTGCTTCAATAACACTTCCTTAACTGCTGCCCGCACATGACGAGAGAGGGCTGAGGCAGGAGGGTGAGTGTGTGCCAAAGGTTTGTCAAGGAGGGCACACAGGGTGGCCACCACACCTTCTCTCACTGCCTCACCACCATCACCACCACCACACTGTCCCACTTCCATCACCACAGCCAAATGTCCCTCAGCTAGAGTGGAAAGGAGGCCAGTGAGGTGCCAGTGTACAACAGGGTGCAGGTGGGGGGTGTGAAGGGTCAGCTGGGGGGTGCCAGACACAATGACCAACTCTGGGCAGAACTCGTAGGCCACTGGCAATACCACCTGAAGGAAGAGTGAATACAGGTCCTCACTGGTTAGGTCACTGCCACTGAGGCTGAAGGTGATATTGTGACCTGACCGTTGTGGCACCGCTGCCCCCTGGTGCATGTGAAGGGACACCACCAGCACACGTGGGTCATCTGTGAAATTATCCTGTGTGCTGACGTTATCTTCTCCCACCCACTCCACCACCAACACACGACTAATATTATATTCTGCCATGGTGGCAGTAGTTGCAATGGCTATGTTGTCCAGAAAGCCACTGGAAGTAGTGCTTTTGTCCCTACCCTGGATAACAGCTAAGCCATTCTGAGCTTGGCCAGACATCATCCCCCTTATGAGAGTGAGAACAGTGCCAGCTGCTGAAAGAGCCTGTTGGGACGGAAATGAATGATGAACACACTTGGGAGATGCTGCAGTCAGTATGTCGTGTGTGTGGACAGCCAAGACCTCTGCCCGTGTGGCTAGGCAAGGCATAAGATGGGTACACTGCTGCCACAGCTGTACTTCACGGCATCGTTTCTCGACGTCCCTTATACTGTTCATGCTGTTTTTAGCCATACAGTCGCATGTCTCACACTGATCTAGGATACATGCTATGGCAGTGGTGCCTCTAACTACCTCCTTACTGGCTGCAGCAACACTCAGTGCAGCAGTTTGCCTTCCTGCTCTACCAGGTGTACAACTTTCACTGCATCCTTCCTGCCTTCCAGACCTTCTCCTTCCTTTCTGCTTTGAGCCAGTGGTGGCAGTGGTGATGTTCTGGTGTTGTACAGCTGCTGCTGTTGGTGCCAAGTCTGCTGGTGCAACAGGAGTTTCTCCTTTCATACTCACTTCCATCTGACTGCTGAAATCTTGCGGTATCCCTGCTTTCATGACAGGCTTCTCAGAGTTCATCACTTCAATATCCATCCGCATTTCTATGGTCTGCATACAGGGCTCACTCTTCACAGTAACGAGGCCAGAGTCACACTCCCCCAGCCCCTGTTCCTTCAATGGGGAAGAAGGAGCAGACACGTAAGGGGATGACGTACCAGTGGAGGGTGAGGAGGAAGGTGAGGGGTTGGAAGATGATGTGGCTGAGACATCTGACCCAGAGACCCCTGAATCCACCGACTGTGGCCCACCACCCAGACCCTGAGCCAGAACATCCTCAAGGGGAAGGTCAACCTGGTGGGGTATAAAAGTGTTACATTATTTTGGTGGACTATTTATCGAGTTGGATCGAGTCATTATATACTGTACTGTATCAGGATTACCGCAGATGCCATCGTCTATATACTGTATTAATCCACACAGCTACTTAATTTTTCACTGATATCCTGCTATATGAATGAAAATGATTGCAATATTAATGACCCACCTGCAATACACAAGTTTAAATACACACACATGCAAAAAATGGAAATAATATAGACAACATTGTGAAATTACCTTATGAATCGAACTAAAAGATCAAGTTTAGGGGGGGAAAAAAGTGCAACAACATACTGCAACTTCACTACTTGTTCCATTACTTAATCTCCTCGAAGTGAAGGACTGTGAACCCAAACAATATGCTCTTTTTTTTTCCTTGATATCTCCAGACACCTGTATACAGCTGGAGAGACTTCTGAAGTTAAACGGTTTCATACAGTCTTCACAAATTCCCTTGCTATTTAGGTGCCCTCCTAAACTGAATAACATCATCTGACATTGAAACAAATATAAAATACATTATCAGACTGAAGGCGTTAATATGTCTCCTATCGCAGTTACCTGGAAGCACAGTGCACTCCAATATTTCTTGTGAGTGTGTATAACTTCATTGATGGTGTGGACGGCACTCTTGTTGGGCGTGTTGGGCAGGAGTGACGGCAGAGGGTCACCCAGCAGCGCCTTGGTACACATGGTTAGGCTGTGGCTGGTGGCGGACAGACTGTATCCCCCCTCCAGCCCCAGCACAAGCCTTCCTCCCGCCAGGCTCATCAACAGCCGTGTCATGTGCCCATAACACTCTGGTGTCACACGGCACCCTGAAAACACCATATATAATAACAATGGTGCCTGACTATCATGTATTCTTTTGACAACACCTACATAATAACAAAGTGTCTGTCTTATCACCTATCTTCTGACAATGCTGTACATAATAACACCATGGTATCTGTCTATCATCTAATCTTTTACTGCCCCATCGGGAATACTGGGGTCCAGGGATAGACTATTTATTTCATACATTTAGAGTAAGAATGAACAGTTGCCAACCCCTGAGTGGCATTATGTAAGAAAGAAACCCCAACTACTTCTTGCACTTAAACCATTATAGGTCACATCTAACCGGTGTCCCTCTACTCACCAAACCACAATATTTTTCAACAACAAACAACACATGACAGTTTCTGGCAATCCCACCTCCAAGTGGGTCTCCCCGCGCAGCATCAAAGCCAGCCGAGATGAGGACCAATTGAGGGTTGAACTGGTAGGCCACAGGCAGCACCACCTGCACCATGGCTGCAATGTACTCGGCGTCTCCCATGCCACTCTGCAGATATACACAATTGAGTCAAATCTGTACTGTATGTCTGAAGCTATACTCTTTTCACTCTAACTTGGCCTAAAATTTCCACCTTTTCATCTTGAATGCTGAGTTGCAAAAGTAGGTTAAAACTAAAATATGATGCTAAAAGCAAATTAACACTACAATATGGTGGTACTCACAAAAAAAATGCCATGGTCAGTATGCAGAGCCATAGCATTGTCTATTACCACCATTCAGCTAATAATAAATAGCAAAAAGATGAAAATCTGGGCCAAGTTAAGATGACAGAACTGTAAGTGGGGTATCATCCAGATTACACTATCATAATGCTTCACATTACCTTTTTATGCAAGATCAAGATTCAGAGACTATCTTCCTAAACAAAACTGAGATACTGGACAGGGATGTGAAGGGACATGTGGGGTACAGACTGAGTCACAAAACTGAACAATGGAAGAAAACTACAAGGAGAAGTGACACGGTAATAAAAGACAGCATAAAATAAGGACCCAGAAGGAAAAACTTAAGGTGTGAATAAAAAATGGAGGTAGCATTACATTACTATTAACAATGGCAAGAGACACAGAAGTTTCAACCCAAAATACTATATAAACTCGGATTAATAAAAAAGATTTGGTATGCAGTGTAGCAGGAGTAAAACGTTATTAAAATAGGTATCTACAGGAAATACGGAAGTGTAAATTCTGAAAAGTGGCTTAAGCATGAAATGAGCCTGGAATATGGAACATGGGAGTCCATAGTTTAAACCCAAGTTCTGAACAGGGGTTGCTAAAACATTTGGTATTTAGTGTGGCAGTCACCATTCCTATTACCAGACCTAATACCAGGTATTCATCTCACACTGACACACATCAACACATGCCAAGATACCGTAGGAGTTATACAGTAGACTTACATGAAAATAAATATTTACAAAGCACTCAGTGTTATGCTCCGCTGTTATATTCACATGGGAACTAATATCTAAGTTATGATCAATACCATGAAGACATTTCTGTTAATTATATTTCACAAGCTGAAGTGTAGGTCTATACACAACACATCCACACAACAGTACCTCTGTTTCTGCAGACAAATACATTTCAAATCATCTTTATTTGCTACACTGATAACTGACAGAAGGGTATATACATAATTTACATATGTATAAAAAGGTACAAGAAATAAAACAAGAGCAGCCGATAAATATTTAACTGATATGTCATTTGGAAACTGAGGTACTGTGTGTAAGTACTGTGAGTTATTCTATAAAATTAAAACATCTATGTAACAGCAAGGGATACAACTTGGTACATATATGCCACTATACTTTAATGCATTTCTCATTCACAGGCTCTATAGTATCATCTGGAGTCAACACGGCTGAATACAATCTAGGGGTAACAAAAACAAAATGGACATAACCGTACTGCCGTGGTTACTATTAGGTAATGGCCTATATGCCATATATCAGTTCATTCTTAACCACTTGAATCCAGGTGACATCCTTTTTGGTTTATTCTTGCTGCTGTTAGGTAGTTCTATTTAACTTATGAAAGGTCTCTCACACTAAAGGAGTTTATGGTGATGCCAGCCACCACATGACTCGGCCACCCTTTATATTTACAGTCAGCCTAGGGTCTCACACCACACCTGTTCTGTCCAGGTGTGTGTGTGTCTCTTTCTCCACTACCTCCACAGTGGATCTACAACACACACATGCACACACACACACACACACACACACACACACACACACGCATGCACACACACACACACACACACACACACACACACACACACACACACACACATGCACGCATGCGCGCGCACACACACACACACACACACACACACAATCAAATGATTATGCAAGATCTAAAAATACATGCATACACACACAAACACAGAATAACAAATTTTGGTTAACACTGACAAAACAGTGCAGTAACAGGCAATAATTTTGAGATAAGCACTTCCACACTGGTACCACAAAGGGTCCCACATTATTACCTCTGAGATGCAAGGGACACAAGTTAGGTTACTATAGTTCACACGGTCAGGCTGAAACCATGAACAGCCAAGAGAGTTACCGTGAACAAAAAAACTGACAGGTAAAGCCTCAGCCTACACAACCACAACACTGCTACTCACCGGCATTCTCTCCCCTTTAAGTACCTTTGGAAACAAAATGAAAGAGATTATCAAACCCTTAGATCATATCAAATGACACCATGCTTACATTAGCTGATGACCTACATATTTTACTCAGGTTTATGATGATATTCTCATCATTGGAAAGATTCAAGAGGTCTTACAGCCTGTTGGGTCAACCCTTTGGTTGCACTGAGTTTGTAAAATGAATAAAATAAATCATCATTAGCTGTAATAAAACACAAAGCTGTTTACCATTAGGTAAATCAATCACTGAGTGTTAACATTTCTGGCTCCTTAAGTTTCAAAATTATCTGAAGTAAGCCAAAACAAAATGCAAAGTAAATATGAACTTCCATACTGGAGTTGGTCATGGTACAGCTGATGCATTCTACAAATTGGAAGCTTAAACAGGTGCTACAACCAACTAGTTACTTCCTTGAAGCTGCTGGAGACAGTGAGGAAACAAGTCCTAAGTTCTGTAATAAGATTTCTGGCAGCTTAATGTAGTGTCCTACAATGCACTCTACAGAGCACTTTGACCAAAGGATTGGAGGTTTGAGTTCACCCAACGGTCACTGCCAGACATCATGAAGGGCATCTGGTCACAAAGTGCTACACGCTCCAAAACCAAAGTCCTCTACCCAGAGGAAACGCCTTAACCCTTATCAACAAAAAGGGACAGAGCATTAAAAAATTATGTACTGTAGTATGGGCTTCAACATAAAAATCATATTTAATCCCAACTCTGTACTGTATGATGATAAATGGTGAGAGGCCCCATATATGTATGAATCAGCTTTCAGGGAAATATTGAAGAAAACACAGAAAGCTGTATATCCGACTGACTGTCAAGACAGAGGGCTCTCATGTCTTGAGAAGTAAGCTGTGAGACCCCAGATTTAGAGGATATGACTTTGGGGGATACTCGTAGATACAGGAAATTATACTTTCAAACCATTATTTTAAGAGTTCCATATATGGGGTTTGAGGCACTGTAAGGTTATGACTGTATTTACTTGTGGCTGAATTTTGTATTTAACAGTGATGCCTGTGTGGCTGGTTACCAACACTAGCCATATTTCACTCTTGTGGTACTACCTCCCAGGGTTGATGGTAGCCAACCATCTATTACCTGGATGAAGAGGGTATTATTTCTGAATATATACTGCATAATTACTGTATGACTAGTATGACTGCTTAAATATTAATCTTTTACAATACTGTATACTCCTAATGTGAGCCCTTGCATAACAAATTAACTAACAGGATTATTTATTTTTAAAAAATGAAAAAATAAAAATCCTATATTTCTGTACTGATATCCCTTGAAGGTGCAGAGGCCTAAAGCGAAGCTACCATAAAATGAGCCAGTCTGACCACACTTAGCCATCAACTGAACTGAAAAGAGGCTACAAATTTTTGTCAAATGAAAACAAACCAAAAATTGACCACAAGATGTCCATCTCAATTCTGTACCAAGGAGATGATTTTAGCTATTCCCCATGACTTAGGTATGAAATCTCATCCAACCTATTAACTCTTTCATTATCTTTTTCATTATTGCTTCCTCCTGACTACTAAGCTTATCAGACTTTAAAGATGAGGGGTTATAGTAAGCTTTTATAACTCCTTAACTATGACAGATCTATCCTTAGCTACACAATACTACCTAAGGGTAACACAAATTTCACAACAGAGACATCATTGTATTGCAGAAGTTGGTCATAAACACTCGGACATAAACATTTTACTTATTAGAATGTTATGCAATCATGCTATAAATAACAAAACAAATACACATGATGCATAAAGATCATAGAGTCCATGAAGAGTAACGCACCTTCCAAATATCTCTCATTTTCTAAATTATTTGGATGATATAAACTGTATAATACAATGATTTAGCTGCAAAATTAATTTTCTACTCATATTTCTAACTTTCACAACATCCTGGGGCCCTGGTCTAGAGGTCAGAATGCCCCAGCTGGTGTGACAGCCTTCTTCAGGGTTGATCACTAGATGTTAACTGCAGGATTTTATTTATCATATACTGCCACCAAGCAGAGTGCATTACTCATCTTCCTGTAAAAGCTCTGAATTACCGTAGCCTAATGTTGGACCCCTACACTTCAAAGGGGTGTTATAATTTCCTTTACAACACCCTCACCACCATTACCTTGTTCCAGGGTATATTAACAGTGTAGCCTTCCCCTGGGCCTTCCCCAACATGGTCATAGTTGGCGTCCTCTGATGAAGGGAAGAAGATAGCATTGTCATAGCGGTGTATGGAGACGTACAGCACTCGGGGGTCACTGTAGAAGGTATGTTGGATCCCATTGCCGTGGTGTACATCCCAGTCCAGGATCAACACTCTGAACATGCAGGTAAAGGGTGTGGCCATTTATCAAAACTATAGATACAACCTGCCATCACTTAAAAGTTTAGTAGGTGAGCTGGAAAAATGCTACATTGTGCGGAACATCTTAAACTCCTTCACCGCAGTCACAGGTATTAATAATTAATTCTAGTTACCAACAGATGATTTTATTCATATTTTGGGAGACATCTTGCAGTGATGGGGTTAATGAAGATGCATCTACCCCACTCAGGTTCAAAAAGTCTTTCCAAAATTAAATATCATCTGAGGGCAGCTGGAATGAACTGAACAACTTAAGCCTTACCGTTGTAGGTTGTGCTTGGTGATGGCATACTGCGCAGCCACAGCCACATTGTTGTAGAAACAGAACCCGTATGGCATGTGAGGCTCTGCATGGTGGCCTGGTGGACGGATCACACCCACACCTGCACCGGCCTCACCCTTACACACACTGTCCACGACCTACACAAAGCACATTACACAAGTTCAGGTCACACGCAAACTATAGGCAGTCTTTATTAATGTATATGTTAGTAATGCCTACAGTTTACCAAAATATACTGGGCCAATGGATGCCTTACATCTACACCCACACCAGTCTCACCCACAAACACTGTCCACAACTTACACAAACCACATTACACAAATCCAAGTCACATCATAACTATAGGCTACACACACCGCAAGTCAGGGATTTGTTTCAAAATATCACAGCTTTTTCCACACAACTGGCATGGTACCCTGGGGTAAATGGCATATCAGCTTCATAAGAGGCACTGGAACCTTAACGGAAAATTTTTATACTATTCACTGTACTGTGAATTTAACAGCAAAAAGAACGTCAAAAATACCACTTACAACAACCACTTACAGTTTCAATATGAGGGTATTTCATTAATCTCTACAACTTCACTCTTTGATCCCTTCAGTAAAATGGCATCATCTTGCTACCACTAGATACTGCAACTGAATTTAGGTTACGGCAGACTCACTCTCTCTCTCTCCTCCCTCCCCACACTCTTTTCTCTCTTCCTTCCATCTCCTCTTGTTATTCCTTTTTCTCTTCCTTTCACTTTCCTTCCATCCCCCCCCCACACACACACATATACTTCCTTCTATTTTTAAAATCTCTCCCTCTCTTGTGCCTTTTGCTTGTTTCCTTCCCCCCTCTCCCTCTTCCCTACTCTCTCTCCCTGACCAACAGGAGGCATCCAGCTGCCAGAACATAGTTGTTGGTGGTGGGATGAAGGTAGATGGACCTATATCTATCCTGAAGCACCTGTAGTTCCTTCCCTTCCTCCAAATATCTATCTATCTACAGCATCAATATATCTACACCTCTCTCTCTCTCTCTCAATCTCCCTGACCTGAAGGAGACATCCAGCTGACAGGAGTGCACAGTCATTGGTGGTTGGGTGAAGGTAGACTGACTTGTATCCCTCCTGAAGCACCTGCAGCTCCTCCTCACTCTTGCCCACAATTGTCCCCATCATGTCTATGTGAGCACTAGTATGCACCAGCTCCACCTCCTCCCGTGTGGCTCGACGCGACTGTGATTTTATAAGTAGCAGTATTAGTAGCTGCAACTCTGGACCTTGCAAGAGGGGAACAAGTCAAGAGTGAGAGCAGTGGAAATGAGTTACTTGAGAGGAGCATGTGGAGTGACATGGAGGGACAGGTTGACGAATGAAGAAGTGAAGGAACGTTGTTGGGTAGATGTGGATGTGGTTGAAAAGATTAGGAGAAATACACTGAGGTGGTTTGGACATGTGGAGAGGATGGAGAGTGAAAGACTGACTAAGAGGGTGTATGTGGGTGAGGTGGAGGGAGGGAGAGGGAGGGGTAGACCGAGGATGAGGTGGAGGGATGGAGTTGAGAGGTATATGAGGGAGGGGGGGGTGAGTTGGGGGGAGGGGAGTCAAATGGTGGGTGACAGAGTGACTTGGAGGCGTTTTGTCTGCGGCCACCCTTTGCGGGATTAGGGCGTCGGGCATTGGATAGATAGATAGATAGAACTCTGGGCTCATTTGAATGTGAACCTGGAGGACTCAGGCTGAGGCTGTCCTGCTGCTGCAGTCCACCATCCTCATTCCTGAGGACAGGGAGGGAGCTGAGGGACACCTGGAATACAGGACACCAAAGCCAGCCTATTATATCAGTGCCACCAAGAGAAACAGTCCTTCTCCAGCACAATGACAATAAAAAAATGACAAATTGCATCAGATCATTCTTTATCATCATCTTAACCTCTTTTTTTCCACTTAAGAATGAGGGAAGACAGGTTTCACAAAACAAGGAAAGAGAAAGTACGCAAAAAAGGAGAACTATCAACGGCAATGTCCGATGAAACTGGCCAGAAACTCATTCACAAACCATTCAGGCCTCCTGAAACACTGTTCCTCCTCCCTGGTCTAACATTTTGCTCTCCCTGGTTACTAATCAACACCTTCATTATAACTTCACTTGGCCATTACACCTGGAAAGTATTTGGAATCTTTGTCAGGTTAGAGCAAACAAGCTACAGGATGTCTTACAAAACAGTGCCTTACTACAGCATAAAACCCACCTCCAGTACAGTGACCCCAGCTCTGTCCAAAATGCCGTACTGCTTCAGACACTCCCACACACGCTCTATTCTCTCAGGACGCTCGGGGTGTTCTCTGAGATGGGAGACAAGCATAAAGACATCAAGGACTGACAATGTAATACAATATACTGGTTAGGCTACATTAAACTGTAGTGTCTGATACTGTCAGATTTAACTTAAGATAAATTACATTAGTCTGTCCACTAAGTAATGTTTAATTTGGTTAGATTAGGTTTATTAGGTATCCACCAACAATATTTAAATGCTGTATTTATAATATTATCTCCTGCTTTGTAAATATGAACGAATATCTGAAACAAAGTTTAAAGTAAGAAAGCACTGATGAAACTGAAGATGGTGACTGCATAAGTGTGAGGAAATTGTGAAATGTTGTGGTGAGATAGCAGTGAACTCAATACTAAGAAATATATTGTAACATAAGTTTTAATGGAAGCAGGGAAAGGTGGTAACTGAGAGATCATGAGGTACCATTTTAGTGTATAAGGAATTGTTGTTGTTGGTGGCTCAGCCTAATCCAGACATTAACCTGATGGACTGCAGGAAACCAGCTATTTCAGCCAAGGACTCCCACAGATCCTTTGCTGAAGTTAGGCTGTAGGATTTTATTTATTGTGAAAGTGATGTGCATGAGAAAGTCTGTGAGTTGTGGTATGAAGGACTACACAGCAGTGGGAACACAGAAAATCATCAAGAGACAACAGGAATACAACAAGATCCCAGGAGGTCATTAGACTGATGTAGTTAAGAAGGAAACAGTTGGTTCATATTCTAAGTAACACTGGAGATTCAGTCACAATTCTACCTAAGCAATTTATTCTGTACATTACACCTCAGTATCCTCTT
Organism: Coenobita brevimanus; assembly: GCF_032717465.1. Classification (NCBI taxonomy): domain Eukaryota; kingdom Metazoa; phylum Arthropoda; class Malacostraca; order Decapoda; family Coenobitidae; genus Coenobita; species Coenobita brevimanus. Next base: position 58,315,177 of record NC_137024.1, on the reverse strand, counting down.
GAATATTACTGATGCAAACTATGTTAATATTACAGCAATATAAATATCACTCAAGTGACTGGTGGTGTAACATGCAAAGTCAATCATCGAGGAATGGGTTGTAGAAGCTTCCTGTGTCACCTGGAATATGACTGTGATTGATAATGACAGCTCAACACACCTCAGTCGTCTATGTGGAGCCATCCTGGGCAGCAGGTAAGAAATGAAAAACAGAACAAACCATGGAAATATTCTTCAAAATTCTGGCTAATCTATCATATTCTCTAACACAAAAATGACAAAGTTTGAAAAGAAAAAATGGCTAATCCATAAAATTATTAATGATGCTGGCTAATCTATAACATTCTCTATCAAATACCAAAAAGACAGTGCCTGAAAACAACTGTGGCTATTCTATAACATTCTCAAATATACTAAAATGAAACCAGATTTATTTAAAAAAAAAAGAAAAAAGTTATCAATCAGTGAAAACTATTACAGTACATCAAACTCACTCCAGTGTTCGAAGATCAACAGATTCTGCATACAATTGTGTACACTCTACAAAATTCTTTATTCTAGTTACCTGGTGTCCAGTTAACAAGATGCATAAATTCCGTATGAAAGTAAAAGTTTGAAAGCAGATGCAAAAAGACATCAGTTACACAACCAACAACACTGACAACAGAAAACCACTCTATCCTACCACTCCAAGCCTCATATTCTTGTTGGGTTAAGAGGTTTTCTAGCACTCCTTCCAAAGCCATTATTTTATGTAGTGCATGTTTCCATTCTCTCCAATCTAAACACAGTTTGTCTTAATAGCAATGACGAGACTATAATACAAATATGATGTATGTATAAGTACAGTATTCTGTTAAGGAAGAGGTGGTTAAAGAACATCCTATGGTGACGAAAATACTGTCCCAAGCCAGCCTCCACTCTATGGTCTATATTCTCTTTGTCTAAGGATCCTCCCTGGCATCTCTTTTTTACCAGATTAATTCTACATAAGGCACATTGTTTTCACCTATATGTGCAAACTCTGTCAATGTAAAAATGGCATAGATAACACAAACAGACAATTTATCCCTTCAATCTGGTGATGTGTTCTGCTGATTTGTTCTTTATACCCCAGATGTTTTCATTCAGTTTTGAGGAGATCTCTTGTTGTGAGTTAATGAAGGCTGGATGTATCTCCTACAGTTCAAAAATTCCTTAAGCTTAATATAACTGTCTGGAAATCTTAAGAAGAGTGTAAAATGTGTCATCACTCTGAAGGGGTTAATGTGTCGAGGGGAAGTTGTTGAGGAAAAGGTGCTAGAGCCTGCTAACCATCAAAGAATCTAATCCTATCTGTGCACCTACCCTTCAGTGAGGCTGCAGTGTCGTGTCATCTGAGCATCATAGGTCAGACACAGCTTGTGGGGTGGAAGTGGACCAACACATTCTGGGAAGACACCATAAGCATTATATAAACGATATGCAAAGAATTCTTGCTTAACTCCTATCTGGGTTGTCCAGCAATCTGACTGGCAAAAAAATAATTACTTACTATCTATTGCCAGACACCTCAATCCCATAAGGGGTGGCCACAACAAATTGCCTCCATGTCGCCTTGTCCAACGCCATTTCACTGCCCTGTTCCCACCTCACACACCTCTCTCTCATATACCTCTCCACTCCATCCCTCCATCTCATCCTCGGTCTCCCCCTCCCTCTCCCCCTCTCTACCTCACATACGATCTCCTCGTCATTCTCTCGCTCTCCAAACTCTACTTTGCGCTTCTTTTGCTCATTTTCCTCTCTTTTCTATCACTGTACCCAGGTATTTGAACTCTCTCACCACTTCCAGTCTCTCTCCATTCACTGTAACATCATACTGGGAGTCACCTTCTCTCTCAATAACCATCACTTTACTCGTTTCTACATTTACTCTCAAGGCACAATGCTCACAGACATCAGCAAAACTCTGCACTAGTCTCCGAAGTTCTTGTCCGGTATTTGCAAGTTGTACTGCATCATCAGCATACAACAAATTTGAGATAGTCCATCCATCACCATTCATTACCAAAACAATCCCTCTCCATTACACATGTTTTTACTTCTCTCATCACCCCATCCATATACATACTGAACAACCATGAGGACATCACATAACCATTCCAATGTGAGATTAAAAGCAAATAACCCTGTAAATGAAAGAAATTTACTTTACAAACTTCCACATTGCACTTTAACATACAATAAACAAAGACATCTCCCAGTCACTACTGACTTACCCTTCTCCCTAAGCAGTGCCAACTTTGCCTTGATTGCACTGAGTCTGTTTGGTGGCAGCACGTTGTGGATGTTCCTTGTGGGGTAGCGAAGGGGAGGGCTACCTGTGTTACCGTGGAACACCAGCGAGGGTGTATATCGACGACGTACCACACCTGCCTCTGTCCTGCATGCTACCTTCCCTCCTTTTGTCTCTCTACCTCCTGCCTCCACTCCTGCAGCTGCTCCTGCTGCTGCTGCCTCATGCTGACTCCCTACACATTTGCCTCCAGTCTCCACTGAACCTCCTGCCTCCACCTTGCTGGCCATCTCCTGAACAGAGAAGGACCCCTGGTACTGGAGACACTTCCAGTACTTGCGCTGCACATAGATCAGGTTGAGGATGGATTCTTGTATACTGAAGGAAGAAGGACAAGTTAATAAAAATACAGATCTAACAATACTATGCATATCATACAGTAAACAACTAAACATGTACCAGCACTCTATCATTCTCTATGATGCCTTAGCCCCTCCTAGGGCCAAAGGATCTCTCATAACTAATGAGAAATATAGTCTTTATCAGATTATACTGAGACTTCACCATATGAGATTAAGTGTGGAGTTAAAATCTAAATGGTAATTCTCCTACATATTCATAACTGCACAGATGAAAACCATAAAGATGCAATACAAGACATTACAATAGAAAAAAAAAATTCAATCTGACCCCCTAACCAAAGTCTCCCTTTTTCCCACAATATTCCATTTACTGGGCACTCTGGTAATAGTTCTCCTACTTTTGTGCACTTTCTTACTTTGTTGCTCGATCCTACCTAGCTTGTTTGTTCAGTGCTTGTAACAGATGTCTGAATCAGCGCTTCGCCTATTTCACTAAGCATAATGTTGATATTCTCCCTCTTTCAAGATTTCTCTTTCCTTACTTTCTGGATCCTACCTCACCCCATCCTTAGACAGGAATGAGGGCTGCAATGATGAAGATCAGGATTAGAAACATAGAAATGGGAACAGTAAAGATGACATTAATAATTACAATGAGCATGATAATAGGAAGTTAAAGTAACAAACTGTTGATGACTAATATAATGATGAAGATGAAGACAAGACCAATCACACCAGGGATGAAGAAGGTGGCAATAGCAATGAGTTAGGTTACCTCTGTGATGGCTGAGTGATGGGGTCAAGAAGAGGGGGGCAAGGGTCACCAAGGAGGGCCCTTAAGGTCATGGCGGCACCCTCAGCCAGCGACTCCAGACAGTACCCACCCTAAGAGCCACATAGAATTACTTAATGCTACATCAAGTTGGATCATGTTGGGTTGGGTTCAGTTGGATTAGGCTGCATCATGCTGGGTTGAGTTGAGCTGGAATAGGTTGCATCATGCTGGGTTGGGTTGAGTCAGGTTGGATTAAGTTGGATTATTTGGTTTGATTTTATTGGGCTGTGTAAAGTAAAAATTACGGTGGATATTATCAGCCTTCAACAGAAAAAGGAGTGTTCTCAGGGAATCTTATCTTCCAGAGAAAATGATTAGGGTTGTAATACATGAATTCTCAGTTTCGTATGTTTCAACATACTGTTTATGCCATCACCAGTGGCTAAACCATGAGACTGAAATCAGTAAAAGTTCAATACACAATTGCTCATTTCTTCATTAACAAAGGGTCCAGCACGCTTGCATGTGTCAGCCTTGGTTACCTAATAGCAGCTACATGATTGTATAAATGTAATACAGCAATACAAACAGCTTGTATGAGCCTCAAAATAAATATTCGGAACCACAGATTCACTGTTATTAAGAGTAGGTTTGACAATCCTCATATAAATGAAATTTAATGTTCTTACACTTTCTGAAGAGCAGGAACCTATCATTTTAAAGCTGTCTTTACTAATCATTACACATCTCAGAGAGGTTCCATACTGCTCAGTGAGTTGGGGAAAACAGTGTACAGTACTGTACAACCAGTTCTACGTGTAACCTAGAAGTTTATCTGCCTTGGTTTTACAGTCATGCATATTGCTGCCTACAGACCCACGTGGTAACTGAAGCATTTTAAATTATAAACATGAGCAGCCAATTCTAAAAGGGTTAACAAGTATAAATCTAAAGATAATATTGGAATATAATTAACCAAAAGCTTGAAGTTTAGTCTTCCACTAATGGCATTACTGGTACATGACTGAAAATCCAATAACAGGAACAAACCAATGCATGGCCATCAATGACTAAGGCATTCTAACTGCTAGACCTATAACAATTAAATACTATATTATAGTGCAGCCAGGCTTACCTCCAACACAGCAAGCACCTTTCCCCTGGCCAGCGTCATAAGGCATGACGTGAGATGTGCATACAGTCCGGGTGAAACCTCCATCTCACCCTGATGCCATACCCACATACGTACAGTCCCGTACACGCCGCCGTAAGCCACACAAAGAAATGATCAAAATCAGTACTGTGTGTACTGACAAAGGTGCAGTTGGAGACAAAAGTCTGCATAATATTTCACCTCTTCTACTTCACATTTTCCTGTACTGGATAACCTTCCAAAGCTGAAGGAAGCTTTGCATGTTTCTCTGCCCATAGACACTTGTATGCCTCTCTGATAAGACGTATCAGGGAAGAAAGTAAGGGACACACCCAAGTGCGAAGTAGATGCAGTGGAATAGTGTGCCAACTTTTGTTCTTAACTGTACTATGGTACTGGCACAGGCACTATCACAATTACAGACTTTTCACACTGGTTTGACCCAGACTTTTGGTCTTTGTGCAACTTATTTCATGTAACTCAGTGGCAGAAATAAACAATAGTAGGGTTGCAAAACCTTTTCATAACACTTTTCTGTGACTACCACCATATTCTTGTGATAATCTATTGCAACAATACAACATTTAGGACTCAGATGGCAGTTTTTGGCAGTTTCAGTAAAAAAAAAAAAAAAGAGTATAATACAGTTTGCCAACAGTCCCTGCTCACTATGGCAATGAAAGCTATTACCAAAAATATATACTTTTATGCAACAGCAATATGATGCAAACAATATCGGAGAGAAGGATACTCTCCAATGTCTGAGGAGAAATGAGAAATGTGGAAGGCACAACACAACACTAGCAAGGGAGTGTTAGCGAACTTTTACTTGTATTGTATGTGAATGCAGTCTAACTTGCTTAAAAGCTTTGAAAAGAACCGTACAATGTGAGGATAACTGATTTATAGTTTTCATTTTTATTTTAACTATCATGATCAACACATAGAGAAAAATATACACGTTTTTTTTTATTACGGTGTAATTACAGCTGCAGTCAATAATTTCTTAACACCATCTCAAAACACTTTCAGTACTTGATGGGATGGAAAAAAAAATAATAATAATCTACTTCAAAGTGTAAGAGAGTATTTACTATAGTAGGGTGTTCACTGTACTTGTTATGAGCAAGTTGTTTATGTCTGTTAAAAACAAATAATCTAACAGAGGCTTTCTCACATACCCACATTTACACAAAACATTTCAGCGCATTCAGTACAGTAGGCTAAACTTTAACACTGCAAACTAGTTGGTAACAAGATCCACATTACAGAGCCTATGAGAAAAATGATATATGGTTAACATCTTCTCTAGATTCAACCCTACTGGCCCCATGCCTGCCCTAGCCACGTCAAACTAGCCTTAAATATTCCCAAAAATGATGGATACAATTAAATCCCACTCCATTGTAACCTGAAATGTGAAGGTGGACCACACCCAGACCACACCATCACCTGAACCACACCATCACCCAGATCACACCACACCCTCACTCTCACCACTACCCCACATAGACAAATACATCATTACCCACACCAATGAGACTCTGAGCAGTTACATGGCCTGTGCTGTGAGGTGTATGTCCATGCAATGGAAGATAATGCCATATTTGGCCATGTCTGAGCCTGTATTGCAGTGGGTCTACCAATGTTGTGGTAACATTCAGAAACTAACCAACAATCTGCCACATTATATGTGATCAGTGTTATGGGTATGCACATTAAAGGCAAGCCTACTCTATACAGTTACTGTACATATGCAAACGTTAACGCACGGCAAACTATCAACTGTACACGCAGCCTGGAATGACTGGTCTCCATAACCTCATAATTTACAGTCAAAGTAACATTTTGTGCAACTGTGCTTAATTTTTAAAAGTTGACCTCATGACCTCACTTCAGGAGTGCAAAACATGATGGAAGTACTCATCACCATACAGTATCTATACATGACAATAAATTCCACAAGTGATCTTTGTTGGTATCTATTTCAAGAGACAATCAATACTAAATTAATGGTGCAATACACTACTGCTGTTAGACTACATGGACAACTGCTCCTGGAGCAACCCCATCCACCTCCCCCCCCCCATACACACACACACAAGCAGGCAAGCTTGACAGACAATAACTGTCCCTCCACCTTAAACTTGCCTTGCTGTCACCGAATGCAGAGTCAAAGCCTGCTGACAACAGCACTAAATCGGGAATGAACTAGAAAAATAAAATACCAAAGAGTTAGGTTCTGTATGTATCAAAATAAGATAATAACACAGTAAAGAAAGATGATAAAACATCCATTCACGCACTACACAGGACAGAAAAAGTGCTAAAAGGAGGGAGGAATGTACACTGACTACCTATATATATGTACTGCACCTGTAAGCCTTCACAACTGATTCTAGTGTTCAAAATTCATGTCTTATCTTCTCAATGGCATGTACAAGTATTAGGCACAGATGAGGATTATTGCAATTACACTCAGTCTACATTTTAAATCAAGTTTAGTTCTCAAACCACCCCCACCACAAACCTGGCATCCACCTGGCATAGGGGCAGTTGCTTACCTGCAGTAGATGGATCTGCTTGCTTGATTTGGCAGACTGGGGTTGAGCAACAAGAACTGCAGCTAATACTAGATATATTTATTCATGAGATGTAAATCTAAGCAGGTAAAACAATCAACTGGGAAGGCCTACTGAGCAAATGAAAATGTAGCTGAACAACATAACATGGTTATGGAGGTGTAACTGTTGCATATTGTTATGCTAGTACAATCATGCACTCTGACCTCGCTACATCCCTGAGCTGCATCATAGCCCGCCGACACCAACACCAGCTCCGGGTTAAACTGCAAAGAATTTGATGTCACACATTTATCACAATTACATAATACTAGAAGGACACACTGGAGGAAACTATAAGGGATGTCATGATCATAATTATTCTAATACCTTTCCCCATGCACAGCTGCAGATATAAATAGTGACTCACTTCATAATGATAAACAACACGACTGTGTACTATGACATTCAAATTCCAGTGATGTGATCTTTGGCACCCTACATATTTTCAGCACAGTAAGAAACTCATCACTGTCAACTAAATAGTGAAGCAATACCAATGCCTGCAACTGTACAATGGCATGGGATGATTTCTTAAATAATTATCTGATCATGAACTACATACAGAAGAATGGAGGTCCATGATGAAATCTGATAACTTCAATCAGACTTTGATGATCTTCACAGGATCCAATGGCAGACCATAAATATGCCCCCATTGATACCATTACATTAGTCCTGAATGAGACAGCCCTATGCACTTAATACAGATGTACAACTGCTAGGTCTTAAGGAACAAACTGGCTAGGATCAAACTGAAGAAAAAATAAATAAATAAAACTGTATATACAGTAAACTCTCAGTTATCCAGTGTAATTCAGCCAACCTCTATGCAAGATATTGCAAAGTGCCGGATACTGCATAGTACTACCCCATTGGCTCAATATTTGGCGCTGAGCCAGATATTGCCTTATTATCCATCTTAACTCTCTATCCCAAAAACTTTCCCAAGAGCCAAAGATGAAAATTAGGCTTAAAATACAAAAAAGTACAGTAATGATAAACTACAGTAATACATCGCAGGTTGGCTATCATTTACGAGCCAGTTGATATACTTTAACCTGGATATTGCATAGAACTGCCAGTTATGTTCCGTTTCAGCGCCAGATATTGCTTTAATAGAGCTGGGCCAGCTGTACCGGATATTTTGCGATGACGGAAAATTGAGAGTTTACCGTACAATGCTTTTCCCCCATCCTGGAAGACAAAGGAGCTATGACAGTGCAGGCAACTCAAGTGCTGGGCTCCACTGCAAGGAAAACAGATTTACAGCCAACAGTTTCCATACTTTGGGTCTCATCATACCAAGGCTGGAATAGGATTTACTCTGATTCTAATTATCTGATCATATAGGTCAGGATAAAAAGTTAGAATGAGAGCTCTCCACTGGGACAAGACATGGGCATTCCGGTTCTCAGTACTGTACCAGCCATGATACAGATGACAGTGAGAAACAGAATACCCAGAACAAGGCTCAAAATAAACACTGTCCTTATTTACACTTTTATCCCAGCCTGCATGACTCGATGATTTACATCAGAATACATGTACAGTACGTCCAATCCCAGCTTCAGCATGACAGGGCCCTAAAAGTCACCTGTTATGACATTATATACATACATCATCTAATCCTGTGTTGCCCTATGAGGAGTATAGAAGCCCAACGCTAGGCAAGTTGGTCCTGACATACTCATCCCTGAGTGGCATTACGTGAGCAATATACCCCAATCACCCCTTGGGTATAAACCTGCACCAGCTCAATCTGGTTGAGTGCCTTAATTACCCACTAAACCACCAGGTGCCATAGTTTGGTTATATGGTTACCACCCAGAGTATTAAATGGTTTCCTGGTGCACAGGAAACCATTTAGCTCGTCACTCAGTGTAAGTTGCCCCTAGACAGAAGGAAAAGGAAAGAATGAAGGAAGGAAAGGCAGAAGAGGGAGGATGGAAAGGAAGGAAGAGAGGAAAGGGCAGACACCTGAGAGCAGCACTACATCGTGTGAATGGATGGTGAGCACCCCCACCAACCACCATGCTATAATGATAACAAAAATAGCGGTGGGTGGGGGCGCTCACCATGATGTGCTACTTTGGGTGTCTGCACTTTCCTCTCTTCCATCCTTCCTCTTCTGCCTTTCTTTCCTTCTTTCTTTCCTTTTCCTTCTGCCTACGGGTGACTTTACACTCTTCTGTCCTTCATTCTTTCCTCTTCCTTCTGCCTATGGGTGACTCTACACTGAATGACAAGCCAAATGGTTTCCTGTACACCAGAAAACCATTTACTATGCTGGGTGGTAACCATATAACCAAAGTATGGCACCTGCTGCTCACGTAATGCCACTCAGGGATGAGTGAGGCTGGTCACTCTCATCTTAAATGTCAGGACCAACTTGCTTAGCCCTGAGTTCCTACACTCCTTATGGGGCGATATAGGATTGGATGATGGATGGATGGATGGATGGATACTAGTACTACAGTTATAATAATAATATTGTGACAGAAATACAGACTTAACGTACCTCTTACATGACTGGCAGGATAACATGGTAAAAGACAGTGAGATAACAAGGAGGTTGCTACAACAATAAAAAATACATTAATGAAGTACTTAACCCCTTCAGGTCTCTTGGCCACGACCGTGGCTTTATTGGTACGGGTCTCCTGGCCACAATCATGGCTTGCCTATTTGAGTGCATCTCAAAATCAATGGGAAGCTGGTGAATGTTATCAGTATTTCTCTCAATATTTACTCATTTCCTGGGTATTGGACAATCCACTTGAGAAGATATAACACAGATTTATTACTTTAGTTTAAATGTTTCTCTATCATTATGTAAACAGAAATGTATTAATTTGTGACATCACACACCACTTGTAACGCAACTTCCCATCATTATTACGGTTCTTGTATGGTATGCAGAGCCCTATACTGTATTAGTTCCTTATGCATGAATATTATATATTTTTCTAAATTTGCAAAACTTGATTTTTTGGTAAAAAATTCGATTTTTCAGACTGGACACACGGACCTATTTGCGACCCAAAAGGGTTAATGGTAAATATAAAAACAGCTACAAATAACAACGACTCACTCTACCTCATATGCAACTGGCAGGATAACTTGGTGAAAGATGGCAAGGTAGTCTGAGTTGGTCATGCCTGTGGTGTTGAGTGGCAGGTTGAAGGTGAAGCCACGTCCTGCCACCTCACCAGCATAGTCATAGTTGCTCTCACGAAGGTGTGGCCAAAACGAACCATTCTCATACCGGTGGATGGAGAAGTACAGCACTCTGTTTGGGTATGGTATTTTTCAAGTCATTAATTTATTTCAATATCATCATCTCTGATGCCCTGCTCCCTCCCGTGAGGGCTGTAACAGAAATACCTCCAGGCTACTTTATTTTATTTTTTTTTTTTTTATTTTTTTTTAATGCGTCTGACTCTGGGCATAGGCTTCACAGCCTGCTCTCAAGGCCCAGTAGTCCTCCTACACATCATACACCTCTACATGTCACAACTCTCTCCCTACCTTTCCATTTATAACACTCATTAACAAACTCCTGCTACTTCCAGCTGATTTTTTTCTAACTAGGAAAAGACCTCTTAGGTTAAGATACTAATGAAGGCAAGACCTAACCCCTCCACTTCAAAAATTCCATCCTGTGATGAATAACACTGTTTGTACCAAAATTAACACGAGAAAAATACACCATCTGATTGAAGGGCAAAGTCTTATCTAAAGTATCTCTACCTCACTCTGTCCATTTTAACTTGGCCTAAAATTGCCATTTCTCTATTATGGATGCCAAGTAATGACAAGCGCTGAACACAGGAATACGATGCTGGTCACAAAGAAGAGCTGTGGTAAGGATGTAAGGACGTTGTATTGTCTTCTGCCACTAAACTAAGAGAAATAAGTTGCAGAGGCTGAAAATCACTGCAAAGCTACGACAGATGAACTTCAGTCTGCTACCACGGATCAGAACAGATGGTCAGCTGCATGCCGTGGCTGTGGTAAATATCCCAATTGCTTGTCAGGAAGCAGGACAGATTTTGGCAAGGGGTTAAGGTCAGACAACCCTACATAAAGTCCCCGTACTCAAATATACTGCAGCCCTTTCACATTACGAGCCCTAGATTTTTTCCTTTAGCTGCTTGTTTTACAAAGTTCAATGGAGAGAGAGAGAGAGAGAGAGAGAGAGAGAGAGAAAAAAAAACTAAGGCTTTAAATCCTCTCCAGTGCACTTCTCAACTAGTATCCTAATCTAGTGTCAATTTATTTTTACAACTCAGCATTCAAAATAGAGAGTTTGCAATTTTAGGCCAAGTTCAACTAAACAATATTCTACATAGTGTGTGACCTTACCTTGGATCAGAATAGAAGGCTCGCTGTGTGGCTTGGCCGTGGTGTACATCCCAATCCACCACCAGGATGCGGGACAGCTTGTGGTGCTCTAATGCGCGTTTGGCCGCCAGCGTCACGTTGTTCAGGTAGCAGAACCCACAGAACTCGGACTCTAAGGCATGGTGCCCAGGGGGTCTGGGAGTATGGAGGGGGGAGGTGAGGCAGGGAGAGTAGGAGTGAGGCAGGGATAGAGACATAAGGCAGGATGAGGGGGAAGTGAGGGGGAGACTTCGGCTGGGAGAGAAGGAAGGAGACAGGCAGAGCCTGAATCAGTATGAGCTGAAGGAAGGAGGGACAGTGTGAAGTGATGGACCGAAGGAAGGAGGGAAAAAGACATGGTGATAAAGGTAGGAAACGGGATGGAGCCTGGGAGGCTCGTAATTAAGAGAGGGAAAGTGGGAGAACAGAAGTGGTGGAAGAATGGAAGGTCATAAAGGATGGAAGAGCTACAATCAGAAAAAAAAAAAAAAAAAAAAAAAAAGTTATGCAGATTGTAATGGGCTGCACAAAGAATAAATGCCTTAAAAACCTAATTCCTCCATCTCTCTCTAAAAAGCCTCTGGGATCTTATATAATTAGATAGTGGCTCTCCCTCTATCAGTTATTTTCTTGCTCTCTGGACCCTACCTCACCCCATCCTAAGGCTGGAAAATAGGCTGGGTCAACAATGATAATGATGAAAAATAATAAAGTTCTATTTGCTACCTGACGAGAGCAAATCCATTCTGCAGCTTGCCCACCACCACCTCATCGAGCAGGTCCAGGGTTGAGCCGGCTGCCAACAAAGCAGCTTCACACGTTGACTGTTGGGGAAAAGAGCAAAGTCAACACCGGGTGAAGTATCTATAAGGATCCTAACCAGTTGTGACCTTAAACAAGCCTCAACAATAGTGAATTAAAATATGTCATTATGTTTTGTTTTATACTTCAATGTAATATTCACTCCAGTTTGGCTGTGAGGTGTGTGTGGTTGCTGTATGTGCAAGGAAAAATGTAAATATCTTATACACAACTTGAGCTTAAGAGAGTTTATAAATGTAGCCTCAGGGCCAGGGCAGATCCAGCAGTCAATGGAATGAGGTTCAGTATTTCTTCACCCAATGATAAAGCTTTACCAGTAAGGGCAAATACATACAATAAGGTGCTGGGAAACATCTTATTGTAGTTAATGGTACATGTCTGTACCAACTAAAGGCCACCTAATGCAATGCTATACAAACAGGTACATGAACAAATGGCCACAAAAGCCACCCATATTCTAAAAATTACTTTCATGAACATATCCAATAAATACATCAAGCATAAAATGCTCTTCCAAGAGAGAGAAGAGTTCATTTTGCAGACTACAGTACAATCATTACCTCTAAGTGCTTCAAAACCTTCAAACAAAAGTAGTAACAGTAGTAGCTGCAACCCCAAGCTCATCCAGACATGAACCCAGTAGACTGAAGGAAATCAACCATTCTCAGAGATCTTTCATTGAAGGACTGTCTATGTTATGATTGATGTGTGAGGTACCATAGGTGAACTGTGTTGTGGTGTGAGGGGGTTGCTCCAAATCAATACCAGCACAAAAGAGGGAGTGACTGACTGGATGGAGGTACACAGAGTCGAAGCGTGATGCGAGGTCTTCAAGTGCTGTGGGTTGAGTGATGGCCCTGGTGGCAGTGAGGAGGCTGAACAACGTGCGGGCATGATTGCTCAGCACTTCCTCCTCAGTAGCCTCACGTGCTGATAATCGCTGGCACCGTTCCTCGAGCAGACCCAGCTCCCTACACCTGGCCAAGTATGGTGTTTATAAGTATCTTAAATTTATTAGACAAAAATTCTCCTTAATAGTTGACTATTATCACAGTTTTCAATGATGCTGGACAATGATGCCTTCATGCAGTGACAATGCCTTCCTGGGCATTTCATGCATTCAAAAGAATTCTTTGGGAAAGAAACAACCAGAATCACATAGCTGTGCACTCCTAATAACCACAGAGCTATGTGGCTTTGTCAAAGTCCTGAAAGATGGTTCAAATGTATTAAGAGGTCAACGAGCTCAAATATGAATAATATAAAAGACTGTTACAGTACAAACCAAGTTAATCGATACCTAGCAGTGATAAAAACCTCCATAATTTGGTTATATGGTTACCACCCACCATAGTACATGGCTTCCTGGTGTACAGGAAACCATCTGGCTTGTCATTCAGTGCAGAGTCACCCACAGGCAGAAGGAAGGGGAAAGAATGAGGGAAAGAAAGACAGAAGAGGGAGTACGGTATAGTCACCTGTAGACAGAAAGAAGTGGAAAGAATGATGGAAAGAAGGACACAAGAGGAAGGATGGATGAGAGGAAAGGGCAGACACTCAAAGCAGCACTACATCAAGTGAGTGGATGGAGAGCGCCCCCACCCACCACAAAAAATTAATTATAATAATAATAATAATTAAACTAACACCACTACAGTAAGTCTATGTTTTATGTCTGGGATGTGTCTGAAAATATCACAACTTTCCTCATACAACCAGACCTGTAAACTGGTAGAAAATTATACACCAGTTTTATAGGTGGCAGAGGAGCTTTAAAAAAAAGATAACTGGGGACATAATGTCAATTAAAATGGAAAGACATAATAAGGAATTTCCATATATATATATATATATATATATATATATTATACAGAAAAATCATTAAACAAATATCCTCAGTGCCACCTTTCCATGTTAGGTGTGGGTCTGGAGTGATACCCACCTGGCCAATATACACAGGAGGCGCTCAGGGCACTCAGGGTAGTTCTCGTCCCACAGACAACAGTGCTTAGCCATTCTCTCATCGTACACAACACCAGTCTTCCCTCGCACTACCTTCATGCTGTCCTGAGCCTGTTGGACATTATTACAATCAAACTGCAATTATCATCATCATCGTCATCATCATTATCATCATCATCATCATCACCATCATTACCATCCAGAATCTTTATTCTCACCTACAGATAGGATGAGGTAGGACCCTGAGAGTAAGCAAATGATAATGCTGGACTCTAACCTTAGCCAGGGGGTCAAAGATGGGGTCGGCCTCCTCCTGTGTCTGTGATGCCTGGCGACGATACACGCTCCTCAACTCCTCGATGGAGATGCGTGGACGGATGCTGGCCAGCCGTTTATTTCTCCCACCCGCGCCGCCCTCACCTGAAGGCACAATGAAGAGTTGGTCAGGGTAATAAAAATAAATAAATAAACAAATATAATCAAATTCATAACACTCTCTTCAGGGTGTAGAGGGCCTGAGGCTAGACTACTGTAGTCCTGTAATGTATAGTACTGTACATTTAGGGGCACATGATCAACATCCTTTCTGTGGTGGCATTGTTCAGATCATCTCCTGGGGATCCAGCCTACAATATTCAATAACTTTAGGTAAGAAGCAGTCTCCATTATTACCTTCACAACCTGATGTTTCTCCCTAAGCTGTAGAGAGTCAGCACAAGCAGCAAGAACACAAAAATATACCGTACCTGTACATCACTCGGATGAAGGGGTTAAAGACAAATTGTCTATTACAAAGTTTCACCATTACTGATAAAGCTGATTTGTTGGTTCAACTGCTTGTGTGTAAAGTAAATAGAATGTTTTTACCAGCCACAATAACGATGCTGGTATCGTACTGTTTTCAATTCGTCTGTCTGTGTATCTGTTAGCATGATAGCTTACAACCACTAGATATCATCACAAAATTTTACAGTTGTGTAGTAGGGATGAAAATCTCCGACGAGTTCAAAACTGGTGAAAGTAGGTCAAGGTCTGTGTGTCTGTTACCATGATAATTTTGCAACCGCTCTAGATATCATCAAAAAATTTTACAGGTGTGTACTTGAGATGAAAATCTCCGAGTTCAAAATTGGTTAAAGTAGGTCATGGTCATATTTCAGGCTGCGTTTGATATGTACTGGCTTATGGCTAGTGTGATTCCCCCCTTGGGGGGCCTCTACTGACTTAATGCATCTGGTTTAATTTAACAGGAAAATTCTCTTAAAAACTGGCGCAGTTCCACAATACCAATACTACAATCAGTTTAGATAATTCTTACTTGCTGTTCTATCTTATAACATTTATCTTATCACGATACAAAGTATGCTCCTTAGGAGGTTTTCTAGCACCTTTCTCCTGGTTATTTATTTTGCATATTATCCATCAAGACTGTCTTATATGTTATTTACATCTACAATGCAGAACTGGTGCTGGAGAGGGACATCTGCACACAGAGGCACTAGTGTATCCAGGCAGTATGCCCAGTTATTCAAACAACTTCAGCTATATAACACAAAGTTCATATTCTGATGAGCATGAAGTCACAACAACATACATAGAAATCAACTTTATAACAAAGAATAACATTACTAGAAAAACCTGCTAATCTCACAAGAATACAACTCAGTGACATACTATACTTATATTGGATATGAAAGAACTCACCTGCCTCACCATCGCCCACAGACCCTACTGAGCTCTGCCGCATCATCCTGGGATTCCTGCCTGATGTCTTCCTTACTGGAGGACGCCCACCACCTGTGTCAGCCATTGTCCTGTTGGCAGAGGAGAAAACATGGCTGAACTAAGGGGGAAGCCACCAATATTAACATCATCCTGAACAGTGTGCATGGCCAAATATACTGTGTGTGAACCTGTGCATGATTCACTGTCTCTCTCTCATGCCAAATAAAAATGTATAATAATGTCCTCCACCCTTCTCTCATGCCTGATAATACTGTACTGCAATGTTGCCTGTATATTGCCCCCTCCTCTCTTGAATTTTTTTTCTCTCTCACCTATTTTTTTTCTTGTGTGTGTGTGTGTGTGTGTGTGTGTGTGTGTGTGTGTGTGTGTGTGTGTGTGTCAATGTCCTCCCTCTAATAGGATTAAGGCTTCTAGCTTTAAGCAGAAAGATGGTGACATGCCATATACAGTATGTATCAAGCAACAATACCTGTGTTATTATACTTCTCATATGACAGCATACATTAACAGGAGCAAAACTGAACACGACAACAGCAAGACACACACACAATATATACTGCACAGTATTGCCTATACATATATATACCGTATATATATCATCATCATCATCATCTAATCCTGTGTTGCCCCACAAGGGGCATAGAAGCCCATGGCTAAGCAAACTGGTCCTGACATTTAAGATGAGAATCCCTGAGTGGCATTACGTGAGCAATAAACCCAACCACCCCTTGGATATAAACTTGCACAGGCTCAATCCGAATGGAGCGCCTTAATTACCCACTAAACCACCAGGCATCATAATATGGTTCTATGGTTACCAACCAGTGTAGTATATGGTTTCCTGGTGTACAGGAAACCATTTCACTTGCCACTCAGTCTAGAGTCACCCACAGGCAGACGGAAGAGGAAAGAATAAGGAAAAAAAGACAATAGGGAGTGTAAAGTCACCCACAGGCATAAAGAAGAGGAAAGAATGAAGGAAAGAAAGACAGAAGAGGACAGAAGGAAAGAAGGTAGGAAGAGAGGAAAGGGCATTCATCCCAGAGCAGCACTACATCAAGTGAGTGTATGGTGAATGCCCCCACCTACCATTAGTATACATATATATATATATATATATATATATATAGGGCTGGGGGTGGTCCTGTCAAAGAGGCGGAGTGTCCATGTGCGATATGCCACAAGGGCATGGGGAGTAATTCCATCTTGTACAGTGTTTGTGATAAGCAGGTGCATAACAGTTGTAGTGATATTAGAGGCAGACTGCGAGATAATGCTACTTCGTGTGCAGGAGTGTCGGGGAGTGCATGTGAAGATTGCCAGGCATGAAGGATTGAACTTGCTGGTGAGTTTCTTGAGTGTGTGGATGAGTTTTATTATTTGGGAGACTTGTTATGTGCTGAAGGTGGGGCTGGAGCTAGCTCTGTGGCTACAGTGAGGAATGTTTGGAAGAATTTCAGGGAGCTGTTGCCTCTCCTGACATTGAAAGGGCTCTCTCTCTATGCTAAGGAATCTTTGTATGCAGCATGTGTTAGGAGTGTAATGCTGTATGAAGGAGAGACCTGGGCAGTAAAGGAATAAGATATTCGCAGGCTCAAACATACAGAAATGGCAATGATTAGGTGGATGTGCAAGTGTGTCCCTGAGTTCGAGATATGGGGGAGCTAGGTTTACAATGAAAGAGTTGAGAGGTAAGATGGGACTGGATTGTATTGGCGTTGTGATGAGAAGGGGTAGATTGTGATGGTTTGGGCATGTGGAGAGAATGGTGGATGATAACTGGGTGTAGAAAGTGAGAAGTGTTAATGCTGGGGGTTTAGTAAGGTAGCAAGAGTTAGACCGAAAAGATCTGGCACAAGGTCACTGAATGTAACCTCAGGGATAAGGACTAAATAGGGAAGCTGCCAGAGATCGAGCAGCACAGACAGCCTGCCATTAGGTGATCAAGGCCAATGCATGCAAGCATGTTGGAGCCTTCAAAAATGAACGAAACGAAATGAAACTACACTATATACAGTGTATATATATATATATATGGGTAAAATTATAATTTCAGGTAAAAACAGAATTACAAGCCTTTGATCTGTTTTTTAAGTATTTTAGATAATTCTAAGACACTGCTTCTATTGCACTTTTGTCACAAAGTATTTATATTCTACTCTTGAAGATAACCTAACCTAACCTAACCTATCTTTCAGGAGTAAAATAAAAATAATTTGAGACAAAAATGTCATAGAAGAAAAGTGTCTTAGAATTGTCTGAAATACTAAAAAAAAAAATGGATCAAAATCTCATAATTCTGTTTTTGGCTGACTCTATAATAATATATATATATATATATATATATATATACATATACTGGCATATATACTGTATATACTCTATAGGCTATATTAAAGATCACTTCCACTTACTTCTGAAGAAAATCACTATGAGAACTTAAAGAATCACACCAAAATCCATCAGAATAATACTGGTTCCATGTCCAAAAAATATTATGGACGACTTGCAAAAACTTCAACATTCTCGGGTCTTCCTGTGAACTTAATGGCAAAGAATATTAAAAAAGGTAACTTATTCTGAGGATTAACTCCATTGATTTCAAACAATCCCACAGAGAGAACCATCTCAAGGCAATGTACAATAACCTTCTCAGGTGCTAATGCATTCCACTTCCCTCACCTGGTTATCTGGGCAGCAAGACCATCTATACATTATCCTTATATGGGCTACCATGAATATTCTATAATACTCAGACGCCTGCTAAAATGTAGTAAATCACTCGGTAGTTTTCCATCAACATTATTCTTTATACATCTATGTGAAATGGCGTGCATAACTGCTATCTTGTATCAGTATTAAATATCAGCAACTGATTAATGTTTATATTACCCGCATTACTCAGAAGGCGGAGGGCAATGACTCAACCAATACAATAAATTTATGGATTCACATAAAGTATTTCGTCTACTTCTTGCTACAGAAGTGAGCATCTCAATATGTGCGTCAAGCTGTTACCTGTTATGTAAATAGGTCAGTCCGTCATCCTCACGTATAGCAAGATATACAACACAGGTGTTTAACCTACAGCAACACCGCCTCCACGTTTGTTTTGACACACTGAGCCACCCACCAGTCTCTCACCGGGGACTTCTCAATTGACAATAAAACTTTTGAGACGATTCATTAAAACTGTATCTATTTGGTATTTTTCCCTGAACTTAAGAACTATTTGAGGCGTTCTGATCATTCTTCATATTAAACTATTTCTCTATGAGGTTTGTGAGGTTTATACGGAGTCTTCGATTGCGAGGTTTACAAATGTCGATGATTCGCCGTTTAGCGAATTTCAACTTGAACATTGCTTGAACTAAGAATTACGTAATGGAAAAATCTGCCCTCTATCACTGCATTAATGCCAGCAATATTGTATCCGTACAATAGAAAAGTTTCTTTTTGAAATATAGTGTCATATAACCCACGAAGTATTTAATCTTTGTAAATGAAATACTGTATGTCATTGTAACTCCTTTATGTTTGTTATTGAACTGCTGTACTTTACTAATACAAAGATATGTAAATAATGAATGATACTACTTTTGACAGCAATGTCCATAAAAATATTTAATGACAGACAGTATTCCTTTATGACTTGGTTTCTGTAACAGTCAAGTTTTATGGCTTGTAGTTTATGCTCTGATTACCAAAGTGTAGTGTACTGTGTTTTCCTAATTGAGAGAGCAAGAATAGCTCAGTAGTAGATATCGTGCCTAGCCTGGGGCTGGGCAAGTTGGTCCTGAATGAGACAAGCAATAAATCCCAACTACCCCTTAGATGTAAACCTACACAGGCTCAATCTGATTGGGGTGCCTTTATTACCACTAAACCACCAGGTGCCATAATTTGGTTATATGGTTACCACCCAGCATAGTTAATGGTTTCCTTGTGTACAGGAAACCATTTGGCTTGTCACCCATAGGCAGAAGGAAGAGGAAAGAGTGAAGGAAAGAAAGACAGAAGAGGAAGTGTAAAGTCACCCGTAGGCAGAAGGAAGTGGAAAGAATGAAGGAAAGAAAGACAGTAGAGGAAGGAAGGAAGAGAGAAAAGGGCAGACACCCAAAGGAGCACCACATCGAGTGACTGGACGGTGAGCGCCCCCCACCTTCCACATCCACCCAGCTGTCAACATACAAATTTCATTCATCCCCCTTCCTCCCACAACTCAGTTTCCCAACAAGTTTGTGTTCCTTACCCCAAAGTGCATTTAACAATCACACCAGACCTCATTTATAAATATTTTTTTAAAATACCAGTCCATGCTAGGGGGGGCCACTGTTCACAGTAATCATCATTCACTTCACCTTCTTTTCTCTTTCTACACTGTTGTGATACACACAAATGGTACTCTTAAGTAATTTTCCAATTTATGAGAAATAGTAATTGATCCATATGGTGGTCAGTTGGACCAAAACTAGAAGGACTTTCAGTTATCATAATGGATAGTGACAAAACTTTTTGCACTTACATCTGTTAGCTGAATTGAATATAGTAGTGAGAAGAAATAGCTCTGTAAATCTATAACAAATCTTAGGGGGGAGGAGGAATGAAAGGTACATCCATGAAATATGCTCATTCTCATTTATTACAGTAGTTATATATACAAGGAAAAATAAAAACTTTAAAAAGAATCTGTATTCAAAAGTCTGGAGATTCTTAATGATTTTTTTTTTTTTTAAAGCAACTATTGGAACTAGAAATGCTATGTTTGTGTGTATGTGTGGGGAAGGGGGGGGGGGAATTACACAGACATCATCCACCATCATAATCAAAACCCTATTCCCCACTCTGAAGAAAAAGGTTAGGGTCTTCATCATAACCCTGTTCCCCACTCTGAAGAGAACAGTTAGGGTCTTCATTTATGAAAATGAATTTACTAGGTAAAAAAGGAAAAAAATTTAAGGTATACAGCCCAGTCAAATGAGCCACTGTCACAAATCTACTCAATCATCATTTAAGGCTTCAAAATTTCCAATAAACTCTAAAAATTCAATCCTGCACCACACCCACATCTCCCAAACCATGCATGTTCCATCTGACAGGTACTCTACAGACATGGGGTTAATGCACATGTATGTCAAGATGTTCACATAGAATATCCAACAAAATACATGCATAACAATCTGATACCTGTACAGAACTGTACAAATATTGCATCAGAACAATCAACAAGTTCAACTATAAACACTACTGTCCTGAACTCTGATACTATTGCAGCCTATACTGGTACCGGTACTAAATATGAAGGCATAATCTAGCCCTGTACTGTACCCATGTCAGAATATCTAGTACTGTACTTTAAATTCAGGATGACTTGTGAATACATGAAAAAAGTTGAATGCTAACCCTGGGATCAGTGGGTGCGGAAGACTGACCCATGGCAGTGACACTGAGTTGTAAACTGAACCTGGCACTATACTGGAGAAGGGCAGTGACACACTTGCTGCACTTATTATATTCTCAAGAGTTTAGGTGACTCCCTAGCACTTCATTACCAGTTTATTTGGGATGTTACATGATAATATTCTCATCTACATTATTTATGCAATAATGTCAATACTGAAATTATATGAGCACTATAAAATGGAATACTGAGGTGTTGTGTAATAGGCAAAATAAACAGCCAAGTCAGAGGTGTCAGAAAGCCTCCTAACCTCATGAGAATACAGTCCTTTGTCTTGGTTATGGTGGAAGTGGTGACAGTAATGACCTCATTGCCTGATGTGAGATTTTAACTCACTTGAGTCATTTTTCTATCAGCTTAGGAGCTTTTCTGGCACTTTTCTCTTACCAGTTTCTTCTGCAAATAGCATGTTAATTTTCTTTTATACTTTCTCTATGCAATCTGTCATTATTACCATTAAGTATATAATACCAGTGAATGGAGAGAGACTGGAATTGGTGAGAGTTCAAATACCTGGGTACAGTGACAGAAATGAGGGGAAAATGTGCAAAATAATATGAAAGTATGTGACACAAGGAAGGAAAGTAGCTGGTGCTATGAAGCCCTTGATAAGAAACAGAGGCTTGAGTGCTGCAGCTGTGCAAGACTTACATGACGAAGTGTTAGTGTCAACTTTAACGTATGGATGTGAGACTATGGTGTGGCATGAAAATGAAGTCAAGAGTGACAGCAGTGGAGATGGGACTGCTGAGGAATATATGTGGAGTAAAGAGACTGGACAGGATATGAAATAATGTGATTCATGAAAGATGCGGAGTGAGGAAGTCTGTAGACACCAGAATCGAAAAGTGTGTACTGAGATGGTATGGCCATGTGGAGAGAATGGATAACAATAGAGTATGAAAAAGGTATAACTGAGCAAATTTGAAGGAGAGAGGAGGCAAGGTAGACCAAGGAGAAGGTGGAGGGGTATGGTGGATGAATGTGTGAGGAGGAGAGGTATGGAAGTTGGTAATGCTAGGGGACTGACAAGAGATTGAGCTGGCTTAATGAATGTTGTGAGAAGAAGTGCATGATCAGGGATTTGGTACCCCTTTTCAACATGACAAGTGTTCGGACTGACTCTATCAGATACGTTTATGTGAAGCTACAGAATGTGGTGAAAGCTTTTGGCATATCAGATAGAGCCAAGACTCTGGGGGCTTGAATGATGAGTGAATGGAAGCGTGGCCCATTGGACTGGGCAAACTTGGGCTGTCTGGACATTGCTGCTACTCACCCTGCCCTAGGGTGGGAAAGGAGGTCCAGATGATGATGATGATGATGACATATATAATTTGGAGTAATACTCAAAATATATCGCTAAGGAAAATACGCTAGTAAGCCTCCTAAACTAATGATGACTTACAGCATTGTGTTTCTTGCTTTCTAAGTGTCACCTGAAAGGGAGTTTTGAGTATCAGAAATGTCCAACTTCTCATCAGCGAGGGGAATAGCATCTTGTGTGGGCAGGTTTCTAGACTGGGTGGAGTCAGGGCGGGTCAGCCGAGCATGCACCTTGGCTCGATGAGCGTCTCTCTCGTGCTTGGAGTAATAGGCGTTTGTGCACAAGTCACAAGGAAAGCGCTTAGTACCCTCGTGGCGGTCGAGGTGTGTGCGTAGATGCTGGCGAGTGTAGAAGCGGGCTGAGCACTGAGAACAGGCATGGGGCTTGGTGCCGGAATGACGCATCATGTGTCGCTTCAGCACAGTGCGCCGGTGGAATGCTACACCACACTCGGAGCACTTGTGACTGCGTGGCTGTGGATTGGGAGAGAGGCATATATGAAGTTAGACTGTGTTATGTAAGGTTACACTAGCTTAGGATAATTATTGTAGATTACATTAAATTTTGTTGGGCTAGGTAAGATCAGGTTACATTATGTCAGGCTAGGTAACATTAGGCTACATTAGGTCAAAATAGTTGGATTAAAATACAACAGATTAGGTAGGTATATATCTTGTGATGACATGCATATTTTCATTCATTACATGTATACCTGATATCAATACATGTGTTGTTATGATGACATACACTTGATGTGACTACATGTGTACAGTCAGGGAAAATGACTACGTGTATACCTGGTGTGACTGCATGTGTACACGCAGGTTGTAGAGGTTCTTGAGTGTGCGTCCACAGTCTCGACACACATGACGCTGTGAACACTTGGTTTTGAGGTGGCGGTTGCGCTGGTGCCGCTTCTCAAACACCATCTGGCACCGAGGGCAGGTACGTTCCTGTATATGTACACACACAGGTTAGAAACAGCTACATATGTATCATCATCATCATCATGACAATTTCTCCCCACCTGAGAATGGGGTGAGGTTACATACACAAAGTATATGTCATCATCATCATCATCATCATCCAATCCTACGCTGCCCCATTAGGAGCGTAGGAGCCCGGGGCTAGGCAAGTAGGTCCTGACATTTAAGATGAGAGTGACCAACCTCACTCATCCCTGAGTGGCATTACATGAGCAATAAACCCCAACCAACCCTTGGATATAAACCTTCACTGGCACAATCCGATTGGAGCTGTGTAATTACCCACTAAACCATCAGGTGCCAAAATCTGGTTATATGGTTACCACCCAGCATAGCAAATGATTTCCTGGTGTACAGGAAACCATTTGGCTTGTCACTCAGTGTAGAGTCACCCACAGACAGAAGGAAGAGGAAAGAATGAAGGAAAGATTGACAGAAGAGAGAATGTAAGGTCACCCGCAGGCAGAATGAGGAAAGCATGAAGGAAAGAAAGACAAAAGAGGATGGAAGGAAAGAAGGATGGAGGAGAGGAAAGGGCAGACACCCGAGAGCAGCACTACACTGAGCGAGTGGATGGTAAGCTCCCCCACCTACCACAATACTTGTACATATATATGTTATAGTTGTATAAATGCTGTATTAGGGGGGAGGTCTTGTAGTAATGGAGATAATGAAAACACTATCTATCCCCTCCAGTTTGAAAAGTCTCTCTAGAGCTGAAAATACTGTCTGGTAAGAGCAAGAATGAAACAAAAAATGTCACTGGAAGTGAACCTGCAGTGCTGGGTGGAGTGTGGAGCGGTGGGAAGCCAGCTTTGCAGGTGTGGTGTATGCCATGGGACACTCAGGACAGCGGAACATGCATGGACCAGCAGTGAAGTGGTCTAAGAATCTACCTAGTCCATCCCAGTCACTCCCACACATTGGACACCTAGAAGTTGGAGGGGAGGGGTAAAGTGGAAATACAAAAAGGTAGAGAACACAGTCAGTTTTGTTATAGGTTGCCATTTGGTGCAAAACACCCTTCCATATCACCACTTGGTCATCAGTACAAGTACTGCACCGAGCTACTATATACTGTTACATTGTGAGATATGCAAGTTATGCTTCAGCTATTACAATGTAAGACTAGTGTAATGGCATTAACAAGGTGTTAATATGACTTTTTTTTCTTTTTTTAAGACTTTTAAACATAATTCATGGCTTGCCATTCCTTTTTACAGATGGAACTGAACCCATGATATGATCAGTAATCCCCTCCTCTAAACACCTGTTCCTGACAAGTATATACTATAATTAGATATAGAATACCCTGTACTCAGTATCTCTGCATGGCCTGACCTAAATGATATGAGGTGTTCGGTGAGATATGATGGGTCATGTGAGGTGTGGAGGCTGAGGGTGCGGCCGGACTGACTGTGCACCACCACCAGTCCAGCGTCGTGGTTGTCCTCACGCACTATTGTGAATTCTGGGAAGAACCAGACCCCCTTCTGGGTGTGTGTGTGGGTGTGTGGGTGGTGGGTGGTGAGGGTGACAGAACCATCTGGGTGGCGGAGTATGAGGGGTCGGTCGGGGACACACACATGGTCACTGATTCCCTTACTCTCAGTGAACCCACAACTACACTCGGTGCACACAAAGATGGTCAGCTTAGCCTCCAGTGTCTTGATCTGTGATGACTTAATGGCAATTGCCAGGGCATCACTATTGGCTGCCACAATGTCAGACTCTGCCACAAATGAATCACTCCCAGCTGCCACCAGTTCAGTCACAGAGCCACTTGTCTGACACTGAAGCCAAGCCTGGTCACTGGGGCATGGGGCATCACTCTTTACTGCCATTGGAGCATTGATGGACAGGGGTTCAGACAGCATGTATGAGGAGAGGGTGGCTGCACTGGTAAGTGAGTGTTCAGAGCTCTTATCAATAACCTCTTCCTTGTTCACACTCCCTTCACGTGGAGTTGTGACTTTCTTATCAACAACACTAGCACTGGGGTCTTTGTTTGCCCTTTTGAATTTACTTTTCTTCTTTGATGCTCGTTCACTGGACTGTTGTTTGTTCCTGCCCTGTGCTTGTGATGACGAGGTCAAGCCTGCTTCACTTTCATCCTCCTCCACCACCAGCTGTTTTATGTCCCCTTCCTTGTTCCTTTGCTGGAGTCTGGGCTTCTTGTTAGAGGGTTGGAGATCTTGAGATGGACTGTGTGTAGGATCAGGTAAGATGTCTGCATGGTCAGGCATTTTGTAGGCATGGCTATGTGCAGGAGTTGAGGAGTTGTGGGTGGGCTCTGACAGGGTGAAAGAAGGATTGGAAGAGGTAAGGGCAGGGTCAGGGGAGGTAAAGGCAGGCTCAGTGGTGGTGATGGTTGTGTCTGGGGTGGTGAGAGCAGGGTCAGGTGGGTTGTGGACAGCTAAGACATGCTCATGTAGTTCAACCAAGTCCTCACACTGCCGACCACATATTTGGCACAGCACCTGTGTGGCCAAGGGCAACAGATCCTTCTCATTGATTTGTGGCACCTCATCTGGGCAGGGGTATGTCACTGGTTTTAAGGTCACATCAGGAGAGAGGTGCATCAAGGGAACACTGGAGCTGTCAGGGCACAAATAGGATATAAACTTCATGTCCTTAGAGGCAGTTAGGTCCCTGGGTGGAGGGTGAAGGAGGTGGTGTGGTGCTTGTGACAAGTGTAAAACCCCAGCATCCAGCCCAGTCTGACTCAGCCTGTCACCAGCTTTTCCTGATAGGTTCATAAGTACGTTTGCAGCCTCTGTTTCTTTAGTTGTGGGGCTGTGGTTATGTGGCTGTGGCATTTTACTTCTTTCTTCTTCCTCTCTGCTGCCTGCACTGCCTTCAGGCCGGACATCCAGCATTCCAAAGGAGTGTTGCTGCTGTTGTGATGGCTGCCTGGGATGCTCATCACAGTATGCTGCTTGTGTACTGATGGAATCTATACTGTGAGGTGGACTTGAGTCATGCCTTGGTAACTGGTTAGATCTCAGTCCATCAGAACAACAGCAATTAACAACTTCCTGAAATACAGTTGGACTTCATAAGTACAAGCTGGGCTAAATGAAGATAATGTTTACCAAGTTACTCAGTGAGAAATATATATATATAAAATCTTTTACTGGTGTACTGTACAAATTTTTCAGCAGTATATCACGTACAGGTTTACACTATCATACAAACACCAAACTGAATTAAGACATGCAGTATATACATGAAACAATACAACTTGTATCACCAAACTGAATGAAGACATACAGTATATACATGAAAGATAATGACTTATGACATAATAATGTATATAACTCTAAATCTTATTCATCTGCAAGAACGGTATCAGTACTTTAAAAAACGTAATACCTGTGATAATAATACTGTACTGTATTCTGACACATAGGCACTTTTTCAAAAATTCTACAATAGTGAATATACTAATGCACAACTGTCTATAAAGTGCAAAAGGGTTAATGTATGACTTGGAGAGTGTGGAGGAGTGTGGTGAGGGCGGTGCAGAGGAGGGTGTGCTGTTCTGGGGTCAGCCGCGTGTTGACTGGCTGACCCGACACTACAACCTCCAACACGTACTTCTCAATCCTGCTCGCTGCCTGGGCCTGCAAGGGGAGCAATACATCAGATTATCATACAGCAATGGTGGGTACTCAAGCAGGATACATTCATAAGGTGACACTCATATGACCAGTTGGCTCTACTCCCTGCGTATACAAGCATCCCTCAGCTCCCTCCCAATCCCCCAAAGGGAGGATGATGGACTGCAAAAGAAGGGCAACTCCAGCCTGCAGTCCACTGGATTCACAATGAGTTTAGCCTGGGACCACAAACACAATATACCAATGGTAACACACAATTCGCATCACTCCTTTCACGGATCAGGAAAGGCTGCGGCTAGGCTACCACATTTTAGATTACTTACGGTACTAAGCATGGGGATGCTTTTTTAGCTTTTTTCTTAGCATTTCCTGACTCCTATTCTCTAGAATATTTTGTGCTTGTTTACACTGGATGTGTCATCCCACATGGTGGCCACTATACCAGCCACTTGGTTTGGTTAGGTTAACATCTGTATTCTCGATCTGTGATGGAAGTGCAGTTAAGATGATGTACATTATAAAATACTGCTGTAGCATACATAAAAACTGACAAGACCCAGATGACACTGAAACCAACTGTCTGACCCAACTAATCATAAGGAATGGCAAAAGAATGGCTTGGGATTCTTACGGTCACTGCGTACTGAATACACTACAAAATGATCGTACATCAACTTAATGAATTTGACTTTCTGCTATGAACAGAGATCACGTCGAAATTGCTATGTTGCTCAGTACAATGACAATATCCCTCTATGTTGGCTGCGTACTTCAGGAAAACTACAAAGCACAGGTGATAATGAATAGTACGTTATCATGATCTATAGGTTCTCTAGCTACTGAACAATGCTCTAGCACAAACAACTGACCAAGATACGCACCTGAGACAGAAAATCATCGAAGTTCTTAATCAAATGCTTAAATAACTGCTGTATTTCACCCATCTTTAACTTCACGACACAGACTTTGTTTATCTCCCGAAGAGGCGTCCCACATACCCAACCCGATGCAAATGTACTCAAAT